>NC_089755.1:9997680-10007680 GCF_040412425.1 Macrobrachium rosenbergii
TTCACTCCTGGAATGGACAGTCAAATTTTCCAGCTCGTTCAGAATAAAACCCGATGTTGTACTCAGTAGACCTTAGAATCGAAATATGCAAATTACGTCCTTGGTAATGAAAGTCCTGCTTTAGGTTTCGTCCCTTCGAGAAAGGGCATAGGTCTAGCGCCCTCATCCTCCCAAAAGGAGAAGGAAAGAATTTCCCAGAGGCGTCTCCACTAAAGGGAGAAAAGGCGCCGTTTCTTGGCCCAGAATTCCTGGGCATCACAGGACTTGACTCCGCTCCTCCTGAGTGTCGAATGGCGCATCAGAAACTCATAAATAAGTTATTGCTTTGATTGACGGCTCAGATCTTCTTCTGCCATCAGACGTCAAAGTTCCTCCTCATCGCTTTTATTGAGGATCCTGCAGAGGGCGTCTGGTGGTCTGCGTTTTACCACCTTCTTCTTCTTTCTTTCTTTCCTGCCTTCCTGGAATTTACTTTGGCGCTTTGTGGTGTCTCGCCAATTTAAGTATCTATTAATTTATTATAAAAGTAATTAGAAAGCAAAACTACAACATTGGCAAGACAGAGAATGTAATTAATATTCTTTCCTGCCTTCCTGGAATTTACTTTGGCGTTTTGGCGGTTTTACACCAAATTAAATATCCGTTTATTTATTGTAAAAGTAATTAGACAGCAAAAATACATCATTATCAAGACAGAGAATGTATTTAATATTCTAATAGGTTTCACAGGATAAATGATATTTATTTATTTGTTTATTTATTTATAAAAGTAAACATAGAAAACAAATTTACAACACTGTCAAGACAGAGAATATAATCTTTGCTCTAATAGATTTTATGACAGAAGTTGGTGTTGGAACGAGCAATGTTTGAGATCAATCAGCAAACTTAAATTAGACCTAATGATAAAATGAAAAACTTGTACGAGAAATCGAGAAGAAGAAGAAAGTTTTAGCGAATCTAAGAAACAGAACAAACGCGAGAAAAGCGATGACATGAATGTGCAGGGGAAGAGAGAATAAAAAGAAACAAAAGATAAATACAGTGGAAAGACGATCAGATATTTAAGGAAAGGGGAGAGAGAAAATAAGTGTGAAGTTTCTCGAATGTCGAGAGACGGGGGAATGAAAATGCGAGAAGGATCAAATATATAAAAAGCAAGATCCCCGAACTCGGAAGAAATGGAGAAGATAATAAAGAAGAGGGAAAAGTGTAGGAATGGCGAAAAGAATGACTCGAGGGAACGAGAAGAATAATTGTGGGAGCAGGAATCCAATAAGAGAATCGCAAGAAGAAGAAATGGTTTCTGCAGATGAAGATGAATTGATAAATGGTTCGCAGCATATGAAGGAGTTTTGGGATGAAATATAAGGTCGAATTAATCATCTGATGCATGATAAGACGGAGAGACGCACGAGAGAAAATATGATAAAGTACGGAAAGAGAGAATGTCCGAAAATCTGGCTGGAGAAATTAACTGTAGCAGTAAAAACAAATGACTGGAAAAACAGACAAAATTGAAGAAATGAGAAGCAACACAAGAACTGCATAGAGGGAGATTTTGGAATCAAAGGAAGCACAAACTATAGACACTATGGGAGAGGCAATCAAAATAGATTTGTCAGACATACGAGAATTTTTTATGAATGTTCGAACCTGATGGTGCATTGTGGGAGTCAGCTTTCCTGAGGAGATGGTTTATGGCTGCAAGACTGACCATGTCTGGTTTGAAAATGGTCTTCGTCTCAGGATATTGCTGAACCATTCTGGTTTTACTTCCTGGAATGTTGGTTTAATTTGTCTCGGCCGTACTCCAGAATATAAACTTACAATATATATATATATATATATATATATATATATATATATATATATATATATATATATATATATATATATATATATATATATATATATATATATATATATATATATATATATTAACTGACATACTAAAATCATTAAGGAATCATAGACCTGACTGCCATAACTATCAGAATTTTATATATTTCCCAGAACCCTTATGCAGGGAACTATTGAGGCGTAACAGCTGAGCTAATTAGTGAGCCTAATTAACGACAGAATTTGATCTACTGACTTTGCAGAAAACCCTCGTATTTATATTACCTCTCTTTATCGAGTTGTCATTTACTACGTACTTATTAAAAATGCACAGTTTCACGCGAGGTTGTTAATTTATAAGAATCTTCTCTGTATTTTTCTCAGTTTTACGATTCATGAATTCTCTTCTCCTTCGCTCACGGTGTTATTTCTCTAATCTGATCATTAATAGTCCTTATGGGATTCAACTTATTCACATGATATTCTTTTATTGTGATTTCTGAATGGTCATTCTCTAACATTTAGTTTCCATCCCCATTTTTCCCTTCAATATCAAACCAATTTCCCTTTCCTCCCATAATGAAAGAAGCCTAAGGCCCACTACATTCCCCATTCTAATTTACAACACAATATCAGTTGCAACAAACGTTGAACACCGGAACGCACGACTGGGCTTCTGTGGATTTTCTTGGGCAAAGGCCCTGATTTCCTGATTTACTGCACTTAATTTCTCACTCCTGATTTCACAAGACCTGACGCTAACGGCTCAGTTCCTGCTTTGGTGGTTTAGATAAAGCTGGCTTTGTCTAAAACTTGCTCTGAGATAGTTTGAAGGGGTGTGGGGAGCCTGGTGTGGACCTACGGATTAGCCCAACACAAAAGAGACGAATAGTAAGAATGTGTGGCAGTTATAGGTCGTAATATTTTGCGTTATTTGCGTTTTGTGTGTGCGTCTGTGTGCATGTGTGCGTGTGTGTGTGTTTTTTATGAAATGAAAACTTTTACGAAAGAAATTCTGTTGACCTATTTGCAGAGAATGATGGCTGAAGACACTGGTGACAGAAAGCCAAAAAGTATTATCTGCGTCCGAGTAATTTATCATTCTGGAAAAAACATGTTTTCATTAAACTGAAAACACGTCACTTCATAAATACGTTCATGTGAAATATGAATGTATAGCTAAATGGATAAATCACAAGGGTTAGTTTATATAAATTCTACAATCTATTGCTATGAAGCGTGATTGATGTACTTTCCAACTGCTGATACCAAAACAGTAGATTATAACTTGACACAGTGCGGGTATATATATATATATATATATATATATATATATATATATATATATATATATATATATATATATATATATATATTATATATATATATATATATATATATATATATATATATATATATATATATATATATATTATATATATATTAAATTTATATATATATATATTATTTATATATATATATATATATATATATATATATATATATATATATATATATATATATATATATATATATATATATATATATATATATATATATATATTATAATTTGTACATTCTAAGAAATACCACATGAAGAATATAAATATGCAGTATCTCAGTTTCAAAGTCCATTATCTCGCTCTTAAAATGATTTTTTCTTTTGTTCACAGTAAACGTATCCGGTTACAGATGTTTTAAGAACAGAAACAGAAATAAATGTTTTGGTCTTTTGAACTGACTGAATAAAATCGTGTTATTTGATATCATGGCTTTAGGGAAAACACCACTTATAGTTTTCCTAACCAGTCTTATCCACTCCACTACTCCCATGCACTATCCTTCACTATTCCAAACCACTCCCCACAAATTCCTTATTCACTCCCCCACTACTACTATCTACTCCCTTAACCACTCTCATCCACTCACCCAACTACTCCGATCTACCCTTATGAACTACTCCCATTCACTGGGATACTCACATCAACTCCCCCAACTGTTTCAGTCCAATCCTTCCTAGTAACTACAAATCTCATCCACCACCCTTAAAGGCTATGATATCATCTTCTCCCTCAACTACTCCCATCCACTCCCCAACTACTCCTATCCACTCCCCAACTAATCCAATCCACTCTCCAAGTTACTCCCATCTATTCCCAACTACTCCTATCCACTCCCCAACTAATCCAATCCACTCTCCCAGCTAGTCCCATCCATCCCCTAACTACTCCCATCCATCCCCCAACTAATCCTATCCACCCCCAACTAACCCCATCCACTTTCCCAACTAATCCCATCCACTTTCCCAACTAATCCCATCCATTCCCCAACTACTCCCAACCACTCCCCCAACTACTACTATCCACTCCCAAACTCATCCCATCCACTCTCCCAACTACTTCTGTACACTCCCCAACTACTATCCGCTCCCATCTAATCCCATCCACTCCCCGAATTTCTCCCACCCACTCCCCCAACTTCTCCCATCCAATCCCCAACTACTCCCATCCACTACCCTAACCACTCCCATCCACTCCCCTAACTACTTCCATCCACTCCCCAACTACTCCCATCTACTCCTCCCATCCACTCCCCTACTACTCCCATCCATTCCCTAATACTCCCAACCACTCCTCCACTAGTCCCATCCACTCACTCAAATACTCCCACCACTACTCCAACTACTCCCATCCACTCCCCTAGCTACTCCCATCACTCCCCCAAATACTCCCATCCACTTCCCCAGGTACTCCCATTCACTCCGCCAAATACTCCCATACACTCCCCTAAATACTCTCATCCGATCCCCTAAATACTCTCCACTCCCCCAAATACTCCCATCCACTCCCAACTACTTCCATCCACTCCCCTAACTACTCCCATCCATTCCCCCAAAAACTCCAATCCACTCCCCAACTACTCTCATCCACTCCCCTAACTACCATCCACTCCCCCAAAAACTCCAACCCAACCACCAACTCCTCTCATCCACTCCCCTAACTACTTCCATCCACTCCCCAAATACTCCCATCCACTCCCACAATTCCTATCCACCTCAAAATACTCCCGCCCATTTCCCTGCTATTCCCATCCACTCCCCCAAACACTCTTATCCACTCCCCCAACTACTCCCAACCACTTCCCCAACTACACTCATTCACTCCCATCACTATTCCCTTTCACACCCCATACTACTCCCTCCACGCCCCCACTACTCCTCCACTCTTCCTGACTACTCCCATTCACTCTCAAGGGGCAAGATTTTGATAAAGTTTATATTCAACAATAATAAGTAATAAAAAAGTCTTATTTATTTCCTCCTTTTGAAGAATTGATAAAACTTGCTTGACTCTTTCACGAATAATAGACTGAAGCTCTGTACAATTCTCGGGGGAAAGTTTCCTTAGGAAAAGTTGAGGAGAAAAATGTCTGAGTGACACCAACCGATATCTCGAATGAGTTCTGAGAGAAAATGACGAACTTTATTTCACCTTCTGGAGAAAAAATTCCTTCGAGTTGGAGCTTAAGGATGAGAAGGGGTTTTGTGAGAGGGGCTTGCAGCTGTTATATATCATAATATCGTCGTGGACTGAATCTTTCTCTTTTTCTTCACGCGTTTTTTTTTAGGATATTTAAAGGTTTAGAGGATATGGTCGAAATTTTTAATTCCAATTAATTTTTACTTTAGAATGTGAAGCTTTCATAAAATAAATATATAAACAAATTAATTAATTAATTAATTAATTTTATATCACCCTTTCAATCATTCTTCTTATGCCATTAGTACAATTTCATATTAATGGTCGTTTTAAATCTTATTCAGCTTCGACACTTCACTTCCATAAAGGTGAGGGTGATAAACTATATGTATATGTATATATATATATATATATATATATATATATATATATATATATATATATATATATATATATATATATATATATATATATATATATATATATATATATATATATATATATATATATATATATATATATATATATATAAATATATATATATATATATATATATATATATATATATATATATATATATATATATATATATATATATATATATATATATATATAGATATAGATATGTATGTATGTAATGGAGATGAATTAATGAATAAGCAAAATATCACAGCCATAAATAGCATTGATACGTTTGTTTAGAGTCAAAATCAGCTTCATGTAGACCAAACCATAATAGTTTAAACGCTGTTTTCCTAAAAGCAAAAGTCGGCAGCCATGACAGGTGTTTACATCCATCGACGCTATTATCCTCAATTCAGGCAGAAGGACTTTTCAATAAAACAAATAGTTTTCATCCAACATCAATATTTACGATGATATCAAAGCCGTCAGCAGATGGCCGTGGAACGTTTGTGCTCTGTTCGTCAGGGATAGTATTTGCATATTATTCTGCAAACTCTTGATTTTAATTTATTGTACTTTTAGATTTTAAATATGAGATTAAAAATAGCATTTATTCCATCCAACTTTACTTTAAATTACGCAATTTAGCTACCTCCCAGTCTATTTCTTCTAAATCAAGAGTCTTTTCATACCAAACAAAAAACCCATATTCATAGAACCTATAAAATCATTTTCAAGTGAGTCGGCATATTGGACACGAAGATGGGTTATCGCCCAGCCGAATTTAATCATCGACAGGCCAAATGAATGGACCTCGCAAGAGGAACAAAGTATTTTCCGATGATCGTGTTTGAAAGGGGTGGGGAGTGGGAATGCGGATGGAATGGGGTTGGGAATTGGGTTGGGAATGCAACACACCATGAGAAATATTTTTGGAACCGTCTGTTGCCTGATATATGAACGTTGTTTAGTGCAATGTCTATACCTGACAATTATATTTTTATTTTTATATTTAATTTATCTTTGTTGGTAGTAGTAATAGCAACAATAGTAGTTGATTTATGAACAATAATAATCGTTTTATCATGATTAATCTAGCCAACCAGGTTTTGTTCAGGTTTTCAGAAGTCTTACAACATTTGATACTTGGCCCAAACACTTTCAGTGAGAGAGAGACTATTTTTAGGTTATATATCCCTTCAGCTATTATTGGAAATTCTTAATAAAATGGCCACAGTTTTCAGCTGTCAGATAATTTCAGGTGTCATTAAATAGCCTGACTCAAGATTGAGAATGTTTTGTAGGCTGAGAATAAAGAACAAAATTATTACTTCGTGAACAAGGCAGAAATGTGATGAACATGTTATGGCGTTCATAAATAGCTATAGAAATGTCAATTTACACAAGTTTCCCCTCATTCATTGGAGGTTTACAGAAAATGGGAAAGTAAACTGACAGTTAAATGCCATTCCACAATAGTTCCTGAACTACGGAAAAGCTATGTAGAACCTCTGTACAAGGAAGATTAGACGAATTATTATTATTATTATTATTATTATTATTATTATTATTATTATTATTATTATTCAGAAGGAATATTATTGACAGTACAAATACATTCTTAAAATAATTCAGTTCATGAAAGAGTCAAACTCAAAAATATAATTAAGTCTAAAATCATCAAACTTTAGAACTGTAATATCAAAATATTTTTGTAAATATACATAGAAAAACACATTACAAAATTCACTGTACTGTTAGTAGTCAATTCACTGCACTGTTAGTAGGCTCTATGTCAGCACAGACCCTTCTCCTATGGAAGCTCGTCGGATATAGTAAGATGCTGAAGGGGTTAAAATGCCTGATATGGACCCTGGACCAATCAAGAGACAGAAAGAAGAAATGGTTTCTTGTACATAGAGCAAACATCAGGGGTCAAATAACTGCAGACATCAATACAGAATTTCAATCTAAATATTAATGTAAAGTACGGAGAGAATGTCAGTAATGACATGGATATATTACTGGAAGGGAATAACGAAATAAAAAATAATAAATAAAATGAATATATATATATATATATATATATATATATATATATATATATATGCATATATGTATGTATAATATATATATATATATATATATATATATATATATATATATATATATATATATATATATATATATATATATATATATATATATATATATATATATATATATATATATATATATATATATATATATATATATATATATATATATAGATATAGATATGTATGTATGTAATGGAGATGAATTAATGAATAAGCAGAACATCACAGCCATAAATAGCATTGATACGTTTGTTTAGAGCCAAAATCAGCTTCATGTAGACCAAACCATAATAGTTTAAACGCTGTTTTTCCTAAAAGCAAAAGTCGGCAGCCATGACAGGTTTTTACATCCATCGACGCTATTAACCTCAATTCAGACAGAAGGACTTTTCAATAAAACAAATAGTTTTCATCCAACATCAATATTTACGATGATACCAAAGCCGTCAGCTGATCGCCGTGGAACGTTTGTGCTCTGTTCGTCAGGGATATTATTTGCATATTATTCTGTAAACTCTTGATTTTAAATTATTGTACTTTTAGATTTAAAATATGAGATTAAAGGTAGCATATATTCCATCCAACTTTACTTTAAATTACGCAATTTAGCTACCTCCCAGTCTATTTCTTCTAAATCAAGAGTCTTTTCATACCAAACAAAAAACCCATGTTCATAGAACCTATAAAATCATTTTCAAGTGAGTCGGCATATTGGACACGAAGATGGGTTATCGCCCAGCCGAATTTAATCATCGACAGGCCAAATGAATGGACCTCGCAAGAGGAACAAAGTATTTTCCGATGATCGTGTTTGAAAGGGGTGGGGAGTGGGAATGCGGATGGAATGGGGTTGGGAATTGGGTTGGGAATGCAACACACCATGAGAAATATTTTTGGAGCCGTCTGTTGCCTGATATATGAACGTTGTTTAGTGCAATGTCTATACCTGACAATTATATTTTTATTTTTATATTTAATTTATCTTTGTTGGTAGTAGTAATAGCAACAATAGTAGTTGATTTATGAACAATAATAATCGTTTTATCATGATTAATCTAGCCAACCAGGTTTTGTTCAGGTTTTCAGAAGTCTTACAACATTTGATACTTGGCCCAAACACTTTCAGTGAGAGTGAGACTATTTTTAGGTTATATATCCCTTCAGCTATTATTGAAATTCTTAATAAAATGGCCACAGTTTTCAGCTGTCAGATAATTTCAGGTGTCATTAAATAGCCTGACTCAAGATTGAGAATGTTTTGTAGGCTGAGAATAAAGAACAAAATTATTACTTCGTGAACAAGGCAGAAATGTGATGAACATGTTATGGCGTTCATAAATAGCTATAGAAATGTCAATTTACACAAGTTTCCCTCATTCATTGGAGGTTTACAGAAAATGGGAAAGTAAACTGACAGTTAAATGCCATTCCACAATAGTTCCTGAACTACGGAAAAGCTATGTAGAACCTCTGGAATTATTATTATTATTATTATTATTATTATTATTATTATTATTATTATTATTATTATTCAGAAGGGAATATTATTGACAGTCGCCAAATACATTCTTAAAATAATTCAGTTCATGAAAGAGTCAAACTCAAAAATATAATTAAGTCTAAAATCATCAAACTTTAGAACTGTAATATCAAAATATTTTTGTAAATATACATAGAAAACACATTACAAAATTCACTGTACTGTTAGTAGTCAATTCACTGCACTGTTAGTGGGCTCTATGTCAGCACAGACCCTTCTCCTATGGAAGCTCGTCGGATATAGTAAGATGCTGAAGGGGTTAAAATGCCTGATATGGACCCTGGACCAATCAAGAGACAGAAAGAAGAAATGGTTTCTTGTACATAGAGCAAACATCAGGGTCAAATAACTGCAGACATCAATACAGAATTTCAATCTAAATATTAATGTAAAGTACGGAGAGAATGTCAGTAATGACATGGATATATTACTGAAGGGAATAACGAAATAAAAATAATAAATAAAATGAATATATATATATATATATATATATATATATATATATATATATATATATATATATATATATGTATATATATATATATATATATATATATATATATATATATATATATATATATATATATATATATATATATTATATATATATATAATGTATGTATATATTTATATAC
>NC_089755.1:10012680-10047680 GCF_040412425.1 Macrobrachium rosenbergii
CACCTGAATATCCCGGAAGGATCATTGGTGACCCTCCTTGAGATATGGACAAAGAAGGTCCCTTTTTCCACCCGGTGTGGCAGTGGGCTCGCCTCTGGGTGTCCTCTTCGCAAACTTCTCTATGGGAACGGTAGAAGAAAGAGTCTTTTCCCCTCACATGAAGACTGTGCAAGTATGCCCGCTACATCGACGACACCTTCGTGCAGGCAGACGATGAGGATGGGGTAGAAGCAATCCGCCGCACATTCCAGCAATGCAGTTCGCTGAATTGCACAGATGAATTTAGTAGCAGCGGTCAGTTCCCCTTTCTCAACGTCCTTATCTGCAAGACGGAAGACTGCCTAAAAACCTTTGTATATACAAAGACTAACTTAGGCCCTGCGAGGTACAAGAACACCACCATCAAGGCCTGCATAAGAAGGACCTTAACTCACTGTTCTACCTGGCAGGGCACCCACCAAGAACTTGATTGCGTCTCTCAGATGCTTGTGAACTCCAAAGCAAGTCAACAAAGAAATACGTGCAGCACTGGATCGGTGGTACGACGAACGAGAACAACCGCAGCCCCATCCACAAGAAAGAATCAGATTATATTACAAAGCCAGAATCACCTGAAATACCGAGAAGACGAGGTTGCCATGAAGAAAATCATCTCTGAGAACCTATCCACCACCAAAGCCGATGCCAAACTGGACCTAGCCATCTATCACCAGAATAGGCGCATGAGAGACATGATTATGCAGAATAATCCAGCCCTGCCGATAAGAGATCCTCTTAAGCAGACAAATGCAGTGTACCATTTCAAATGCCCAGTCCACAGATGTCCTGGCTCATAAATAGGTATGACCACTATGAAACTGTCTAAGGGGATTTCCTGTCATGCACAAGAAGGTGCAGTAAAACTCCACATGAGAAGCTCCCACCAAGAAAGCATCACCAGAGATGTAAATATCGAGAACACCACCATAATTGGAAGGGCCCCAGACTCCCGGCACTTAAGACTACTGGAGACGCTCTTAATCCAACAAGAAAAGCCCTCACTGAATGCAACCCAGGAAGTTCTCTTCCTCCCCACCAATACAGAGACCTGCAACAAGCAGCAGAGCAAGCAGCACTCCCAGCAATACAAGATCAGGCGAGCCATCCTGTTGCCAATGAGAATATTCACAGGATAATA
The DNA here is from genome assembly GCF_040412425.1 of Macrobrachium rosenbergii. Lineage (NCBI taxonomy): Eukaryota > Metazoa > Arthropoda > Malacostraca > Decapoda > Palaemonidae > Macrobrachium > Macrobrachium rosenbergii. The sequence goes on from NC_089755.1 coordinate 10,013,858, forward strand.
CGAGGTCGTGACATCACGCAATGTCGCACACCACACCGTGACGTCACACACCAGCCCCGCCGGTCAGGGAGACTGCAAGAGTGCGACCATCAAGCCTGAGAACTTCATTTGAAGAAATCTCTCGGCAGCCAATAGGAGGCCTGCAATCCGCCTTGGCCAATCAAATGTCAGCATGCAGTCGACCCTGCTGACTATCAAGTATACCAGGTGTTTCGAAATTAGAGGGCCCCCCTCCACAGAACAAATGGAGAGTTATGAAGTTTTCTGCTATAGCCTATCTCCAAGTACATTATTTTAAGTTTCTATTAAGCTATTTTCCATTTTACATTTCTTGTATGTTCAGACTGAGTGACGGAGTTAGATACAGCCATGGCTAACGACTCGGAGGAAATCAGATGGATTGACCAAATCTGGGCTATAACCTTCAGAGAGGCTAGGGATGGTGGCGCATCCTTCATTTCACGTTTCTGGATAGCTAAATACATTAAAAGAGATGAATCCTTTGTTAAAAGAAACTGGAGCAAAAATCCATATGACTGTCATCGTGAAAAGAGTGAAAATCTTGGAAGTCCTGAAGTCCTTTTTCAGGAGTCAAAAGACATCATAGCTGAGGCAGTGGGTAGACCAAGAAAGTCTTTACATAAATTGGCGCTTGAACTAGAAACAAAAAGGGGAAAGAAGAGAAGTTATAGTGCTGTATATCATGAGTTGAAAAAATCTGGTGTCAAGCCATTTCATGTTATCAGCAAGCCCAACATCACTCAGCAACAGAGAGAAGACCATGCATGGTTTTGTGGTTCATTTCTTAAAGATTGGGATGAAGCTGACTTTCTCCATGTTGCCGCATCAGATGAATTCTTCATTTACACAGCCAGGAAGCCAAATCATAAAAATGACATCATTTGGGCTGCAAAGTTGGATGATATCAGTGATGACGTGCGCTATCGCCAAGTTGTGAAATTTCCTGAATGTTTGGGAATTTTTCTCTGTTTCACAGCCAAATGGTTAATGTGGATCATCAAAGAAAAAGGACAGCCATGGAATGGCGAATACTTCAGAGAAATTGTGCTTACTGGTGGAGTATTTTCTTTCCTCAAAGATCCTGAAAATGTGATATCTGTTGAAGAAGTCACATTTTTGCATGATAAGGCACCATGTTTCAAGGCTCTTCAGACACAGGAGCTGCTTCGAAACAGTGGCATTGATTTCTTCTCGACAAGTGAATTTCCAGGTAGCTCCCCTGACCTTAATGTGTGTGAAAACATTGGTAGTATCTTAAAGGATTGTGTTGAAGCATGCACAGTGAATTATGATAGTATACCAAGCCTCGACGACCTGCGAAGTCTCAGCTTTTTGGCGATTTGCTGAAATCATACCCCTCAAGAATGCAGGCTGTGGTACAGGCAGATGAAGGCCACACAAAATATTAAATAATCAGAGAGAAACTTAAATAAATACCTGTTCTGGAATTTTTGTCCATATCAATTTTAGTTTATGCTGTAGAGGGGGCTCAAATTTTGAAACACCCTGTATACATATACATATACATATATATATATATATATATATATATATATATATATATATATATATATATATATATATATATATATATATATATATATATATAGTGTGTGTGTATATATATATTTGAAATATTAAAGATATTGACATATTATCCTGGGTTGTAGATGTTCCCATTTTATTACTATTTGGTTCCGATCTACTTGCCATGTTAGATTACTGAATAAATTATTTTTTGAAGTCATGTCTTTGTTGTTCTTCCTTAGTTCAGTTAGGATTTGGATGATTTGGAGAGAGAGGAGAGAGAGAGAGAGAGAGAGAGAGAGAGAGAGAGAGAGAGAGAGAAAATGTGCTGATCCAGTAAGCAGGTTGGCTATTGCCCTAGGAGAGCTGTTAATCAGCTCAGTGGTCTTTAAAACTAAGGTATACTTAACTTAGCCACTGGGGAATCTTGGGATATATATATATATATATATATATATATATATATATATATATATATATATATATATATATATATATATATATATATATATATGTATATATATATATATATATATATATATATATACTGTATATATATATTGTATATATATATATATATATATATATATATATATATATATATATATATATATGTATATATATATGTATATATATATGTATATATATATATATATATATATGTATATATATATATATATATATATATATATATATATATATATATATATATATATATATGTATATATATATGTATATATATATATATATATATGTATATATATATATATATATATATATATATATATATATATATATATATATATATATATATATATATATATATATATATATATATATATATATATATATATATATATATATATATATATATATATATATATATATATATATATATATATATATATATATATATATATATATATATATACATATATATATACATATAACGAGAGAGAGAGAGAATACAATCATCCTTTGTTTTAGTTGATTTTTTGTAACCAAAAATTACTTCAAAATTCAGAATAACAAAAGTGAGTGAATGAATTTAAAAAGTCACTTGAAAATGAAACCATTAAAAACAACTAGAGCCTCGAATGATTAAAAAAAAGTTAATTCAGAAATAAAACCCAAACGAGCATCTAATGGAACGAATTAGTACGCAGAAAAAAATACTTCCAAAAATTGCACATGTAAATTTGCCTAAAATTCAAACGAATTTTCATTCGCCTATTTGCAAACATACGATTCTAAGATAAGATACATCAACTAAATCTAATTCCTATACATTTAATTAACAATTTAAGTAATCAATCGAACTTAACGTTATTAATAAGCAAGAGGTTGAAAACGAAACAGACAGAGAAAGGAAGTGACTGAAGAGGAGATCATTCATTGACAAGAGCAGACTGTGGAGACCGAACTTCTCCTCCTCTTCTTCTTCTCCTCTTCTTCTTCTTCTTCTTCTTCTTCTTCTTCTTCTTCTTCTTGGTTTCCTGGGAGAGATTTTCCTCCTGGATTCTTTATTATGAGATGGAATGCAAATGGTGGTGGGTTCGTTTAAAGGATAATTAGAGGGTGTTTGCTTCAGCTCGGGAAAAAGAATAACTCTCTCTCTCTCTCTCTCTCTCTCTCTCTCTCTCTCTCTCTCTCTCTCTCTCTCTCTCTCTCTCACTATAGAAAGGCGTAAAATTAACTGTGTTGTGCTAGTTTTAAAAAAAGAGAAGGTATTTTTAGGTAGACCCTTAAGAAGAAGAGCAGCCTTGCTAATTCACCTTCATGGTATTTCTAGCGAATCTCATAATACTGATTGTCTTGTCCCTTAAGGTAAAGTTAGGTGAGGAGGAAGGGCGGGGAGGGGGTCCATTTGAGGGGGTGGTTCAATCCAGTCTTTGTGTAGGATCTGCCTTTGTTTGTTTCCCGTCCATTACACGACGCATAAGCAAACGCTTTCAGCATTGGGTTCTGCTCTTTCAGATTCCTCGGTGCTTTTTATTTTTCCTGTCTTTGTTGCTCTCAGTAATTCCTATAAGCTGAAACAAAGAGGGTTTAGATTTAGGCAGTAGAGAGAGAGAGAGAGAGAGAGAGAGAGAGAGAGAGAGAGAGAGAGAGAGAAAACGGTCCATCAAAAGGCATTCAGGAGAACTGAACTGAATGTCTAAGTATCAAATGGAATTGCATCTTGAATACTTGCAGGGAAATGTTAAGGAATGAAGCGATTGTTGTAGTTCCAATATTTATCTTATATTCTCAGAGGCTGCAAAAGACGAGTCTGTTTCCTGTCAAGTCTCATCTCCCAGCTTCGTTCTCAGTTGCATTTAACATTTATGTTGATGCCTTTGAGTTATGTGGGGCGCTATATAGACACACTGGTAACTCAACTGGTAAGGAAATTCTTTTATCCATCAACAATGGTTTCTAATTTTTTCGCTAATAGAGAGAGAGAGAGAGAGAGAGAAAACAGAACCATTATATATATATATATATATATATATATATATATATGTTGATGCCTTTATATATATATATAGACACATATATGGACATATATATATATGATATATATAGAGATAGGTGAGATAGCAAGGCGTTATATATATATATATATATATAAGTCAAAAGTTCCAGGAAAAATTGTTGAATGATGTATTTACACAGGAATGAAACAACCCAAATACTTGGTAAACAATTATCTGTGATGTAGTGATCATATAGACTTGTTACCTCAGTCATCCTCTTGCTACCGTGGTGTTAACATCTGCTTCAGAAAAGTAACTTTTGAGATGAGAGCTAACATCAAGTTCCTGACCAAGCTTGATTGGAAACCAGGAAAAATTATTGAAGCTTTGCAACAAGTTTATGGAGATTCTTCTCCATCTAAATCAGTTGTTTATGATTGGATAAAGCGATTTAAGGATGGTCGGGAGGACCTCAAAGACAACCCAAGAGAGGGAAGACCATCGACTGCAAAAATGAAAGAATTGTGGCTTTGGTGCAGAATCTAGTGGATGAAGATCGTCGGATTACTATCGATATGATAGCTAATGAAACTGGGATCTCCCATGGTTCCGCATTTTCAATTTTAAATGAAAATCTTGGTTTGAGTAAACTTTCAGCACGTTGGGTCCCAAAAGCGTTGCGCGAAGACCAACTGCATCAAAGAGCTGAACTTTCTCTTGCAGTTTTAACGAAGATTGAATCAAATGAATCAGAGTTTTTGACCGGATTGTTACTGGAGATGAAACTTGGATCCATCAATATGACCCAGAAAGTAAAATTCAATCAAAGCAATGGTTACCAAGAGGTTCAGCTGCACCAGTGAAGTTCAAAGTGGCGAGATCTGCCCAGAAGGTTATGGCAACAGTGTTTTGGGACTCCAAAGGAGTGATTTTGATTGATTTCCTTGAAGGACAAAAAACAATCACCGGGAACTACTACAAAGGTGTTTTGCAAAAACTGAAGACTGCATTGGCTAAAAACGTCGAGGAAAGTTGCACCGCAGAATTTTGTTCCATCATGATAACGCTCCAGCACATTCATCAAGGGTTGCAAAGAAGTCCTACGGAAATTTAGGTGGAAACTCTTCCACATCCTCCTTATAGTCTGATCTTGCTCCTTCAGATTTTTCCTGTTCCCAAAACTCAAGGAACACTTAAGAGAGTCCGGTTTGAATCTTTGGATGCTGCTAAACATGCAGTTTCAACATGGTTTAATAGAAAGGCCCCAAATTTCTACAAAGAAGGGTTGCAGAGGTGGAAACAGCACCTTGAAAAGTGTATAGAGTTAGATGGTAGATATGTAGAAAAATGATGTTTGAATTTCCTTAAATAAAAAGTATATTGAATTTTTCCTGGAACTTTTTTGACTTACCCTCGTATATATATATATATATATATATACAGTATCATATATATTAAAATACATTATTCAATTCTAATACCTTTGGGAGCAATGATACTTTTGTATCGTATATTATTTCTAAAACCTTTTGTATCATCTATTAAAATTACTTAAATAAAAAATTATGAAAAATAGGAAACAGCAGTAATGGGTTTGTTAAAAGAGTGGGAAAAAACCCTGATAGCGGCAGTCAAAAAGAAAATCATCTAATAAATATATATCAGAAATTGATTAAAATACTTGATAATATATCGAAGCCTTCATTAACTGAGCCTTTGTGTTGAAATATAAGCATTAATTATGATTATTGAATCAGAATTGATGCATAACTGTATTTATTATTATATTCAAATGATAGTATGCAAAGTCCCACTGTCCCTAAATTAGGATTGCGGTGAAAACTGATTCATTTATGTATTTACATATTTTGTTTTTAAACCCTGAATGAGGCAAAAGACCACTGCATGAGAACGAAATGATTTGTGAAAGTCAGTTGCCATTAAATTCTGCACCATTCGCCTTTTATGTGAATGAATGAATAACATTTTTTTGAATGAATGAACGTTTCACAATTGGAGTTCGGTTGTTTGTGTTGGGGGAAAAATACGGTTGAATGGAAGTTCAGTATTTGAATTAACTCTCACTCAATACGGTATCGAATTTGATGACATGATTATTGTGGTATATAAATCAATTTTGATAAAAGAGCGATAACTGTTTTTATCTTATAAGTAACAAAGGACGAACGTATATTATTGGATATATTATTGTAATGATTAACAAGCATACAACAAGCACGACCTTAAGCACAAGGAGGCGGTCGCACTGGAACAGTTGACAGAACTATAATTTGAGAGAGAGAGAGAGAGAGTCAGTTCCAATATTTTGGACTTTTTCAAGAGGGTAAAAGCGAACTTTTCTCCAAAAAGTGACGAGGATCATTTCCCAAGGAAATAAATCTCATTTACCGAGAAACATTTCTACAGCTGAGAGAGAGAGAGAGAGAGAGAGAGAGAGAGAGAGAGAGAGAGAGCGAGAAAGGTCCTCGTGTAACTGTCACGGCGAAGGAAGGAGAATGGATGGGTACTTTCTGGTCGCGTTCCTTCTACCCTTACCCTTTCCCTTACCCTTGCCCTCACCTTTTCCTTTACTATTTCCCTTGCCCTTACCCTTTCCTTTACCATTCCCTTGCCCTAAACCTTTCCTTTACCATTTCCCTTGCCCTTACCCTTTCCTCTACCATTTCCCTTGCCCTTACCTTTCCTTTACCATTTCCCTTGCCCTTACCCTTTCCTCTACCATTTCCCTTGCCCTTACCTTTCCTTTACCATTTCCCTTAAAACTGATACCCTTTCCTCTACCATTCCCTTGCCCTTACCTTTCCTTTACCATTTCCTTGAAGATACCCTTTCCTCTACCATTTCCGTTGCCCTTACCTTTCCTTTACCATTTCCCTTGCCCAACCCTTTCCTCTACCATTTCCCTTGCCCTTACCTTTCCTTACCATTTCCCTTGATTTACCCTTTCTCTACCATTTCCCTTGCCCTTACCTTTCCTTTACCATTTCCCATGCCCTTACCATTTCCCTTGCCCTAACCCTTTCCTCTACCATTTCCCTTGTCGTGAACCTTTCCTTTACCATTTCCCTTGCCCTTACCATTTCCCATGCCCTTACCATTTCCCTTGCCCTTACCCTTTCCTTTACCATTCCCTTGCCCTAAACCTTTCCTTTACCATTTCCTGCCATACCCTTTCCACTACCATTTCCCTTGCCCTTACCTTTCCTTTACCATTTCGGACTTGCCCTTACCCTTTCCTCTACCATTTTAATCGTGGACAGAATTTACCCTTTCCTCTACCATTAAAATACCTTTCCTTTACCATTTCCCTTGCCCTTACCCTTTCCTCTACCATTTCCCTTGCCCTTACCTTTCCTTTACCATTTCCCTTGCCCTTACCCTTTCCTCTACCATTTCCCTTGCCCTTACCTTTCCTTTACCATTTCCCATGCCCTTACCATTTCCCTTGCCCTAACCCTTTCCTCTACCATTTCCCTTTGTGAACCTTTCTTTACACCATTTCCTTGCCCTTACCATTTCCCATGCCCTTACCATTTCCCTTGCCCTTACCCTTTCCTTTACCATTCCCTTGCCCTAAACCTTTCCTTTACCATTTCCCTTGCCCTTGCCATTTCTCTTATAACTCTTGCCCTATACCATTTCCCTTGCCCTTACCTTTTATTCATTTCCCTTGCAATATACCCTTTTCTTTACCATTCCTTGCCCTAAACCTTTCCTTTACCATTTCCCTTGCCATACTCTTGTATATATATTTTCCTTTTCCCTTGCCCTTACCCTTGCTCTTATTCTTACATTCTCCTTACCCTTGCCCGTAACATTGACTTGCCCATAGCTTTACCTTAATCTTAAAGCTTGTTCTTATCCTTAACTATGATGTTACCTTCAACCTTAACCATACTCTTATTCATTCCCATACCTAGCCTTACCCTTATCCTTACCTGTACCTTAACTTGATATATATACTCTTACCATTATCACCTTTGCCCTACCCTTACCTATGTTCTTACCTTAGCTCTGCCCTTACCCTTTTGTCTTCCTTTAGGGATTCTGTGTCAATGGAGGAAACATTACAGCGATTTTTCCCTGAGTAATTAATGACATTTCCTTTCCAATGACACTTAAAAATTAAATTACAAGAAAACAGATTTCCACATCTTTATGACGGCAGTCCCCAGGTATTTCGGACGCAGCTTCGGCCAGAATTTCAGTCTTAGATTTGTAACCAAAACAGATTCAATTTCACTTTGACCTGAACCGGAAGGCTAATGGGAAAAGGTACATTCCAGTATGGTATTTATGGGAGCGAGGGAAATGGTAATGGTAATATTCATGGTAGGAAAATATTAAATGTCGTCTCACACTTTATGTTTAGCAGTTAAGAAGTTACTCTTAAATATTTAAATGAGAATTATGTCGAATTATTTCAAGGCATCAGAATCTATTAATTGAGGAACAAATGGAGGCGTCTCTTTGATGTCACCAAGAAGATATTAACAGATTATGGGTTGCTGATTGACTAATTAACCTTAACATTTATATCAGGAGAAAGAGAGGAGGGGATGACTTAACTGCTAATAAAGGTAATTTGTTCTTTCAAACCTTGAAATGTAATCGATGATTACATTTAACATGGTAGTATAACAGAGTGTAATCCATCGACGTTATTTACCGCTGAACTTGAGGTTACGCTCCACTTAAAGTCCTGAAGATTTTTCTGAGCTTCTACGAAATTCATTCTCAATCTGTCTATATATCTATCCATCTGTTGAGAGAGAGAGAGAGAGAGAGAGAGAGAGAGAGAGAGAGAGAGAAATATTCTGTTCGTTTCATCTATGATGAATTGTATAATGATTCTCTTTCTCCCTTCTTGAGGTTTGAAAATGGCCAATAAATATTAATATTATATATTAATCTCATAGTTCGAAGCAATGGATAGTTTTAAATCAAGACAGAAAAAGAGGAAGAGGAGGAAGAAGCTTATAGGGACTTTGTTTGAGGAAGTCATGTATATTTAACCACCTCCATTCCACATTACATAAAGAAAACAAATTAGAATCTTCTTTTTGCAATTTACCGTCGAGACCCCATTGACTGTTCAGAAATTAAGCCTTGTGAACTGTGAATAAGACTCTCGAGAGATTATCTCCAAGTGGACTTTTATCGCCTTTGGACTTAAAAGTCCTTTGGGAAACATGAGAGAGGCTGACTTGTAGGATATCCGGTTTGAAAAAGTCCTTAGCAGGAGAGAGACCGAAGGCTGGTTTTAGTGAGTCAGATTTCCCCTTCAGGAATCGGTTGAGAATGAAAACGTATCAGAGGATTTTGTAAGGTAATTAAATCTCTCTCTCTCTCTCTCTCTCTCTCTCTCTCTCTCTCTCTCTAGGGGAAAAAAGCGTCAGAATTTACACTGGTGCTTTTGACTTTAAGTGCAGGTGTTCATTCCATTCTGGAGTGAATTATTTGCAACTTATTGTAATTTTGTGGCATGTGAGAAATAGGTGCAAAAATATAAACCTAATTCCACCGAGATAAAAGGCCAGATATATTTAGGGGCAATTATCAAAACAGCGATGTAATTTTTTTACTCAAAAGAATTTTTGGTCTTTCCAATAACCCAAATCTATTGTTATGCGTTCGGAGTTTACTTGCGTATTCAGATATAATTGCTATACATATATTTAATTTTTTAATTACCGTAAGTCGAAACTGATATCACTATAGAGTGACAATAAGTATCAATAGATAGAACTCTTATACACTCAAGTTATTTTTTTATAATTTGGAATCAACATCACTAGACTTTGGCCCCCACAATTTTAGGGGTTCTCTCAAGTGGAGAAAAATGGGTCAGGATTTTCAAACCAGCGATGCTAAAAGAGAAGAAAAAAAACATTTGAGAAGAAAAACCCAAAGGCATCAGGGTAATAGATAAAAGAAGAACCAAGAATATTGAAAGCATGTAAGTCGTAATCAGGGACAGGCGTTTACTTCAAGTTGTAGAATAGTCTGTCTCTAAAAATTGAAGACAGATGAATAATGAAGTCTCCAAACCGAGGATATCAGAATGAGGCGAATCTCTATCAGAAACTTGTCACAAGGACCATGAAGATGAATCACTTTGAACCCAATAATTCCATGAAGTAATGCTCCCAGATCCTTAGGCCCATTTTTAGGTGGTTCATGATAAGATTAAATGCTGACCTTAACTTTGAAATGAAAACATGAGTGGCATTTGTAGAACAAGTTATAAAAAGCCATTTGAAGCATTAATTATGCTTTGAACGCTGGTGAAGATTAAACGGAACAGGAGACGACCCTGAGTGGACATCAATGGAAACATTACCGAAAACACTGTAAGGACACCCTCTAACCACCGGTAGAGTCAAAACCCTTTTCTGAAACCTGTCTTCACCTGTATTACGTATCTATGAGACTGTATCTTACAGCAAAACGAGAGAAGGCACAGAACAGAATAGCATTAGGTGTGGCATGTTCATTGTTGCCAGAACTTAAACTGGAACTGAAATATAAGATTTAGGCCAAGGTCAAGCGCTGGGACCTAATGAGGTCATTCAGCGCTGAAAGGTCGCTTTCAATAAGAAGGTTTGAAAGGTTTAACAGGAGGAAAACTTTCTGCAGCTGCACTATGAATCAGTTTTTAGGAGAGGGTTGAGGAAAGTAAGTTGGAAGAAAGAGAATATGGATGGATTACAGTGAAAAGGAATGAAAGGGGTTGCAGCTAGTGGCCATGGAAGGAGCTGCAAGAACCCTAATTTCGCCTACAAGTGCACCACGTGAGGATGCACTGATGGCGCTAATCCCTAAAGGGGGCAAGAACTTCAAGGACTCAAGTGTCTGAAGGAATTATTATGTAAGCACAGGCAAGGGAGAGGTCTTGTCTGTAGAGGGATCCAACGTTAATCCTTTGAAGCGAAAGATGTTCCTTATCTGCAGTCGAGATAAGTACCGTAAATTACTCTTGCAGACTGCTCAATTAAAATAAAGGCCTTAGATGATTAAACCATCATAAATGAAGGAAAAATATAGTAACACTGATTCTGTTGTCATAAAGGCTTTTTCATAGCATCAGATGAAAACGCCAAAATTTTCATAAGACTTATTACTCCAAATCAATTCTTTCACCATTTTATGACCTTTCTGAATCGTGTTTGAATTCTCCTTCACAAATTACAGGATTCTATATTTTTTATGAATATTTTCTTATCAACATTGTCAGGCTTAATATTAGGAACATGAAGAGAATCGTCTACGATGAAGAAAAGGAGCTTTTGCCTTCCTAATCCCGCCCCCACCCTTCTCTCTGTCAGTGTTATTAGTTCCTGTTTGCTTTTAATGAATTATTTATCTTTCAGGTCTCAGGTAAATTGGGCGTAGTTAGGACACGTAATTATTCACAGACAGAATCGTTTCAAGTTATTTTTTGTATTACTTTTAATGAAATATATTCATTGCTGAGTTACCAATTTCAGTGTTCAAGAACCGATGCAAAATTTGAGCAAGATTCCTATCTACTCTTAGTCTCTTGTCAGAGAAATATTTGTTGTTGTCGAATGTGAATGCAGGAGGTGGAGTGGTCCCCTGTTCTCCATCAGGAAAAGTTATTGTGCTTCGTTTCTCAGGTGAAAATACACTGGAGCTGAGAAGATAGTTCAGAAAGTATTAAAAGTAATTTAACTTTCTATACTAGCAAAGACTAAAATTCTCCTTCACTCACAAGGACGACTTTTGAATGGGTTGTTTTATCGTTAATAATATATTTATAAGGCTTTTTTAAAGTAAAGCTTTGAGTCACACGGTCAAATATTTGACCTTTTGTTTGAATACAACACTAACGATATTCCCTGTTTTGTGTCAAGAATTACAGTTGATTCAACATATAAACAAGTAAAAATTATCTCGAAGTTTCTTCGGCGTATTTTTTCTGCACAGAGTATAACATTATGTATGAAACTTTCAGCCGTGGTCCATGGAACTCAGCCACGGTCGGTGGTGGCCTGTGTTGTTGGTACCTATATCATTGCCAAAAGTACGATCATGGCTAATTTAACCTTAAATGAAATAAACACTACATTTGCTTATCTTTATTGCAATTTGGTGTGTTTGATGATTGGAGGGTGGATGATCAACATACCAATTTGCAGCCCTCTAGCCTCAGTAGCAACCATTAAGATCTGAGGGCGGACAGAAAAAGCGCGGACTTTACAAAGAAATCTCTACAGTTTTCTTTACAGAAAACTAAAAGTTTAATTCCTTCAACATCTCTACAGGCCTTCATCTGCCCATTACCGAGTGTTTTAATGCACAGCCTCAATTTTTTCAGAACATAAAATGTTTTTCTGATCTACACCCACTTTGCTCTCAGATACTCTGGTTAAGGCTGTCTTCAAACATAAGAACTCTTGGGCCAAAATGTCTGAAACCTGACGGAGGACATCAGTTTTTAAGGCTGGTTTTGAACCGAGAATGATCTCAAACATTCTCGCGTGGGTGAGACTTTCGTTCTCAGAAAACCTTTTGTTCTGAGACTGCAAACTGAAACCAAAATGACATGAACGCTCTAAGCAAGAAACTAATCAGGATCATCATACTATAACAGTAATCTCCGTGGGGAGTAGCGCCGTCAGTGCACCTCGTTCGGTGCACTGTAAGCATTACTTAAGGTTCTTTGCTGCGTCCCTTGAGCCCCTAGTTGCAACCCCTTTCATTCCTTTTACTGTACTTGCGTTCATATTCTCTTTCTTCCCTCTTATTTTCCTCAACCCTCTCCTAACAATTGTTTCATAGTGGAACTGCAAAAGGTTTTCCTCCTGTTATGCCTTTCAAACCTTTTTACTGTCAATATCCGTTTCAGCGCCGAATGACCTCATAGGCCCCAACACTTGGCCTTTGGCCTAAATTCTATATTCTGTTCTATGTTATCACAGTAGTAATAATGATTCGTGATATTTCTATAGTTTTCGCTCCAAGTTTTTTTATGTGGCAATCAGAAGAACTCATTCCAAAGTCATGTGATGTTTTTTGCTGCCTTTTGACATCCACACAGACGAATGAAGTGAGGAACTGAAGTCTTTTGACAGCAAAACATAACTTTCCCTTTTATATGAACACTCCTTCATTCACCAAAGAGAATATCATGGAATAATCACCATAAAAGTGAGTTTATATCAGTTAGTATTATATAGTAAACCTAATACCAAATTGAACTTGTTGGACAATATTTTCCTATGGATTTTGAAAAAAATTAATTTGTTGGAAAAAGAATAAAATTCTTATAAATTTGAAGAATTCATAAAAAAAATTAATTTAACCAAATACCGTTCGTTAAAACGCCACAGCGATTAGCGATAGCAAAATGGAAGAATTTTTCACGGGACAATTTCCTTCCTTTTCATCTCCCGTGTAAATGGAGTTTCCTTTTACATTAATTAATAAATAAAAGTGTTTCCTGCAAGGGTAATAAAGGATGATTTATGAGGGAGTTAGCGAAAAGCGACGCTCTTTTATTCTCGTTAATTCTTCTTCCTGATTTCGTCGTTTACGGAATTAGGAATTTGGACCAAACGAGAATTCTGTCCGCAAAGAGAATGTAGTTGAGAATGCCAGTAAGTGGAAAGTGTTGTTATGGTATCTAACAACATTCTCTCTCTCTCTCTGGAACTTGCGTAGTGTTGCCTGTGTTGTTTTACGCTTGTTAGACACAACAACATGAGATTTCGTGAAGTCTAGGAACAATATGATTTATGTATGAATGAACATATCCATGACACTCATTTCTTAAAATTCTCTATTACTTCCATTTTTCCAAGAATCCCCCCCCCACACATGCATATTTATTCTTCGTGGATAGACAAACTGAAAGGCCTAAGATGAAAGAGATGTTGTAATAATAATAATAATAATAATAATAATAATAATAATAATAATAATAATAATAATAATAATAATAATACATAAAAATCTCATAATAACATGAGTCACTTAGATGGTGAAGAAATCCACAATGGTGCAAGTGTAAATATATGTTTATAATATATATTTACTGTGGATTTCTTCATCAATAATAATAATAATAATAATAATAATATAATAATAATAATAATAATAATAATATGCCTGTCAGCCACTGAAAGAGATATATAAATCGACTTCGACTCAGCTGTGCAATTTCCTTCGAAGCCCAAGAGCCGAATTCCCCATTGTTGAGAACTTTCGTCCATCACCTCATAAAGATTCAAGTTCCCCTTTCCACAACCATCATAAAGGGTCCTTAGGACCTCTTCAGGAGAGACTATACGCAGTTCTCCGTATCCTAGGCCTTCCTTCGTTCCTCTCAGGACCTGAGGTCACGACATCAGAAACTCGTAAACCATCCACTTTTATCAGAGTCCTTTAATCCTGACTTCCTTCCCTCACATAGATACAGAACTTTTCAAGAGGTCATGTTTTACCTTTTTTGCTTTTGTAAATATTCGGTCTCTCTCTCTCTCTCTCTCTCTCTCTCTCTCTCTCTCTCTCTCTCTCTCTCTCTCATCGCGTCTTGATTTTTTTACGTCATTCTTCATTTCACTCTATTTTTATTCTAATTTTTTAACTGCTGTCGTATTTATTAGTTCTTTGTTCGTTATTGTTAAATTAACTATAACAAGACTTTTTACTACGGCATATTATAGTTATACCATGAATTGTTTATATATATATATATATATATATATATTATATATATATATATATATATATATATATATATAATATATGTGTGTTATTATTGTGTATGTATGTATGTATGTATAGTCTGTGGCTCTCACTATATAGTGTCTAATACATCCCCCCAAAAAGAATGACTGTTCTAATACTTCAGTTATTATCACTATTAAAACCTTCTATGTTCCAAACGATCTTTTCTTAAGTGAAAACTTCCGAGAACTCGTAAGTGTATCGTCATCCTCTTTGCCACTATTGGTGCAAATTTTACATTAGCAAAGAGACCAGAGAGACTTGAGAGAGAGAGAGATGAGAGGAGAGAGAGAAGATTAATGATACGCTTTAAAGTAGTTCCCTGAAACAGAAATGGATAATATATATATATATATATATATATATATATATATATATATATATATATATATATATATATATATATATATATATCTAAGTCACTTTCACCAGATACATATGTAACTGTAATAGCCACAGTGCCCTCTTAACTTCTCCGGAATTCTTCGCGCTTTTTTTGGATATCAAAATTCTCACTACAAAGCTGTAAGATCCAATTGCAAGAAATTGAAGAGACTGTGATACCCGGTCGCGGGAAACGAACCCGCGTCACCATAATCACAAGGCGGTCACGTTGCCGACCTGACCACAATTTCTTGCGCTTGGATCTTACGGCCTTGTAGTGACAAGCATATCCAAAAATATATATATATATTTATAAAAGAATTGTATATATAGAAGTTAAGAGGGCATTGTATATATATATTATATACAATTATATGATAGATATATATATATACATACATATATATATATATATATATATATATATATATATATATATATATATATATATATATATATATATATATATTACACAACATTAATCTGGGGTGAGTGCGAATGAGTACCTGTTCCGACTAAGCCGAGAGCTGACCTGAGAAGCGGAGGTCAAACAGAGAAGCCGAAGGTGAAAGGGGTCACTAATTAACTAACAGGGGGAAGGTGAGAGACAGGTCAACACTCACTTGCTCAGGTGAGGTGGCTCTCCATCCCGCCCAAAGTTTCAGGTACTAAAATCTTCTTAATTAAGAACAGTCTCATGGAATTACTTAAAATAGATTAAAATAGAATGGAATATAAAATTTAGGTCAAAGATCAAGCGCTGGGACCTATGAGGTCATTCAGCGCTGAAATGGAAATTGAGAGGAAAAAGGTTTGAAAGGTTAAGTAACAGGCGGAAAACCTTTACCAGTTGCACTATAAAACAATTGACAGGATTAGGCTGAAGAAAGTCAAATGGAAGAAAGAGAATATGAACGGAGGTACAATAAAAGGAACGAAAGAGGTTGCAGCTAGGGGCCATGGAAGGGACGAGAGCAAGGTTTTAAGTAATGTCTACAGTGCGTTGCATGATGCGCACTGACACTACCCCCTTCGGGTTTGGAGTTACTCAGATAGCTTTGGGAGGTTGGGTGGGGGAGGGGAGATTTGACTCTGCGATTGAGGTTTAGACTCAGTAATAAAATGAAAAAGACTGAAAATGAATGGAGATATTATTGATAAACGAAGGAGATTTGTTCACGTGAAATGTATTATTAAATTATTCTTATCAAAGCATTGTCAAAGTGATTCTCATTTTATTATTATTATTATTATTATTATTATTATTATTATTATTATTATTATTATTATTATTCAGAAGATGAACCTTATAAATATAGAACAAGAAACTTGCAAAGAATATTAAGGTGTTCATTAGAAAGAAGTAACAGGAGGTACAGTAAGTGGAAATACAGAAAGAAGAGACCAATCATTTAAAAAAATAGCAAATAAATAGATAAAATGTAGTAAATAATTAAAATACAAGGAGAATTGTATTAGGGTAGTAATGCATTGCGTCTTCGCTTTTGAATTTCGAGAGGGACGCGTGAAATATCTGAATTAATTAATTATTCCTAATGAATGCTTTAATTAGATGTCATTTTTTCATAAAGAATTTAAAACTGCCTCGTCATTTCATGCGTGTGATTAATAACATTGCAAACTCGATCTTTTTTTTTTTTGTTCACTGTTTTTCTTCCTCTGAAGCGACATAAACAATATTGCTTCGAATTCTCGATACGCAGCGCTCTGCTGTAGGAGGTATTTGAAGGAATCGGTGCAATTGCATATTCATAGAACTGACCATAAATCTCTGCAGCTGAAACGTCATCTCGGAAAGACCTCTCCAACCTCTGCCTCTGTTATTATTCATCATTCATTTTTCACTGGATTTTGATTCGGAAAAAGGAACTGTAGATAGATTTGCTTGCTTTCTTACTTGCTTTGCTTACCTGCTTGCTTGATTGATTGGTTGCTAGATTGCTTGCTTTTTGTAATTGATTACTTTCTTGATAGATTTACTTGCTTGATAGATTTCTCTTGCTTGATAGATTTGCTTGCTCGATAGATTTGCTTGCTTAATAGAATTGCTTGTTTTTAGCATAGATTTGCTTGCTTGATATAATTGCTTGTTTGATAGATTTGCTTGCTTGATAGATGTTTGCTTGCTTAATTGCTTGCTTGCTTGATAGAGCTGCTAGTTTGATAGATTTGTTTGTTTGATAGAATTGCTTGCTTGCTTGATAGATTTGGTTGCTTTGCTTGATAGATTTGCTTACTTGCTTTCTTGATAGATTTGTTTGCTTGCTTGCTTGCCTTGAAAGATTTGCTTGCTTTCTTGCTTGGTAGATTTGATTTGGTTGGCTTGCTTGATAGATTTGCTTGTTTGTTTTGCTTTCTTAATATATTTATTTATTTGCTTGCTTGCTTGATTGATAGATTTGCTTGATTGTTTGACTTGCTTTTGCTTGAAAGATTTGCTTGTTTGCTTGCTTGCTTGCTTGATTAGATTTGCTTGATTGTTTTGATTTGCTTGTCGATAGATTTGCTTGTTTGCTTGATATATTTGCTTGTTTGTTTGCTTGCTTGAAAGATTTGCTTGAAAGATTTGCTTTTTTGATAGATTTGATTGTTTGCTTGCTTGCTTGCTTGAAGCTTGATAGATTTGCCTTCTTGATAGATTTGCTTGCTACTTGCTTTCTTATTTAGTTATTTACTTTATTTATTTATTTTATTTATTTATGATGTATTTATTTATTTATTTATTTATTCATTCATTCATTCATTTCCGTTTATACAAAGTCCTGACACGTCGACGTAAAGATTAAAGCATCAGAATCTCAGTCCACATTGTCCATCCATTCACATTCCTCTGGTTTACGGAACACCCATTCACAGTTCTCCTGATATATTGAGCATCGTTGACATTTGCATATTGATGCGGCTGACCATAAATATCACGAGATGAGATTTCATCTCAAAGACGCTCAGACCAGCATCTTGTTCCTTTTCGATCACGTAGATCTTTTGCAGGCAGATTCAGAAGGAAATATTTCAGGGACAGAGTCGAAGGAAATTTCTAATCTTTTTATCTGGGAGGTCGATGTGTTTGGAAGATTGTTACCCTGAATATTACTTTAAATATCATTATAAGTCTTATGAAAGGTAAAGGATTTAGAAAGATGGAGGGGCAATGTGAAGAACAGTCTTCGCAGGAACAGATTTCAGGAAGAGGGAGTGAATCGTGAAATTCAGGCAGAAAAGATTCATTTTACGTTACCACAAATGTAGGGCGAAAGTCATCTACTGCCTTATTTGACGAACAAGAACTATAATAATAATAATAATAATAATAATAATAATAATAATATAATAATAATAATAATAATAATAACACACAGGTCTTGTTAATTATTATTATAATTATTATTTTTATTATAATTATTATTATAACAACATCTACAATAATAATAATAATAATAATAACTGCTATCATCATTATTATTAGGTTGTCAAAATTGTCATGACACAAAGCATTTTTAAAAAATTGCCTCATTCATTACAACTTTTGGTTTTTTTCCATTTTTGTACAGTATCTGTTATTTTTTTAATTCCTTTTCTACATTATCCTACATTTCTGGAACATTCAGAACAAATTCTTTGTCTCAAAGGACAACAGTTTCAAAATCCCATTCGTGTAATAAGAATATTTTCCTTTGGTCATACAGACAATGGACTATTTCATAAATCCTAATATCACTCACTTAGCAACTGTAGTGTTATTTTTCAGCATTTGCATAAAAAAATAGATTCAGCAAATTCTTATAAACCTTCGTGAACAAATATATCAACACAACAGACATTCACTTAGCTTCTGAGAATTATAGGATGTCGTGCAATTGGAACTTCAAAAGTTCAGTCGAAGATGCAATGCATTAATAACCTAATATAATTCAACATGTATTCTAATATTTTACTTACATTCTCATTCATTTATCAGTTTGTTAATTTATCTGCTTTTCTAATAACTGATCTCTCTCTTTCTGTATTTTCCATTACCTTCTCTTACTTCTTTCGAATGAAAAGTATTCATTAGAAGCTTGAATTTCAAGACTTGTTCCATATGAATGGGGTTCATCTTCTGAATAATAATAATAATAATAATAATAATAATAATAATAATAATAATAATAATAATAATAATAATAGAGAGTCGGAGATATCAGCTGTTTCGCAGAGTTCTGTCATACTGAAATAAGAGGAGCTTGGCAAAGCATCGTATGAGGCTTTCAGAATCGAACAGATTACAATATTCTCAAATGGGTTGGAAGAGAATATCTCTGTCCAGAATTCTATCAGCTGATTCGTTTACTACAACCGGCCACTCTGGTAACAGAATAGGACAATTTATATTCTTGCTATCTTTCTTTAAATGAGCCTGCAACAGGCCAATAGACTACAAACCCAAAAGGCCCCAAAGGGAAATCAGCTTGCAGAGAGAAAAGAAGTTACAGTAAAGGTAAAATATAAATAAATAAGAGGGAATAGATAATAAAACCGATTCACCTTAATTCAGGAGACGTCAGCAGTAGCAGAGAGCAGGAATGAATTTGCTCCTCGTTTAAACATTTAGAGATCAGAAGATTCATAAAGCAAACTATTCCACATTTTAGATGTAGCCAAGACAAAACTCCTGAAATAAAACTCCCATTCTAACATGACAAAGAACCCAGTCCCTACCGACGAACTGATCTACAAGAACACGAAGAAGGAGACAAGTTGATTCTGCAGCACTGGTGGAAATATTAACAAACTATAATTTGTTTCGGAATTCAGTTACTCATTCTTCAACATTCTCAGGTTCCCAAACTGAATTTGAGTTTCATTAACCTAAAACTCACTCGTTCGCGATTTAATTAATGAAGTGCAAACTGTATCAAAGTCCACTTTCAACTTGAATGTGAATGCTAATGAGAAGTTATGTGGTCCATTGTGAATATTGGGTCCTTTTTTTATTTGAGGAATTTTATGGGAAACATTTGCATGTTTGGAAAGCATTATGTTTTTGGATTCATGGTAGTGGTTTAAATATGAAGTATTTGCCAGAAAACCTGCAATAACTTTCCTACTTAAGTTTTTAATCTGACCAAAGCAATACAGTTAAGAAATTAAGTTCCACATTTATCATTTTAAGATATTTTAAATGGAATATATTAATGATAAGACAGATGGAATTAGTAAATCATGCATGAAACTTCAATATCCCAATTCTATATTAGATAATGCAGTAAAAACAAGAATTTTTTATATAAAAAGAGAGAAACATAAAATACACAGACTGACTTTTATTAAATGTAGTAAAAAATTCCTATATATTCTCCATCTCCTAAAGATGTTTAAAGTCAACGTATAGGATCAGTAACACAAAAGAACACTTACGACAATGTTAGAGGATGTGTATATCAAATCCTGCTTAAGGTCATGGGTGTAAATTATATTGGTCAATCGGGAAAATAATTGGAAAAGAAAAATGTCTTAGAAGTACAAAGAAAAACAGTGCAATTTTCGTTCACGTTAGTGAAAGCATTCATATTATCAAGTGGGTTGATGATTTGTTCTAATAGTATGAAGAAAAGAAATATAATTGAAGCCATCACCATACCTGGAAGCTTATGGAAGAATATGAATAGCAACTTATAAACTTGATCCAGTTGATTTGAAAAGAATAATAATTAAAATGGGAGCCTACTTGCACAGAAGTGCAAAATTTGTTAATGGAGTACTGACCTTGCCCAGAAATGAGGTGGCTGCTCCCCTTTTCCTGTTAGATGAAAATACTTTTCGTTGTGCGTATGTTAGTTAAATATATATATATATATATATATATATATATATATATATATATATATATATATATATATATATATATATATATATATATATATATATATATATATATATATATATATATATATATATATATTGATATATAAATACACACACTTGTACTTTTTACACACACACACACACATATATATATATATATATATATATATATATATATATATATATATATATATATATATATATATATATATATATATATACATATGTATATTTTATGGTTTTCTTGGGCAATCTGGTTTGAGATATTTTCATAGCCAGAGACAGGTGACAGCTACAGATACTTTAGCCTTGTGATTCCTGACTTATTGGGTCCAGGAAACATAAAACAAGAAAAGAAGGAGAATTTCATATGAGCGTAAGGCTCTCTTACTGCTGAAGGAAATATTACGTAAACACGTGGGTAAACTTACAGGAGTATATTTACATAAGAACATTATTACCGGAAAGAAATGCAATTAAATTATTGATCCTGAAGGGGATTGCTACGGGATGAATGAAACGGCGGGATTCCAGACACAGTCCGAGAAGATTCCACGATATAGGGTCCCTCTGAAATGAGAGATACACAAATTATACACCAGTAATGAAACAGACAAAAGGATAATGAATTCGAAGCTGCACGCAAGGGTGCCCAGCTGGGCTGTTAATTAATAATGGCTTAACACTACCGCCACTCGAGTAGTACGGAGGTGTAAGAGAGTCCCGGTGATTTTACGAGGAAAGCGTGACTGAATGGACGTGCTTTCAGAGCACTTTACCGTAAGGGAGATTTGGGTCCAGCGCAGAAGGCGGTCCGTGGATGACTTCCGATTTCCGAGGGTGAATGCAATCTTCCACAGGGTAGGATGCAGGGGCTTCAATGTCGAGGGGCAACACGTGGTTGGTGGTTGAAGCGCTCGAAGGAAAAGTATACTGTGAAAGGCCACATGGTTAGATGGAGAAGTCGTGGGCTAAGGATATCGTCCAGCCAAGGGCGTGGTGGTGAGTGTGTTCGTCTGGTCTTTAACCCATGTCGTCCAGCTAGCGTCTGAGGGCGAGCCCTGGTCTGCTGGTTGTTTTTATCCCCTCTCCTATGGGGCAGGGGGCACGTCCAGGCACATAGGGAGTTGAGTCATGTTCAGCTGTTGGCCGTGGCTGGGGCGGGAGGGGTGGGGAGGTTGACTGTAAAGAAGCACCAGACAGATTCACTTTTGACTTGAATAAGGAATTATCTACTTAAAGGGAGTGGCCTACAATCGGTTTTAATCCCTTGTATTCTGACATGCTAACTCCGTGGTCCAGCTCGAATGATGAATAGGTAGGCACGCATGTCCGCCAGACGAATGTAATCTATCGATAGATCGACAGACAGTAAATGAAAAAAAAAAAGAGAACGAATTTTCTGCTTGAGTTCTTGTAACTATAATAATATATATAATATATATATATATATATATATATATATATATATATATATATATATATATATATATATATATATATATATATATATATATATATATATATATATATGTATATATTTATTATTAATATATAAATACACACACACACACACACATACACACACACACACACACACACACACATATATATATATATATATATATATATATATATATATATATATATATATATATATATATATATATATATATATATATATATATATATATATATTGCAACGGATGGGACCTCTTTTCCTCGTAACCTCACCTGTTTTTACATTTTTGCAAAGTAACTGAAAGAAATAAATTAATGTCCCTCATTGTAATTACTAAACTGAGTTTCAACTCTCCCCTTCATGAACTCTCTCTTTCCATTCCCCAAAATGGTTAAGCCTAAACCCTCTTTCTGTTCCAAGTGACGCAGCACCAGGCTTAATTCCGATACCCTGCATCAAGCAAGTCAAGGGAGGGTAAAAAAGAAAATTCTCCCCCATTCTGAACACTGCGTGGTTTCGGCCGCCATGTCGATATTATAGAAAACATAATGAAGAATGACCTTCGCGCCACCTGGGAGAGACGCCGAGGGTAATCCCCAAAGGTTATGTACAGGTGCTGCAACAGAAACTGAGAGAGATCACTCAGAACACGACCCGAGGACAGATGTCCCGACCTTGCTGTCCTGTTGAACCCTCCTGAACACAGTGGTTGACCCCGGGGCTTGACCAGTATATTTTGTAGTGGCATTATAATTCCCTCCTCCATCGCCAGCACCCTATTGAAGGACATCGTCATCTTGACTAAGGTAATGTGCCAGAGTAAGGTCCTTTTAGCCAGTCACAATTCCTGTTATTTCTCTGCCTAATGTTTCTTTTATTTTTCCATTGTGCGATCACCCTCAGTAATTTGTGTCGGAGCATTCAGTGTTAACGTAATTATGCATTAGTGTTATCTGGCACCATCTGTGCATTCCTCAGTTCCCTTTGTGTGTCTTTTTATTATTGCAAGTAACCGTCTTGCATTTATTTGCAGATAGGCCTTGACTGTGGAATCTCTCGGCCGATCCGTGTGCAGTTCCCCTTTCCACTGCGATGTTTCCTGTTACGAAGATATCGTCAGTGTAGAACATTTATTCTGTGTAGGATTCATTATTTTAGCAGGTCCTTGTTATTACCTGCCCAGTAATTCGTCATTCTTCTGATCTGTTACATAAATATAATTAGTTAAGAGAACCCTTGGGTTTACGTAATTCCCTCACATGAAGAAGGCCCTAAGCCACAGATTTCCTTTGTTTTGTCTACGAATTGTCCTGATATTGAGTCAGAGGTGTAATAAATAAAAGGAACTCCCCTGAATTATCCATTGCCGCCCAGAGTCAAGTAAGTATCCCAGACATTCGTAGTATAGTAATTTTATATATATATATATATATATATATATATATATATATATATATATATATATATATATATATATACTATATATATATATAATATATATAAATATGTATATATATATATATATATATATATATATATATCTATACACTTAATATATATATATATATATATATATATATATATATATATATATATATATATATATATATATATATAAATATATGTATATATATATATATATATATATATATATATATGTATGTATATATATATATATATATATATATATATATATATATATATATATATATATATATATATATATATATATATATATATATATATATATATACAACATGTGTGTGTATACATATGTAGGTGTGCACGTGTTTGTGTGGTGTGTAAGCTAGCAAAACAATTAATATCCCCATACTGTCCGGGTGGTGTGATGCAGGTATATTTGGAGCTCCCTGATTACGAGATTTTTTCTTTTTTTGGTTGTACACCGAGTTAATCTCCTGAAATCCGTGGATTCAAAAACAATATCCGTATGATACAAGAAAAAGTTATTGTACAATGCCATTCTGTAATGTCCCATGGGTTTTCGCTTCATCTATTCTAATATTTTCATATCTACTTCTATTCTATTTTATGACATTACCATTAATACCTATATCCCTCTAAAGATTTAATATGTATTTTATATTTCTTATTAATTTTATGAAATATATGGACACAACATAAGTTTTCTGACGATGTTTTCTAATTATCTCAGCACATTCTTTTATTTAAATAGTAAATAATTGTTGAGCGGCATGCCCCGAAGAAAATATATCGGCAAAGGGTTAATTTTAGTAACCGTTTCTTAAATCGAAAATCATTCTCATATATACATACATAAACAATATATATATATATATATATATATATATATATATATATATATATATATATATATATATATATATATATATATATATATATATATATATATATATATGTATATATATATATATATATATATATATATATATATATATATATATATATATATATATATTTATATACTATACACATAATAATATGCATATATATAATCTATATATAATATTTATATACTTTATATATATAAAACATTACATATATATATAAATATAAATATAAAGCATATATAAACATTATATATATACACACATATGTATGCATATATATATATACATATATATATACATATATATATATATATATATATATATATATATATATATATATATATATATATATATACATATATACATATGTTTCGGTTTATAATATGTAAAGTAATTTATTCTGGGTATTTCATGTTAGTACAGTGCATTTTACTTTTGCTTATCGCTTACACAATTTCAATACATGAAAAATAAATTTCATGGCCTATGCAACTTCGGCTTTTATGACTGTTACTGTTTTATTTTTTTTTTATTTATTTTGAGATAATATCACGTGCATACTGATGCTGCAGTGCCTTCTCAGATTTGATGCTCACAACACGTATGATGTGCGGCGTAAATTTTCACGAGAAAACAGCTTAACATACGAGGGGACGCTTCTAGGAACAGCCATTAATTAGACTCAGATTTCAGGGCAAGGATTTTTCAAGTATTCCAGATGTCCTTCCTGGAAAGCTTTCATTAATGCTTAGGGGGTATTCAGTCAAATGTGCCGAAGTTTCTTCGGAGCAGTCGAGTTTTCTGTACAGCGTATAATCAACGCCACCGAAAATAGATGTCTTTTGGTGGTCTCGGTATAATTCTGTATGAGCCGCCCATGAAGCGTGGTGGTGGCCTGGCCTATATCGTTGCCAGACGCACGAAGATCTATTAACTTTAACCTTAAAAAGAAGTAAAGAAAAAAATTCTGAGGCTAGAGGGCTGAAATTTGGTATGTTTGATGATGGGACGGTGGACGATCAACATGCAATTGCAACCCTCTAGCCTCAGTAGTTTTTAAGATCTGAGGGCGGACAGGAAAAGTGCGAACAGAAAAGTGCGGACAGAAAAAGTGCGGACAGACAGACAAAGCCGGCACAATAGTTTTCCTTTCAGAAAACTAAAGGAGTGCCTCTAGACACTGGAGCTCAAAAATTCTTAAAATTTGCATGTTTCCTGAACGTCTCACCAGATATTTTTCTCATTGCCTTGTTGTTGCGCGAAGGTTTTCTTTGACAGCGTAGGCCCTATTTCACTTCGAGTGCGTAACGTTTACATGCATGTACACTCTGTAAACAACATTGGGAAAAGAATTGTTTTTGAAGTTAACTGGGAAAAGAGTCTTGCGGGATAAACTCAGTCTTAGAAGCACATATCTTTCTTACAAATACACCGTTTTGTATTTACGGTTAGATATTTTTCACATGACTATTAATTTATATTTTTTCCTTTCATGATGAAGTAGTCTAGAAATAGAGAAAATATAAATTTACTTTTCCTAAAAAAGAATAAAGATGCAACAATTGGCAAAGGTTTTTGATTGTTCCGGCAAAGGTAACAGGAAATAGAATTTGACCATTAACAGGAGTATAATCAGAGGCTTCAAGTCCACTAGCAAACGGCGTTAACTATATTAAGGTTGTATTATTCACAGAAGCTACAATTATTGGTAATTTTAATCTAATATCGAAAAAGATTATTTGAGTGATTCTAATCTTTAAGAGTGAATGTTGCTCTTTAGCTCTCTCTTTGGTTATTGTACATGAGGGAATACCATTCATAACAGTTTGTTATAAACTCGAATATGCAAAATATTTAGATATAATTTGAAGCTAATGATGATTTTTTGTTATGGTTTGAGTGGTATCCTAAATAATATCTGTTTAATTGTTGTTAGATTTTATTGCCACCTCTCAAATTCCGAATTTCTCTCTTAAAATGTGACTTAATAATAATAATCAATCATTAATAGTTTAATGTATATAATCATGAGATACAGAAAATGTAGTGGTAAAGATAACAAGGAAAATAAATTAATATTCTAACAAATTTAAAATCATTAGGAAACATATCGTGAAATATATCACAATGACAAGGTTTATGTAGTCTTTCCCAAAAATGGAAACTTTTCTTACATCGACGAGATGGGTACCAACTATAGATACAGCTCATTTGAAAATCAAAATAAAATTGCCTGTCACATTCAGGCCTACTCAGTGATATGAAAAAAATGGTAACATATTCACTAAACTGGAAAATAGAAAAAAATTCACAAAATTGAAATTTTATAGCTAAATGGAGTTCCCAGGTATCCTCGGACACATGTTTTGGCAGTTCTATTATCTTGTTTTAATTTTTATTTATTGTTTGTTTTATTATTGTGAGGGTGTTCAGATTCTACTTAGCCTCTGGTTCCATGAAGTTCAGGTACAAAATAGGCAGTGAAAACAATTATGATCACATAACAAAAAGACGTGGGAGTTTATAGGTATATTTTTCAGCACCTAAGTAGGACACGCGTGGCTCCGTGCTGTAAATCGTTTGTGTGTTTATAATTTGATACTTCCCACCTATATATATAAATATAAATATAAATATATATATATATATATATATATATATATATATATATATGCCTGCTATATATATATATATATATATATATATATATATATTCACGATTTCTTTCCACTTACTTATTACACTCGACCGACCGTGTCCTCTCCTATCGGCGAAATCTTCAGGACTAAATTGCAAACTGACACAGTTTTTATTACTACATGTGGACTTAGTAGCCACGCCTAAAATTTGAAACATGACGCCATTGGGGTGCTGAATTTCTGTTAGTTGGTGGGTCTATCTTCTCACTGGTGGTCTGTGCTGCAGCAACATCATTCATGGTGCACCGTAGGGCACGCCCTATGCTGCTGCGTGCAATAAAGGGCGTGGGTGGGGGCGTGAGTCCCTTCTCTGGCCATTAGTCTTGGTTTGCTTCATTGTCGTTTGTCGTGTTCAGGGGTGTTCTGTCGCTTGGGTCTCCCTGTAGATTGTCACCGATGTCCTGTGGATATCTTGGAGAAGGGAGGAAGAATTCCGCGTTCCTCTACATGTTTAATGCAGGCCGTTGTTGATTTATACTCACAGATTCTGCTATTAGCTTTAGCCATCTACATAATGTTGGAATATTGCCCCTTGGTTGCAGTGGGCTCAGATCACCTGCACAGAGTGGTAATGGTGCGATCTATGTAGCAATTGCTGAGGGCATGGCAAGTCCCTTTGGTACATTTAAATTTGTATACTAAGTAGGTTTGACTCCAATATCTCTCTGCTGGGCCAATGCTATTTACATAACAAAGGGGCTGAAGAGGTTAAGGCGGCAGTTGATGCATAAGGAAACACTCTCGTTTGGATTCAGTGGTGCTGTACTGCTAGCAGTTATTCTTTTCATGGCCTTGACGTCATCATTAAACTGGCTGTGATACCAAGGGCTCTGTAATCAGTATGCTGTTTTCCCTGAGTGAGTAAAACTCTTATCTGACTGTTTTTGTACTGAAACTTTTTATTAAGCTGCTATCTGTATCGTTATTATTTAGGAGCTGCTTAACATGCTCGAGCTCCACATGAATAGCTCCGCGGACAGTGCATAGTACGTCCGTAATATGGCAACACAGAGTGTTTGTAGTGTCAGGGCACCACGGACATTAATACCATCCACGTTATTCGCCTTTTGGTACACATTAATGCTTCTACCTATCTTATTTCTTCTACTCACATTTTACATCCAATAAGGGGAAGTTGGCCTACGAATCCCACATATCCATTAGTATAGTTTAGACAAGTTCCTCTTCTTAAGGCGTACCGTAGGCAGGTGGCTTTTTGTCAATATTGATGGCACTGAAAGTCGCCTATATATCGGGCATATAACTTCAGTTACAGATGGAAACTGAAAGATTCTTTCCTCGGCATCTACCATTTATATATTGGCAAATAGGACACCCAGGGGATATCCCATAGCGATACCCTCTACCTGTCAGAAGAGGTTACTGCTATGTGAGAGGAAGGGGGCCTCCTTATCACAGGTCTGGAGAAGACGTCGACGGGCATCTTCTTGTATGTCAAGTGGCATAGCATGCGAGTGATAGACTCTCCCTTGAAATAATATCGATGGCTAGGTCACTGATACGTTTGTGAATAGGCTCTGCAGGCCAGAAATGCGATGATTGAACTCGGAGACGCAGTATACAGATTGTCGATGTAGATTCTACCAGAGAAGCATAAAAAGTATGATCCGGGGATGTAGGGAGTGATGATCTTATTCAGAGTCTTGGCTATTTCATACATTGGAGAGTTAACTTTGGCTATTATAAGGCGCAATGGGTTGTCGACCTTACGGGCCTTGACTGTGCTGTAACAATACCCTGGCCCGTAGTCTCTGATGTTAGTAGGTAGTCTGTTTGATGTATTGTCAGGATATATTTTCTTGATTATCGTATTTAGGTTTCTCTTCAGGCTTACAATGGGATCCTTGTTCAGGATGGAATTTTTGAAGGATCAATAATGATGCATCCATTTTAGTCATTTTCTTTGCGTTTCCTTGATGACGCTGGTCAGAGATGTATACCCTTTTCACAACGAATCCTGAAGAGAAAAAGGCGTATAAACTAATTCAAATAAATAAAAAGAGCTTGTTGGCATGTGCTACCCGCACTGGAACCTGGACCTGCTGTCTCCCCTACCCTCCCATTCCCCTACCTACCCTGCACCCACCCGGGGTGGACAAACCAGTTTGCAGGGTTGGGTAGCTGTGTCATGTCTCCACTGCTGTCACCCGGGGGAGGACAAACAAGATCAGATCCACTCAGATTTTATTATTATATATATATATATATATATATATATATATATATATATATATATATATATACTTATATATACTACTATAGATATAGGCATATATGTGTGTGTGTGTTTGTGTGTGTGTGTCTGTTTCTGTGTGTGTGTGTGCTTTTATGATACCTTTGATAAAAACATTTTATTATTTTATCAGAAATGATTATTAAAATTTAGATACTGAAAACCAGAAATCTAAACAAAGTTTTGTTTTGTTTCCTAAGCTAATCTCTTGCTGTAAGGTGTTGTTGAAAAGTTTACATAGAGTACATGTCTTGGTATAAGGGAAGGGAGAGGTGCTTATCAAATGCCAGATAAACAGTGGGAAAAAGCAGCAAAAGCCTTTTATTTCGAGAAAGCAGAGGAGAAAGTTGAAAGTTTAGATGTAGGGCTCAACATGTCTTGCAGGTCAACAATCTTTCCATGAGTGTATGCAAGTGTGCAAAACGCTTTTAAGCAATTTTTTTCTCTCCGAATTTAACCGATTATTGGGGAAGTGACTGCGGTTTTTAGTCTTCTGTAAAAGAAAACTATTGTGCCGGCTTTGTCTGTCCGTCCGCACTTTTTCCATCCGCCCTCAGATCTTAAAAACTACTGAAGCTAGAGGACTGCAAATTGGCACGTTGATCATCCACCCTCCAATCATCAAACATACCAAATTGCAGCCCTCTAGCCTCAGTAATTTTTATTTTATTTAAGGTTAAAGTTAGCCATAATAGTGCGTCTGGCAATGATATAGGACTGGCCACCACCAGGCCGTGGTTAAAGTGTCATGGGCCGCGGCTCATACAGCATTAAACCCAGACCACCGAAAGATAGATCTATTTTTGGTGGCCTTGATTATACCCTGTACAGAAAAATGGATTGCGCCGAAGAAACTTCGGCGCATTATTTACTTGTTTTTATAGGCATCCCATTCTAATGGAAGGAGAATTTTGCAGAGGAATATATATATATATATATATATATATATATATATATATATATATATATATATATATATATATATATACTCATATATATATATATATTATATTTGCTATATGTGTGTATATGTATAAAGTACTGTATATATATATATATATATATATGTATATATATATATATATATATATATATATATATATATATAATATATATATATATATATATATATACTCTTATATATATATCTATATATCTATATATATATATATAATATATATATATATATATATATATATATATCTCTCGAGTAGTGCTTCGTTTTCTATCATTGCAGCACATAAATCCGAGGAGCCAAAAGTATCCCAAAAATTACGTTTCTAACCAAATTACAAGTATTATTTTCTTGTTAATGCAAAGCAATCCAAAGACACAGACAGAGAGAACCTAAAAGGAATTATAAAGTAAAAACATGAACTAAATAAAACACCTCCCCATCAGCACTTTTTAGTGAGTGATCTAGAAGGGAAATGGAGAAAATAAAAAAAGGGATTATGTTTGGAAAAGAAAAGAGGAAGGGAATGAGAAAGAAACATACAGAAGATAGGAAAGAAATAGTATATAATAATTTAACGTTTACAAAGTCTGCGCCTTACAAAAGTTAAAAGAAGGATCCTGCTTTATTCCTGTACTTATTTTCACGCATGGAATCTCAGCTGAATGCTATTCTTCTTAAGTATATGGAATATCAAGAATGATCAGCTATGACTCTTAGGTGGTTTTATGTTTGTAACATTAAACCACTATCATCTGCGAAAATATCTTCCTTAGATTTCATGTTACCGCTGCAAGAGTTTCTGGAATAAAAAAAATGCTTTACGTGAATGTGTGAAAGTGCCTGAACGACTTTCATATGCTTAATGTTTTACTCAAGTGTTGCCTTTTCTTGCAAGAAGGTAAACTCGAAGCCCGAGTTCCTGCTGTTTTGAAAAGAAAACTTTGGACGCTTCCTCGACCGGAAGAGAAAAGTTTGGGAAGAGCTTTAGAGTAGTTTTGTTTATGCTGATTTTAAGCAGTGAATCTCTCTCTCTCTCTCTCTCTCTCTCTCTCTCTCTCTCTCTATGAAAGAATAAGGAATAAGAATTACAAACGTTTTGCCCGTGTTTCTGGGATTCAGTTAACACGGCAATGCACAGCGAAACAGTGACTCACCTACACTGTTTCGCCGTGCTTAGTACTAGCCCCTGGGGGTTAAATGTATTTCGCCGTATTTAGTACTAGCCCCTAGGGGATCAAAATAATGTCCCCTAGTGCATTTCACTATCCGCCTGAAATTTCAGGCAGTTCGTGAAATGCCTGGTTTCGCTATCTTCCTGTAACATATACACGTTAAGCACGCATCAGCGGTTAAAGATAACACATAATAATATGAACAAGTCATCAGCTCTGTTAAAAACTTAACTCAGTTTTCTTCAGGACTATGTATATATCAAAATTAACACACTTTACAGTCAGACATATAATGAACAACTGAAAATTTAATAAGTAATATGTAATGGATAGATGAGAACATCACCTCCTTTGGACGGAAGTTGATTATATTTGCATAATAAGATCAGAGGATTGTAATTTGATAGTAATGTGAGTATTAGTGGATGTCTGAATTTCCAAGGATCATAATTAACGAGTGCAAAACGAATGGAAAAATTTGGCCAAATACTTAATAATTTTCCTTTGTGCTGAATAGAGAATTTGGGTGACAATATTATGCTCCAAGAATTCATATATTATGCTCCAAGAATTCATAACTTAATCAGATACCTTTCCTTTCCTAATGAAATGACTATTGTCAAAGTGTAGTTAATGAACGTTTGAACAATATAATTTAAGTGGCATGATATATGTACGTTACTTCCTCATATTAAACGTGCTGGGGCAAAATTTTCAAAATGCTGGGCTTTTCATTGCCATGTAAGTTATTTTGAGATTTTCAATTTCATCCTCCAACTTAAATAAACATTAACTACGCTCAAGTCGCACCTCTAACTTTGGATTCTTGGGTATTTAATATTTAAACATGTGGCGCATTTTTCGTCCCTATCTTCATTCTACCTGCTATGACGTAATTTAAGAAAGTCTAGAATGATGACGAACCAACAAATTTTTCACGCAGACAAATCTCATTCTGAACGTTACGTTGTTTGTTTGTCCTGTGATACAATTAGCTGGTCCTACCGATAATCCCTCCTCATATTAACTTCTTAGAGTTTATTTGTAATTAGGCTGCTGAAAGTTTTGCACACAATAAGGAAAAATAACTAAATTCCACCGGACGTTATCTAATTTGTGAGGCTTGAAAGCAGCCTTCTTCTTGCAGTTCTGTTGTTTTCTCGACTCAGCAGTTCCTACCGTCTTCCCAAGAAGTCTTATTTATTCTCCTGCATATTATGCATTATTATGCATTATCAGTGCATAATAAGCCTGTTCATAAACTCGTCAACATTTCTTGGTCAAACATATTTTGCAGGGGTTTTCGACATCGCTGTTTATCACTGTTCTTATAATGTTGCATTCCTCTAAACTGCACATGCATTGCAGACATTGTCCTGACTGCTTTACCCTTCAGTGGCAATCCATAACTGACAATCCATAACTACACTTCTTTTCTACAGAAGAAACTCAACCTCCTTCCTATCTGACGTATTCTAAGCCATAGATTTGCTTATTTTCCTTCAATTTTTGCCTCACAAAAGAGGCCCTAACGTAATGCTAACTACTGTAGGTTCCTTGCTATATCTTATCTTCATAATTTCATGTTTCACTCTACCTTTTAGTACTCGCTATACACTCCCAGTCTATGCCACCAGCGTATGCAGTTAAATCAATCATCATCGATGGTTGATATGATTTCACTAACAAAAAGTGTCTGCTCCAACTTGCGTTTAATCTTTTCATATCACATATGCTTGAGAATATATTTAATTTTTCATAGCTGTATCTCATCAGACTACCCATGCAAATGCTACATAGTGTAGAATACTTTACAAACCTTTGCCAGTAACACTGTACACTCAACCAGATATAATTCCCATAATAAAATTCTTTTAATCTCTCTAACAAGATGTTATTCACGTCAGGCGTCC
>NC_089755.1:10050180-10052680 GCF_040412425.1 Macrobrachium rosenbergii
TATATATATATAAATATTTATATATACTGGGTGTTTCGAAATTAGAGGCTGCCCCCCTCCACAGAACAAATGGAAAGTTATGAAGTTTTCTGCTATAGCCTGTTTCCAAGTACATTATCTTAAGTTTCTATTAAGCTATTTTTCATTTGACATTTCTTGTATTTTCAGACTGAGTGACGGAGTTAGATACAGCCATGACTAACGACTCGGAGGAAATCGGATGGATTGACCGAATCCAGGCTATAACCTTCAGAGAGGCGGGATGCAGGTGCATCCTTCATTTCGCGTTCTTAGTTAGCTAAATACATTAAAAGAGATGAATCCTTTGTTAAAAGAAACTGGAAAAAAATCCACATATGACTGTCATCACACAACGAAAGAGTGAAAGAATCTTGGAGAGGCCTGAAGTCTTCTCCGAAGGTCAAAGACATCATAGCTAAGGCAGTGGGTAGACCAAGAAAGTCTTTACGTAGAATTGGCGCCCAGACTAGAAACAAAAGGAAAAGAAAGTTATAATGCTGTATATCGTGAGTTGAAAAATCTGGTATCAAACCATTTCATGTTATCAGCAAGCCCAACATCACTCAGCAACAGAGAGAAGACCATGTGTGGTTTTGTGGTTCATTTTTTAAAGATTTGGATGAAGCTGAGTTTCTCCATGTTGCCGCATCAGATGAATTCTTCATTTACACGGTCAGGAAGCCAAATCATGAAAATGACATCATTTGGGCTGCAAAGTTGGATGATATCAGCGATGATGTGCGCTATCGCCAAATTGTGAAATTTCCTGAATGTTTGGGAATTTTTCTTTGTTTCACAGCTAAACAGTTAACGTGGATCATCAAAGAAAAAGGACAGTCATGGAATGGCGAATACTTCAGAGAAACTCTGCTTACTAGTGGAGTATTTCCTTTCCTCAAGGATCCTGAAAATTGTGTTACTGTTGAAGAAGTCAATTTTTTTGCATGATAGGCACCATGTTTTAAGGCTCTTCAGATACAGGAGCTGCTTCAAAACAATGGTATTGATCTCTTCTCGTCCATTAGATTTCAGGTAGCTCCCTGACCTGTGTGTGTGAAAACATGGGTAGTATCTTAAAGGATCGTGTTGAAGCGCACACAGTGAACTATGATGTTACACCAAGCCTCGACGACCTGCGAAGAGAGGTGACCGAAGTGTTCAGGGAAATGGAGTCTGAGTCTCAGCTTTTTTGCGATTTGCTGAAATTGTACCCCTCAAGAATGTAGGCTGTGGTACAGGCAGATGGAGGCCACACAATATATTAAATACTCAGAGAGAAACTTAAATAAATACCTGTTCTGAATTACTTTTGGTTTTGTCCATGTCAGTTTTAGTTTATACTGTAGAGAGGGGGCTCTAATTTCGAAACACTATTGTAACGACCCGAGTGGGCCGTTATGCAGGTTCTTTAACATACTCAGGACGGGGCTGTCATGACTGACGGCAGATGCAACAGACAAAGGAGGAAAACAACAAAAACAATAAAATAGGCTTAATGTTAATTTATTTTTACAAGTATTTACAAGTGAGTCAGGTCTGGTAAAAAGATAAAAACCATAAATACAAAAAACCAAAAGGCAGCACTAAACAAAATCAAGTTAAATAAACAAAAAGTAGCTTTAAAAAAAAAGGCAAAAATAAACAACAGCAGGCAGAAAAAAAAATATCAAACATACGTCCTCCATCGGGGCACCAAGACAGCCCTCAGCTGTGCAACAGGGACAAAACCACCAACCAGAAAGCCCGATGGAGGCGTCAGGATTTAACCTCGCGCTGTCATCAGATGAGCAGCTCATGGTCCGCACGACTACTCGGTCGCACTCCACCTCTACGTCGTGCTCCGCTTCGTAGGCGTGCTCCAATTTACTTAACTCAATAACTCGACCAACATCGACTCCAAAGCACCTGCTGCTGCTGCCACTGCGCTAACCGCTGCCCTACCAGACCCGACTGACGACAGAAAACCGGCAGCTCACCGACGAGAACATCAAAACAAAAAAAACTTGAAGGTAAGGAGGCAGCAGTCCACAAAAGGGAACGAGCGGGGAACCAGCAGTTCCCGCAAAACCATCACTTAACGTGACACCTCCCGACCTAAAGGAAAAAAAAAAAAATTATTTTTTTTTTTTTACACTCATGCTCCCCTCCAATGCCGTAACAACCCCGCCAGCCAAACAGAGCCGCCATCGGTCGCCGTTGTAACGGCCCGAGTGGGTCGTTATGCAGGTTCTTTAACATACTCAGGACGGGGCTGTCATGACTGACACGGCAGTGCAACAAACAAAAGGAAGAGAAAACAACAAAACAATAAAAACCAAACAATAGTAATTTATTTTACAAGTATTTACAAGTGAGTCAGGTCTGGTAAAAGATAAAAACCATAAATACAAAAAAAAACCAAAGGCAGCACTAAGCAAAATCAAGATAAATAAACAAAAAGTAGCCTTAAAAAAGGCAAATAAACAACAGCAGGCAGAAA
>NC_089755.1:10057680-10082680 GCF_040412425.1 Macrobrachium rosenbergii
GTCTTT
The DNA here is from genome assembly GCF_040412425.1 of Macrobrachium rosenbergii. Classification (NCBI taxonomy): domain Eukaryota; kingdom Metazoa; phylum Arthropoda; class Malacostraca; order Decapoda; family Palaemonidae; genus Macrobrachium; species Macrobrachium rosenbergii. Next base: position 10,057,687 of record NC_089755.1, read on the forward strand.
GTCAAATTTTCAGATTGCCTGAGGCATAGGCTACTGCCGCTCCTCACTGCCCGAAAGAGGTCAAAGAGAAGAAAACTGTCATATGGGAAACACGCGTCCGTGCTTCCGACTCTTCGGCCCCTTTGTCCCTTTTCTGTCTTTTATTTACCAAGCGAAGTGACGAAATAATCCCAGAACTCCCGGGTATCCGTTGCAGTGCACAAGCAGCCTACGTGAAGGTAAGTCTGGAATTTTGCAAAGTTTCATCGATTCGCTAGTATCTCTTTCTGTATTTCCAGTTCCTTTGTTTTCCCTCTTCGCCACCATCTACTATAACCCATGTAACCAATTTACTTTTATGAAGTCTAGAGTAAGAATAATTTACATTGCTTAGCAACACTCAACTATTCCCGTGCAGTAATTAGGAATACGGGAAGGTTAGGTTAGTAATTTTCAGCCTTCAGGCAGTCTTGTGTCTCGATCCCATTGTTCGGAAGAGAATTAGCCTTTATCGTACTAAATTGCGTACTATATAATCCGTTGTTTTAAAATTTTATGTGAACCAAAGGGAAAACTGACCATGTCTGAAGGTGGGTGATTGTTCAGGAAATTTCCTCATGTACTACATATTCTTTTTGTGTCGGGTTTTTCTTCTCGACTGGTGACCTTATTCAATTAATAATTGTCTGTCTTTGAGGTTAATTTTTAACTTTAAATGACAGGTTACACGTGTGTATTCTTAGCTCTGAGGCCTCATAAATTATGTTAATTAAGTAATAAAATCATCATAAGCAGCCACACACATAACAATATACTTGTTTAATTGTTCTCCTAATATATACAGAGTGTATACATATATATATATATATATATATATATATATATATATATATATATATATATATATATATTAATTATATATATGCATGTTTATAAACATATGTATGTATATATACTCTGTATAAAATATATTAGGAGAACAATTAAACTAAACAAAGCTATCACTGAAGTCTCATCGCATAACATGCGGTGAGGCTTCTTCTATACTTCCTTTACCTTGATTGTTCTAATACATTCATTTATATGTACACACAGATACACACATATACTGTATATATATTTATATATCTATATATATATTCCCAAGTTAAATATATTCACACAAAGTACAGAATTCAACTGTTGAAAAACTATAAATATTTTCTCTGCTGTACAGTGGGGTTTGATAAAACTAATTTCTTAATTGTATATCCTACACCTGCAGATCGTTATATTTCATCAGCCTTACCAGGTTCGAGAGACACACTGCGATTCATAGAATTTCTCCTATAGCTCTCAGTCTAAATATGCGTGTGTGTGTATGTGTGTGTGTGTGTGTGTGTATGTGTGTGTGTGTGTATGATCTACTGATGCTTCCATTATTGCTACTCTTACTATTACTAATGATGATTGTAATAATACGTAAAAAAGTTTGTTAAAATAAATTATAATTCTTATGAAAGATAAATAGTAATATCTACATCTGGTAGATAAATAAAAACAAGTAAAAAATGCGTCGAAGTTTCTTCGGAGTAATCGAGTTTTCTGTATACCATATAATGCAAGCCACCGAAAATAGATCTATTTTTTGGTGGTGTTGGTATAATGCTGTATGAGCCGCCTCCCATGAAACTTTAACCACGGGCCGGTGGTGGACTGTCCTATATCGTTGCTACAGGCACGATCATGTCTAATTTTAACCGTAAATAAAATCAAAACTAGTGAAGCTAGGGGGCTACAATTTGGTATAATTGATGTATGGAGGGTGGACGATCAGTATGCCAATTTGCAGCCCTCAGCCTCAGTAGTTTTTAAGATCTGAGGGCGGACAGAAAAAGTGCGGACGGACAGACAAAGTCGGCACAACAATTTCTTTTAAAGAAAACTAAAAATGAAATAGTAGACATCGAGAACAGAAAAACGAGACTTGTTATAGATGTTCAGACCGGGCAGTAATTGGGCCTGATAAAGAGCTGAGTTTTCAAGTTCTGGGGCACAAAAAGAAGAGGCCACGAAATGAGTTCCCGGAAATTGGGGGGCAACAATATGAACCTCTCATTTAGTAATCTGAATATCTTGTTGCTTTGTATTTTAAAATTAAAAGTCTGTTTAGTAAACAAGGAAGCAGTCAGTGTAAAAATATTGCGCTAAAAAAACGAATAGAATTTTTTTTAACTTAAAGAAATGTAATAATAATAATAATAATAAAAACCGTTATCATTGTCATCTTATCCTGCCATGCCTTGTTGAACAAAAGTCCTCAGCGCAATTGTTATTATTACATTTTTTTTTTTCTTTTTTCCTCAGTCATCGACTGGGTGGTATTTTTAGTGTGGGGTTTCGGGTTGCATCCTGCCCCCTTTAGGAGACCATCACTTTCCCCACTATGTGCGCTGTTTCTTATAGCAAGGTTTTATGCATGAGTCCTAGAGCTACTTCGGTATCTGGATTTTCAGGTTCCTTTTCAGGAAATTAGGATCGTGCCTAGTGTTCTATGATTATGAGTACAGTTTCCCTGGCATGACCATATCCTTCTTGCTCAGTTTGCAGGCCTCGACTTATCAGTTTTTCTTAACATCATCTGCTCTTGTGTCCTATGCTATTGAGACATTAATGGTGATACTTTGCTCTTTGATTTTGTCAACCAGCGTCAAGTCTGGTCTATTGGCGCATGTCACCCTATCTGTTTACAATGCTCCATGATCCCAGATGATCTTTTCTGATTGTTTTCTATCACTCCCTCAGGTTGGTGTTCCTTACCACTTGTTACTGCAAACTAGCTAATTGCTTCTTGCGCAGGCTCAAGTGAAGGGCACGCTGATGAATCATGCCCCTTTTTGACTGGTTCTGTGCAAGCTCCGAACATCCGCTTGCTATGTCGGTTTATGGTCTCGTCTTTCATATTGCACGTCCTGCATATGGGTGAGAGGTTATTTCCATCCATTATTTTTTGGACATATCTGGTTCTTAGGGCCTGATCTTGTGCCGCTGTTAGCATTCCTTCTGTTTCATTCTTGGGTTGTCCCCTCTGTAGGCATTGCCATGTTTCGTTGCTGACCAGTTCTTTAGTCTGTCTCATGTACTGTCTTTGCATTGGTTTGCTGTGCCATTCCTCTGTTCTGTTTTTCATTCTCCTGTCTCTGTATAATTCTGGGTCTTCATCTCTTATCAGTCCTTTCCTATGCACCATAGCTACTCGTCTTCACTGGTTTCAATTATTGCCCCCGTGCTCTGCGTTCGATGTTGATGCAGTCTTCTGTGCTTAGTAGACCTCTCCTTCTTCCTTTTAGAGTGTTATGTATAGTCTGTCGTGTTGCTCTTGGGTGTAGTACTTTGTGTATTGTCACGTGTTTCCTAGTTTTTTCTGGTCTATGCTGTGGGTTTGTACTTCGTCCACTCCACTGCTCCCGTGCTGTATCCGATTACTGGTACTGCCCATGTGTTTATGGCTTTCATTATGTTTCCGACGGTGAGTTTGACTTGAATATCGCCTTAATTCTCTGCACATATTCTTTCCTGGTCGTATCCTTCACCTCTGTGTTTTATATCTTTTCTTCTATTATTTGAGTATTTGTATCCTGTCTCATCATGTTTGATGCTATTCTTGTTCAGGTAGCTATATCCTTCAGTCCTTGTCACTTTATGCCTTTTTGTATGACAAAGGCGCATTTTTTCTATTCCAAACTCCATCACAATGATGTCCCCAGATGCAATCCTTGCTGTCTGGATTAGGGTATCTATTTCCTGATGTTCTCACCATACGGCGATGTCGTCCGCAGACATCAGATGAGATTGTCATTTCCTCTCTTAGTTGGTGCCAGCATCCATCTTCTACGAATAACTTTGTCAGCTGGACTAATGATGGCTACTACAAAATGAGGACCGTGAAGTTGTCTTAGAAAGATTCCCTTTCCTGAAGTAATATCTGCTAGTCTTGTCCCAGAGTTTGTAAAGTACTGTGTTCCAGTTGCACATTGTATTATTTTTTAGGAAGCCAGTGGCGTTTTTCCTCCTGCTCCCATATTTTCAGGTATTTCAATGGCCCATGTGCGGTATCATAATGAAGCTCCCTTGTAGTCAATCTATACCATGTAGGTTGGTTCTCTTTCTCTTATTATTCTTCATTACCATTTTGTCCATCAGGAACTGCTCTTATGTGCCCCTGCACTTCCTTCTGCAGCTTTTCTGTTGGTGGGGGATGATGTTTGTATCCTCTTTGTAATTGTATAGCTTTTCACTGACGATACCTGTTAGTAACCTCCACATTATTGATAGGCAGGTGATAGGCCTGTAGTTACTTGTTACATTTGCCTTGTTCTTGTCTTATTGTAATAGGATATTGTTCTCCCTGTAGCATCCATTTGGGCGCATGGTGGTTTGTGATACAATGCTGGAGTTGTTCTGTTATGCGTGGGTGTAGGGCCTTGAAGTTTTTGAGCCAGTATGAATGGACTTAATCGGGACCTGTGGCTTTCCAGTTGGGCGTTTTCTTTAGTTGGTGTCTGGCTTTGTCTGTATCATGATCTCGATGGAATATGTTTTTATTTTCCCATTTCTTCTACCTTGACTTTCTGGAGCCATGTTGCATGTTTGTTGTGTGACGCCGGATTATCCTATAATTTTCCCCGAGTCTTACTTGGTTCTGGCTTCAGGAATTTCTAATTGTCTTCCTCTTAGTTGGCTGTATAGTCTTTTCTGGTTGGTTCTGAAGAGTTTTGTTTTGCTGGTATTTATTATTATTATTATTATTATTATTATTATTATTATTATTATTATTATTATTATTATTATTATTATTATTATTATTATTATGTATTTAATGGTATGATAATGCTGTAGTGAATGTACAGTGTTGTTCCTGTAGATGGAAGTAATCATTTTTCATCTGCTAGCTCAAGGTAAAAAATCGTAATCAAGATTTAGACATCCACGAATCTTGGGGTATTCCTGCTGGTCATTTTTAATTTTAATTTTATTGCTAATATTTAATTTCTCAGAGTCATTATTTTTACTCATTAATCTGTCATGCTAAATGAAATACTATGCACCATAAACTACAAAATATGTAAAGGAAGAGCTTAGGAATCACAAAAGTAGCTGCTCTACAATATTTTAACAAAAAATATGTAATTGTTTATCTATGTAAATTGACAAAAAAAATATAGAGAAAGATATAGTAAGAGAGAGTTACATTAGTCCAGTTTGTCTACTGCAGAGAACTCATGTTAATCCAATATCAGAACCGTTGCATAAATAAGAAGAGATGAGGGAAAGAGAAACTTTTGCCGGTTTAATGTAGCGGCAGAATTATAGAAGTCTTCTGAGACCCAGACAAGGAGTTGCCAAACTAAGCAGCGCGGAGAGAATTATAAGCTTCGGAGAGGGAAAGAAATCATTCTCATGCAACTTCCCTCTTTCGGAATCCAGTTCACGGGAATTACTATGATGGAAAGCGGCAGTTACTTTTGGTTATATTTGGATTCTCTCAGTAGCACTCATCAGTTTAAGACTTAAGATGCTTGCTGTCGTCTGCTTGTATAAAAAAGAAAACTCTTTCATTAGAGTTTCATGTTTTGATACATAACTTTCGATAATTCTTATAAATCTGAATAAATTAGAAAATAGAATTCGCCACCAAAGGCCAGCGCTGGGACCTATGATAAGGTCATTCAGCTCTGAAAATAATGTTGAAAAAATTGTTAGGAGAGGGTTGCAGAAAATAAGATGAAAGAAAGAGAATATGAAAGGAGGTATAGTTAAAGAAATGAAAGGGGTTGCAGCTAGGGGCCGAAGGGACGCTGCAAAGAACATTAAATAATGCACCCCTACAGTGCACCTTGGCTGGCCCACTGACAGCAGCACTACCCTCTTAAGGTGGATGCATATATAGGCACTTTATGTTTGCCGAATTGTTGGCTTTAATTTTCCCAGATCATCTGTATGAAGAAATAATCACTGAATTTGCTGATGGATGAATGAGTACAATATGGAGGAAATTATACCTATCAGTTTAAATGGGTGATTATTCATATGATAATGTATTATTATTAGTATTATTATTATTATTATTATTCATGTGTATTATTATTATTATTGTATTATTATTATTCAAGTTGCAATGATAAAAGCCCAGAACTCCGTTTGAGATAGAAGTCCGATATGAAATGATTCGAAAATTAACAATAAATATGAAGGACATATAGGAAGGCAAACAAATAAGGTGCATAGCAAAGTAAAATAAATAAGGAAAATAACAAATAAACTGTGAAGTGAGACTCATGTCACCTTGCTCAACAAGATATGAATTACAACAGGATTCAGCGACAAGATTAGGAAGATCGGAATTTGGTCAAGGCAAGGTAGACCAGTATCTTTTAAAACTGTAATACTGAAGCTCACAAAAGAAAAGGCAAGGTTGTTGGAATTGATTGCATATGCCTCGATTATAGAGTTAATTTACTGAATAACTGTAAATTATATTCCGGTTATTTTTAAAGATAATTCTTCTCTCTCTCTCTCTCTCTCTCTCTCTCTCTCTCCTCTCTCTCTCTCTCTCTCTCTCTCTCTCTCTCTCTCTCTCTATTTGTGTAAGTTGCAGGTCATTAAAGAAACAATTGTGAAAATATACCTTCTTCCTCAGTAGAACTCAAGACTTATGCTATGAAGGATAATTTTTCATTTCTAGGCTAAATGAATGTAATTGTATTCACTGGGTAGCAGATAAGAAGCTCATACTTTCTGATACTTGAAGACGAATCTGGAATTCTTCACAAGGGCTACTAAGGCTATGTACTATGTATGCCTTTGAAATAACAACATGAATAAAGTGATAAAGAGTCTTATATCTAAATCACTTGCATGAAGCTAATAATGGGAGCTTAAGTAGTTTCCTAAGACCACTATTTACATTGTCTAGTTAGCTGCTCATAGTGGTCTTAAATAGGTGTTTTTGGGAAAAGGAACTAAAATCTTAACTTAAAGAACTACAGAAATGTAACTGTATGTAGAGTCAAATCACCATACATTTAGAAAGATTTTCCTTCCTTTACCTGAGCGTGAATAGCTAACAGGATTTAAAGCCGATGATATGACCAAAAGAAAATGCATCAGATTTATATAATTCCACGTTGTCTAAAGAAATTTGTCTTAACTATGCAAGAAACTTGTTGTTCGTACAGATCAAAGTTATTTAACTCGAAAAACATACAACAATGATTTCATGACTACCGTAATTCATATTGATAATTACAACTGTACTCTTTCACATGTTTATCAGCTAAGACTAAAGCTATTGGTACCTGCTTTTTTAGTCCATTTTCATTTACCGCTCTCCTCTTCTTACCCATTTAGTTTCTGTAAAGGATACTATTGTGCCGGCTTTGTCTGTCCATCACACCTTTTCTGTCCATATGCCTGTCGCCCTCAGGTCTAAAGACTACTGAGGCCAGAGGGCTCCACACAAATTGACCTCATTTGATGCACACCTCCAACCATCAAACATACCAAATTGCAGCCTCTAACCTCAATAATTTTATTTTATTTAAGGTTAAGGTAAGCCATAATCGATGGCTTCTGGCAGCGCAATAACACAGGCCGCCATGGCCGGCCAAGAGTTAATATGCCGCGGCTCATGCAACGTGCTCACCAAGACCACCGCAAAGATAGATCTATTTTCGATGGCCTTGATTATACGCTGTACAGAAAACATTTCTTCAGCGCAATTTTTTTACTAATTTACTCTTATATTATGTATGTGTATACATATATATACATATATGTGTGTATACATACATATTATATATATATATATATATATATATATATATATATATATATATATATATATATATATGTGTGTGTGTGTGCATGTGTGTGTGTGTGTGTGTGTATGTATGCATATATATATATATATATATATATATATATATATATATATATATATATATATATATATAACAATTATACTGACAGTAAAAATTTTAAAGTCAACATAAAAGCAGAAAAATTTTTTATGAAAAAATAAAGTAAAATAAAATAAATATATTAAAATTCATCAAGTTTGTGAAGGAAATTTAACTACCTTACAGTACAACGCAAGAGGGAAGAATGGCCAGAAGAAACGTCAATACCCAGACAACACCTTAAGCGAGAGAGAGAGAAACCGCAGAAGTGTTACTATTCAAATTAGGGATAGGTGCTTTATATATAATGACTCAAGGGTAGTTAAAAAGGCAGTTTGAGATGTAGCACTGAGAATCGAAAATGTGTTTTTTCAACATGAATTTTACATTTAGTAGCATGTGTCTGAATGCTAGAAAGTTCTGGATTGGATATACGGGAACCTGTACGATAACTGAGTCCTAAGCGGCTGTAATAGCGGACTTGCAACAGTCTTTTACTGGAACCAACATAAGTACCAAGACATCTTGGGCATTCAAATTTATAAATAATGCTGGACCGCATAAAATCCTGCAACTTGTCCTTATAGGAGAAAAAATTTCCAACCTTTTTGGATTCATAGGAATCAAATTTAATTTAAAAACCTATTTCTCTTTTGATGATACTTTTTATTTTTGAACGTAATTTGTCCGAGTGGGTAAAGGAAATAACAGCATACATGTTCAATTTAGAACATTAAAGTTTTCAGAGGAGGGAGACATATATTTAGAAAGCATATTATTAATTATTTTCTGGACTAGGAATTGAGGATACGAATTAGCCGAAAAAACTTTGATAAATAATCGATTTCAAGTGAAAATTGGACCAACTAGAAGTATATTTGAGAGCTCGGTGTACCAATGTTGTAATAGAATTGATCTTAAAAGAATAAAAACAAGAGCTAAAATAGTTACTGCCCAAGCCTGTAAACGTATTCTTTACGATAAACAGAAGTCGTAAAGGCATGCTGATCTCTAGTAATTTTTACATCCAAAAAGATAACGAATTTTGTTGTTCAGTCTCAATAGTAAATTTCATATTGGGATGTACAGAATTAATAAAATCAAGAAATTCATGACATTGCCAAGATAAGTGAATAGGCAAAAGTGTCATCAACATATCGTTTATATAGAACAGGCTTAAACTGGGCTGGGCAATTATTTAAAAATTCTTCTTCTAAATAACTCATGAAGAAGTTAGCAAACAACGGGCCCAAAGGGAACCCATAGCTACTCCTCGACCTGCAAGTAGAGAGCATTATTAAAAATAAAAACAGTGTCTTGCACTGCAAGCTTAAGTAAGGATTTAAAAGACTTCTGCTAAAACCATGAAATACATCATCAACTCTAAAGATTTTGTCAAGAATAATTTCAATAGTTTCTGAGACCGGGACATTGGTAAACAAAGCTTCAACGTCAAAACTTGTCATAAAGAGTGTCACTGTCTTGCTGGACAATTAGCTGTTGAAATTCTCCCATTTTTTATGGCAAACTGTGATATGGAAAACTCATTTAAAAAGTGTTACAATAAATTTGGAGATTTTATAAGGGGCTATTATATGCCGACATAATTGGTCTAAGAGGAATATCTTCCTATGAATTTTTGGTAGTCCGTAAAGTATGCTAAATGATGAGCCAGTAACAAGTAATTCTTGATAGGTAGTATCATTACTATGCCCTCCTGCTTAATTTTCCTAAGGAATCTATTGATTTTGTCTTCCCCTTTTGTATATATCAGAAGTTAGGTTCACCTATAAGTTGAAACTTCGTTGTATCATTCAGAATTGAATTCATTTTTTTCCAAATAATCACCTTTATTTAGAATTACCACTCCTCTACCTTTATCTGGTTTGCATATTATCAAATTTTTATTTTTACTGTTTTAATATGATCATATCTTCTTTTTGAAAAATGGAGCCCATTTTATTTTTAATTTTTTGTAAGTATCATGTAGTACAAGAGAGAGTTTTTGTTGCAAGGCACTTATGTTGGTAAGGTTCAAATGCTTGATTCTCTGAAACAACACCTCAAAAGGAAAGAAAAAATGCGGAAAGCTGGGTCTATAAGAAGGAATACAAAAATCCAGGCCAAAAGACAATAAAAATTCTTCTCTCTTAGAGAGAACATAATCTGAACGGTTAACAATACAAGAGTTACGAGAGCCAAAATCAGGAGTACAAATACCAAGAGCGCTCAACTTCCTTTGGTGTCTAGTGTACATCTGTGACAAAATTATTAATAGTTTTTGCAAACAATTTTTAAAAACAATAAGGTCTAAAAAGGTTAAAAGTGGAAACAATTGTTCTTGAATGTTCCTGCAACGCTTCTGAAGTCTTCTAGGGACCGCTGCTTGATGTCAATTTCTGATAACAGTTCTCAAGAGCATCTCGGTAGAATTCTGTATGGTAGAGGAAGCTTTGTAGAGTTTGAAACGAATGAATCTTGGATAAATCCTGCTCAACTGGCAAAACTGTAGAAAATCAAGATCACATCTGGTCTTTTCCAATCTAACTGTGAGCTTCTCAAGGGACCTGGAAGGGCAAGGACATGGGAAGGGTATCTTGCTGAGTAGGAGGGCAAAATGACGAGTCCTCCGAAACTTGTTACTTGTTACTGGCTCATCATTTAGCATACTTTACGGACTACCAAAAATTCATAAGGAAGATATTCCTCTTAGACCAATTATGTCGGCATATAATAGCCCTACTTATAAAATCTCCAAATTTATTGTAACACTTTTAAATGAGTTTTCCATATCACAGTTTGCCATAAAAATGGGTACGAATTTCAACAGCTAATTGTCCAGCAAGACGGTGACCTCTTTATGACAAGTTTTGACGTTGAAGCTTTGTTTACCAATGTCCCGGTCTCAGAAACTATTGAAATTATTCTTGACAAAATCTTTAGAGTTGATGATGTATTTCATGGTTTTAGCAGAAGTCTTTTTTAAATCTCATTACTTTGCTTGCAGTGCAAGACACTGTTTTTATTTTTAATAATGCTCTCTACTTGCAGGTCGAGGGAGTAGCTATGGGTTCCCTTTTGGGCCTGTTGTTTGCTAACTTCTTCATGAGTTATTTAGAAGAAGAATTTTTAAATAATTGCCCAGCCCAGTTTAAGCCTGTTCTATATAAACGATATGTTGATGACACTTTGCCCTATTCACTTATCCTTGGCAATGTCATGAATTTCTTGATTTTATTAATTCTGTACATCCCAATATGAAATTTACTATTGAGACTGAACAACAAAATTCGTTATCTTTTTTGGATGTAAAAATTACTAGAGATCAGCATGCCTTTACGACTTCTGTTTATCGTAAGAATACGTTTACAGGCTTGGGCAGTAACTATTTTAGCTCTTGTTTTTATTCTTTTAAGATCAATTCTATTACAACATTGGTACACCGAGCTCTCAAATATACTTCTAGTTGGTCCAATTTTCACTTGGAAATCGATTATTTATCAAAGTTTTTTCGGCTAATTCTGCATCCTCAATTCCTAGTCCAGAAAATAATTAATAATATGCTTTCTAAATATATGTCTCCTCCTCTGAAAACTTTAATGTTCCTAAATTGAACATGTATGCTGTTATTCCTTTACCCACTCGGACAAATTACGTTCAAAAATAAAAAGTATCATCGAAAGAGAAATAGGTTTTTTAAAATTAAATTTGATTCCTATGAATCCAAAAAAGGTTGGAAATTTTTCTCCTATAAGGACAAGTTGCAGGATTTTATGCGGTCCAGCATTATTTATAAATTTGAATGCCCAAGATGTCTTGGTACTTATGTTGGTTCCAGTAAAAGACTGTTGCAAGTCCGCCATTACAGCCACTTAGACTCAGTTATCGTACAGGTTCCTGTATATCCAATCCAGAACTTTCTAGCATTCGAACACATGCTACTAAATGTAAAATTCATGTTGAAAAAACACATTTTTCGATTCTCAGTGCTACATCTCAAACTGCCTTTTAACTACCCTTGAGTCATTATATATAAAGCACTCCATCCCTAATTTGAATAGTAAATACTTCTGCGGTTTTCTCTCTCGCTTAAGGTGTTGTTTGGGCATTGACGTTTCTTCTGGCCATTCTTCCTCTTTGCGTTGTACTGTAAGGTAGTTAAATTTCCTTCACAAACTTGATGAATTTTAATATATTTATTTTATTTTACTTTATTTTTTTTTTCATAAAAAATTTTTCTGCTTTTATGTTGACTTTTAAAAATTTTTACTGTCGGTATAATTGTTATTTTAACTTTAGTTTTAACTGCTCTTTATATATATATATATATATATATATTGTATATATATATATATATATATATATATATATATATATATATATATATATATAAGTATAGCCAACCAACTCACAGCATTTCTCACTTAATGTTCTATATAGAAGCCTCATATATATATTCAAGCCGTTTACATAAGCTGCACTAATCATTTCTATCTTGACCTTCCTTTCATAGCCTTAGCATTAAGGCCCCTTCATTCTGAAACCTCTGCAGTGCCATCTGTCCAGCACCTATCAACTTTTACGGAATATACGCTTTTTTCACCACCCTACCATCTTCCATACTTCCCACATGACCGAACCACCTCAGACACCTGATTCATAATTTCACCCCATTCTTCACTATTACGATCGAACCATTTTTAGAATACTGTACTCAGTATTTTTTCCGCTAGGCTAACCTTTTCATATCTCTTCTACATATTCACAGAAGCATAAAATTTCAGCCATTCCTAGGAGGTGTCTACACTACAGTACAGTGATGCAAGTTATAAATACAGTCTGAAATTATTGCATACATACCACAAACAGCTTGAATACAAGTCAGTAATTTACAGATAGTACTGGAAAGTACTTCAAACAATTATCCAGTATTGGCAAAGATTCATTCTCCCTTTGCAGTCACTGACTTGTTTTTAAGATATTTGTGATATGTATGAGATAAGTGTCAAACTTGTATTAAGACATTTTTTACTATAGGCTGGAAAACCCTTAGGCTGCATATACCGTGACAAAGAAATATCTCTTCACACTTACTACTAGAGAGACTAACTTTTTGCGAACTTGTACCAAGAATTTTTTTGCTGTTGTGTGGACGTACCCTTAGACAACGTACACCATGACAAGAAATGATCTCCTCACACTTACTGTAATTCATGAGAGGCACTTTTGTACTCATGTTCTCAGGTTTACTAATCTGAATGATAATTCTTATTGTTTCCCATTACCACAAACAGGTTTCCACATCCATATTAAGTGGTAGAGAATATTATTATTATTATTATTATTATTATTATTATTATTATTATTATTATTATTATTATTATTATTATTATTATTATTCAGAAGATGAAGAACCCTATTCATACAGAACAAGTCCATCATAGGCTACTGAACTGAAATTCAGGCATCCAAAAAAGATGAAGTTCATTCGAAAGAAGTAGCGGAAGGTAAAGAGAAATACAGAATATATAAAAAAAAAACCATCAGACAGAGAGAGACTCAGTGAGAGAGATGATTATATTTAATCTAATTACCCTGAATGGCAAAAGCTCATTATCTCGAGACTTTACAGATGATGGCTCAAAGGATAAGGTCAATGTTCCGCTACGCTACACCCAATCCAGTAGGAGGAATTGTCACATATAATTGATTTTCTTGACGTGCGCCTTATTCCCAACGCAAAGGGGGGACGATATTAATGAGGCATTTGTGGCTTACTATTTAAAACTATAAAGATATCATCTGGAATAATGGCAGATTATATATATATATATATATATATATATATATATATATATATATATATATATATATATATATATATATATGAATGTAAAAATATGTGTATGTATGTGTGTACGTTTGTGTGCGTATTACTCATACCCTTGGACGTAAAGAAACGAGAATCGCCCATGAAATAGCCCTGAACAGAGTATAACGACAACCGCAAGCAAAGCTAAGGAAGGTGCAGGGTTTAGGACGAACGTCAGCCGCTATTCTTCAGAGCGACACAATTTCTCGAGCGACAGAAACATCATCTGGCGACAGCGTCGGAGGGAGAGAGGAGAACAGAAGAAAAGAGAAAAGAACAAAACGGAAGAGAAGAGAAGAAAACAGAAGAGAAGAGAAGACGAAACTCCGCTCTGGATTTATGGAAGAAGAAGAAGAAGTTGAATGGAGGTTCTTCTTCTTCTATTGATGGAGGTTTCGTGATATTCCCGAGTTTCTGGGGATATCAGCGTCTCTCTCTCTCTCTCTCTGTATGGACGCACATATAATATATATATATATATATATATATATATATATATATATATATATATATATATATATATATATATATATATATATATATATATTTTATCTCAGTCCATAGCCAAGAGGTGAAAGTGTTTTTTGAATGAGTGACGAAGCATAACGCGAATATTGAACGCTGACATTGAGCGAAACTTGATCAAGAGCAGAAATAATGATTATCTCCATCATGTTTCTGATGCATTCATAATTGCATCTCTGTCAGAACCTGCGGTCTGTGATATAAGTCAATCTGCAAACGGCCTCATCGGGTATTTGTCTGAAGACTCTGAACTTCAACTCATTAATCAGAGACGCGAAAAGGATCTCTCGTACTTCACAAGACACTGACTCTGAACTGATTGATAAAGTTATATCTTCTCGTCGCTTATTCCCTTCAACGCGTCCTTGAATTGGAACCCTTCAAGAAAAATATATATGATGCGAGAGATTTATGAATTCTTCAATTTGTATCAAGACTCACAGTAATGTGAGGTTTTATGGTTCAGTTGTCTAATGAAGTATGTACTTGTCAGGGGAACAGGTTTGGTAGGTACGTGTAGCCTTAAATAAAAGCGTTGTATTTCATCGCTATATCATGAACACCCTCTGTATTTTTTCTTTTATAATTCTTTTCGTGATTCCCTCCATAAGTGAATAAGACTGACTCCTCTAGACAGCGAAAATCAAAAACGTAGGTAATCGAGATACAAGTATTTCACCAAGTGAATGATGTTATTATTATTATTATTATTATTATTATTATTATTATTATTATTATTATTATTATTCAGAAGATGAGGAGCCCTATTCATATAGAACTAGCGCGCCAAAGGGGCCACTGACTTGAGATTCAAGCTTCCAAAGAATATTATGGTGCTCATTAGGAAGAAGACGGAGGAGGTGAAGAGAAATACAGAAAGAAGAGATCTAGCTTTTAAAAAAATAAAAATATAATAAATTATTAAATAGATAAAAATGTATTAAAATGCAATGCTGGGAAGTGGCTTCTGGAATTATTCATTAGTATACAGAGAGAAGTGGGAGCCTTTATTGAAAAGTTCCCAAAATAGACTTTAGACAGAACTGTTCATTATCTTTGCCTAGGGATACATTACATAGACCTACATTTTCAAAGAACTACATCTTTATCATTTTATTAAAATTATTTAGAATCTACAATTTCCAAGTGGTGGCAGACTGGTCACTGCAGGTGTCAAAAGAATGAAAACATCCACTTTTAAAGTGATATTTTCGTCGCATCAGGATGGATTCAGACAAGTTCTTGTTATCCCTTAACAGAAATCATGCTAAAAAAGAAAAGTGAATCGTTCAAGCATAACAGCGTCACTGATAAACTTACCATCGTTTATTCTTATACATTAAAATTTATTTATTGTTTCAGTTTAAAATTGATGAAAAGTATATATCAATTAACCAATAACCACTGCAAAAAAGAAAATGGAAAAATATTTTTAGGGGCAGGCCAAGAAGTTTATAGAAGAAACCAGGAAGATGGAATTAGGAAGATACAATTAGAATCTTCCATGAAATCAGGCACCAGACTTTGCCAGTGGTAATTGAAGCCTTCCAAGGGAGGACGAGACTCCTGGAGTGGCCCCACTGAGGCCCAGATGAAATTAGACACATGGGGACAATTAAGGAATCGAGGATGGGATGGAACGAAACTCTCAAGATTAACCAAACCGAAGAATCAGAAAAAAATACTTAAACCAACAAATTAAACAAAAAGTAATGTGTTCGTAGTTTCTTAAGAGTATAGGTAAAATCACTTAATTACATTTAAGATTAATGACATCTTGATGTGTATGCAATATTGCAAGATATTGCAATCACCTTCCGATAAAGACGTAATATAATAATAATGATGATGATAAAAGACACGGAAAGAGACGTTGACAGTTTTCAAAAACTGTTTATGCAAAGCTCACGACATTAATTTGCATATAGAGGAGATAAATCATTCCTTAACGTACTTAGTAATTACTGAGATATCGAAGTTTTTATGTTGAATTTTTGCTGGTTTTTATAGTACAAAACACATTTTGAATTGCTCAAATATAACCTGAAACTTCCTGTTGTTTGAGGACATCTTCAATATATGATTCATGAACACTATAACATCGAAGTTTATCGGAGCTGATAATTGGGAAACCCTTAAAACAGACAAAAATATTAAGACAAAAAATATGGTACAAAGATTTTAAATTCTAAAAATGTCTTGTTTCAGAAACACAAATCAACAAGTGAAAATCCGCTAAAGTTTCTTCGGTGAATCGAGTTTTCTGTACAGCGTATAATCAAGGCCGTCGAAAATAGACCTATCTTTCGTTGGTCTCGGTATAATGCTCTGTGAGCCGCGGCCCATGAAACTGTAACCACGGTATGGTGGTGGTTTGTCCTATATCGTTGCCAGAAGCACGATCATGGCTAGGCTAACTTTAACCTTAAATCAAATAAAAACTATTGAGGCGGCGAGAGGGCTGCAATGCGGTATGTTTGATGATTGGAGGGTGGATGATCGACATACCAGTTTCCAGACCTCTAGCCTCAGTAGTTTTTAAAACCTGAGGGCGGACAGGAAAAGTGCGGACGGACAGACAAAGCCGTCACAATATTTTCTTTTTCAGAAACAGAAGTCAAATAAAATAAGACACCTCAGAATAATTCGGTGAAGAAATAAGGGTGAAAGACTGATTCTATGAAATTAATTATTAATATACCATTCAGAAGATAGAGAACCCTATTCGTACTGAACTCGCCCACAATAGGGGTCAATGACTTGAAATTAAAGCATCCAAATACTATGGTGTTCATTATTATTATTATTATTATTATTATTATTATTATTATTATTATTATTATTATTCAGAAGATGAAGAACCCTACTCATATGGATCAAGCCCACTGACTTGAAATTCCAGCTTCCAAATACTATGGCGTAATTAAGGAAAAAGTAAGAGGAAGTAAAGGGAAATACAGAAAGAAGAAGAGATCTCCCTTAATAAATAAGGAAAAAACAAATTAATAAATAGATAAGAATGTTAGTAAGCGATTAAAGCTGAATTGAGCCTTTTTAACTTAGGAACACAATAAAGCTTCTGGCATTTATAATTATAATTTTCAACAAGTGTTCAGATTACTTATCGGTTCTTCCCATCCAGTAAAATATATGTCCCTGTCCCTCCAAGCCAAAAAAGGTCACAGGTCACAGCTCACTTCCGACAGAGGTCAATTCCCACCTCCGCTGACCTTCAGTGAACATTTCACCTGAAAGGTGACTCCATTTCTCCAAAGAGCTCCGGAAGAAAGGAGGAAGAGCCATTGGCTCGACAATAAAGCAGAAGGAAGTCTTCCTTAATGAAAGGTCTCAGATGCCTTCATAACAAGGCCATAACTTCTTCTTCTTCTTCTTCTTCTTCTTCTTCTTCTTCTTCTTCTTCTTCTTCTTCTGAGGCCCAGAAGGACATTTCACGGGAGGAGATGGATTGAAGATGAGAGAGAGAGAGGAATTTATTATTATTATTATTATTATTATTATTATTATTATTATTATTATTATTATTATTATTATTATTATCAGGCATTAAGCTGTTTACACCTAACACCGGGTGGCTCCCAAAAAAAGATGGAGCAATGTCAAAATAGTGGATGACATTTCTCTCTCTCTTTATCCATCTATCTATCTATCTATCTATATATATATATATATATATATATATATATATATATATATATATATATATATATATATATATATATATATATATATATATATATAATATAATTACGAAGAATTACCAAACCTGAAAAGCTTTCGTCCATCTTCTGTGGACTTGGTCGCTAACATGACCAGTAGTAAAGAACAAAGTCACAGGGAGAAGATTAAAAATAAAGATAGAGAGAAAACAAGGCAATTAATAGTTAGTCAAAATATGGTTTTCCGTGATCCCTGTGTTGCCATCGAATATGTTACTGAGAGCAATAATCTCCCTTTCAACAATTCGCCTGACTCTTCTCTCTGAACTTTGGGCCAGTGGAATGCTCCAATTGGAATTTTCCTATTCCCAAGAATGTTTGGCGATTGGGCTATAAACGTTCCCCACACGATAGGGCTATAATCATTCCCCACAAAGAAAGGCTGCAATATGCAACATTTATCATGACTGATATAGGAATGATTTCATCATGCGACGTACAGTGATATCTATCCCACAAAGAAGTGATACAATACTGTTAAACTACAATGCAATTTCGAACGGAAGACTCCAGCATCATTTTATCAAACGGCTAAGGTAAACTTGCAGAGATATTTTTGCGTTAAATGAAATAGTGAATAACATTCCTAAACATCAACACTTCACCTCATATAGCACGAAATCATTCTTTTATCCGGTGGCCTAAAAGTGCTTTCGTCATTCTAAGTCATTTTGTGGAAACAATGCCACATTATTTCAATCCTACGTAATTATGCCTGCTTTACCCATTTCATTTTAATACATGATTATAATTACACGTCCTGCCTCTCCATTAGATTTCCCCGGCATTTTTTACGTATCATTACCCTGAAGCAAATTTGTAGCCAGATTAATATTCAAAAAGCATTAAATTTCACTTTTACCCTGAACCAGAAGGCAAATGAGGAATTATGCTCCATTACGTAAATCGTTTATATATATATATATATATATATATATATATATATATATATATATATATATATATATATATATATATATATATATATACTATATATATATATATAATATATATATATATATATATATATATATATATATATATATATATATATATATATATATATATATATATATATATTTTCGTTAGTGTGTGAGTGGCGAAAAATGTTCACAGGAAGAAACGTTTGGGAGAATGAAACGTTTATTGGTGAACATTCAGCAAGAGGAAATTCTGGATAACACTGGTGGACTTATTGAAGCATTGCTTGTGATGATACGTCGACAGACACTTAAAACAAAGATGGATTTAATTTAATTGTACACAAGACTAAAATCAGATGCTACATTAAAGTATTCTATCAAAATCTTTATTGGCTGTAAGCGAGTATTGTAAAGAGCTTGCTAAATATTTCTTCTGTATACCTGTACACCATTCTGTATGCATCATTGTACATATACTAACCTATCAATCATAGCAATATTAACCAAGTTCATTTGAACAAAATGGGCTTTGAAATAAGCACTTCCTTAAAAGAAAATATAAATAACAATAAAAACTAACAAGTGTTTAAAAAATCATTCTAAAAATTGAAAGATTCCTATTTAATTAGTCTGGAAATCACCTGATAAAATATAAGTGAAATCTGTGTTAATTATTCACTTGTGCTGTCAGAATTCGTTGATTTCATGCATGGAG
Source organism: Macrobrachium rosenbergii (assembly GCF_040412425.1). Lineage (NCBI taxonomy): Eukaryota > Metazoa > Arthropoda > Malacostraca > Decapoda > Palaemonidae > Macrobrachium > Macrobrachium rosenbergii. Next base: position 10,077,378 of record NC_089755.1, read on the forward strand.
TTATATATATATATATATATATATATATATATATATATATATATATATATATATATATATATATATATATATATATATATATATATATATGTATATATATATAGCAATTTAGTGCGAGAAGGACACTTCTTTATTCCTTTCCGGGTGCTTTATGTAGCTGCTGACGTTTCAAGACGTTCAGTCCCATTTTCAAAGCTATATAATAAAAGAAACATAATATATTAAAAAAACAGACTCGGAATAACATAACATAAAATTATAACATAAAAGTATCAGTATATTAAAAAGGAAGAGTGTTTATTTACCAAGTGGTGCTGAAGGCACAGACCGAGTGACAGTCCGGGTCAGGTTCAGCTTCGACGTGAACTCACGAGAGGTATAGAGGTGTTGAGGTGGTCTCAGTATTTAAATATGGCCCTTGATTGTAAGCTGTAAAAGATTTTAATTATTCTTTATGTAATGTGGAATGGGGATGGATGGTACACGTGACTTCCCTCTTGCATTCTCTTCTAAACTCCTTCCTCCTTTGTGTCTCTTTCTGCCTCTGTTGAAAGCTATCCATTGCTGCGAAATATGAAATTGATATATTATACTAAATATGAAATAAATACAATATTAAGCTTTACCGGCCATTCCCACACCTCACGAGAGTGGAAGGAGAATAAAGATGCAATTCGTTATAGGTGAAGCGAACAGCATGATTCTCTCTCTCTCTCTCTCTCTCTCTCTCTCTCTCTCTCTCTCTCTCTCTCTCTCTCTCTCCTGATAAATCTCAAGGTCAGTTAGCAACCCATAATCTGTTAACAATTTCTCGTGAACATCAATTGCATGTTTCCACTTATTCCTCCATAAATTCTGACGCCTTGAAATAATTCAGCGTAATTCCCATCTAAATTTTCAAGACTGGCTTGTTCTTAATTGCTAACATAAAGTGTGACATGGCATTGTCCATTTTCCTGCCATGATTACTCAACTTCGATTTCCCTCGCCCCCATAAATACCATAATGGGATGTACCATTTCCCATCAGCCTTCCAGTTTTGGTCAAAGTAAAATTGAATATGTGGTGGTTATAAATCTGACTACGAATGAAATTCTCATTAAGGGTACATCAAAAATACCTGGGAACTGCCATGATAAATGTATAGAAATATATTTATGTAACGGAAATATGTTGGGAAAGGAAACTTAATTATTCAGGGAAAAATATCGCAATATTATTTCACCTTTGACATAGAGTCCTTGAAGCAATTATTTAAGATATTCTTAGATTATACTCGAGGTACATTATCATTATTATTATTATTATTATTATTATTATTATTATTATTATTATTATTATTATTATTATTATTATTATTATTGTCAATAACACTAAAAGCTTATTAACTTGATTAGCAATCTTCATCAACTTGAAATGTTTACATGCGAAAGAAAGGAAAACAGAGAGAAGATGTTAACCAATCAATTAACCAAAATCCCAGTGACCCTGCAATCTTAACTGACACTGAAACGGACAATGTTATTATTTCTCTTGGACTCTTTCATAGCACAGGTATACTATATACCTTTCTCCTTGAAATCTGTTATTAGAGCATTAGATTAATATTACCATATCATTATTGCATCGTCTCTCTCTCTCTCTCTCTCTCTCTCTCTCTCTCTCTCTCTCTCTCTCTCTCTCTCTCTCTCTCTCAGACAGACATACACACACACGCGAGCGCGCAATAAAGATTATAAAATTAAACACTATCAAACATATAATCACAAACTAAAAAAGAAACATTTTCTCTCTCTCTCAGTCTGTCTTTCTGTCCCCACTCCCCCACCCTCTCTCTCTCTCTCTCTCTCTCTCTCTCTCTCTCTCTCTCTCTCTCTCTCTCTCTCTCTCATACACATACACACAAAAAAAAAGAAGTACAAGGAAGCACCATGACACATTTGATCATAAACTAAATTAAAACATTAGTCTTACATTGTTCTGTCTATCTGTCTGTCAGTCCATCTCATACAAACACACTCTCTCAAACACGCACACACACACAGACAAACACACCTACACACAACTAAAGACTAAAACCAGCATGAAAACAAGAGGAGCTCTGACTGACCACGAAACAATGATGACTTTACAACGATGAGCGGCCATTCCCCTTATGACTCTCGCGGTGAATCTGACTTTGCAAAGCGGAAGCAATTGTGGCCTTGCCAAAATGACCCCACAATGCCGAATTCCTCCGAGGAGAGAGAGAGAGAGAGAGAGAGAGAGAGAGAGAGAGAGAGAGAGAGAGAGAGAGAGAGAGAAGGGGGGGGAATTTTAAGTCCTACTTGTGTCCTACAAATCCCACCCGAATTGGTAATTACTTGAAATCTAACGCGATAATCTTGTAAAAGGGAAAAGGCTGATTTATAAAAGCATACTAATTGTTGTTTGGGAGCCACAGAGCGTGGACGTAAATTCAGGCGGAAGACGAACGATTAAAAGTTGGGGAGAAAAACGTGATCCTTGATAAAAATGTGCATAACACAGAGATTGAAATTGCTTATATTATCTAGGATTTTGTGAAATAAGATAAAAATGCCATGTTTCTGAGTCTTGACCGACTCTACTCTTCAAATATTTTCTAAATGAATAAAAAGGCAGATTTGCAACCCCACATAATAGTTTTGATGACAACAGTCCAGTGCCCTTGTAGGTCAAAGGCTTCTTTATCGCACCTCTGCAACTTTCATACACCTGCCATGCATTTTTCACTTATTGTATCAGTGCTCTTTTGAATACTGAATATATTTTTAAATTCATGCTTTGCAATTGCAATCTAAAAGCACCAATTTTCTATGAATGGTATGTATTTAAAACCTAGAACAAATACAAAAAGAAAACTACAGCTAAATATCGCATATAGATCGTGTGCTATTATTATTATTATTATTATTATTATTATTATTATTATTATTATTATTATTATTATTATTATTATTATTATTATTCCTGAGAAGATGAACCCCATTCATGTGAAAGAGGGCCACCACAGAGGCCACTGACTTGAAATCCAAGCTTCCAAAGAACTAATAAAAGGTAAGCACAGAAAGAAAAGATCATTTATTAAAAGAAATAAATTAGAAAATTAACAGAAAAAAATGTAAGTAAATTATTAAAATAAAAGGAAAATTGTATGAGAGTAGTAATGCGTTGCATATTCGTTTGATGAAAATGAACGTAACAATTACCAACTTAAATAATTTTCATTCTGGAAAAATCAGTTCGTTTCATCCGCAACAGCAAAGGAAACTGTTTACACAGTCCCATATGACGACACAGAAACAGAATAATTATTCTGAAAAAGCCACAAAAGGGAAATCTGTCTTTTCCTTCCTTCCCTGGAAGGAGCATTTCAGAAACGAGGTCTAAAAGTGAACTGGGAATTTTTCCGGAAGCAAAATCCTCGTCAGTCTGAGATTTATTTTATGTATGTTGCTCCCTCCATTTTCTGCTGTTGCTGTTACCTGGCGTAGAATAAAATTTAGAATTTAGGCCAAAGACCAGGTGCTGGGACCTGTGAGGTCATTCAGTGCTGAAAAAGAAACTGAGAGTAAGAAGGTTTTAAAGGTATAACAGGAGGACACCATGAACCAGTTGTCAGGAGAGATTGGCTACCTAGATGGAAGAAAGAGGATATGAACGGCGGTACAGTAAAATGAATAAAATGGGTTACAGCTAGGGGCCGAAGGAACGCTGCGAGGACCCTTAAGTAATGCCTACAGTGCATCGCGTGAGGTGCACTGACGGCAGTAACCCCCTAGGGGGGTTCCTTGGCTTAAGTAGAGGAGGTCCTCTGCAAATTAGTCCTAACAAAAACCCCGCCACAAAAGTTCTTTAGGGAAAACTTTCCTCTGGTGCTCGTACGTGGGAGAGAGTTGGTCTTAACTGACCACCTAAACACACCATACCGACATAAAACTGCCGTTTGTTGGTTTGTTATTTTCTTTTATATTCTACAGTGGATTTATTTCGTGGGGGAACCTGAACTAAATTGGAGGTAACATTGAAATAAGAGTACGTTAATTTTTTTATAAGAGAATTTCTCAGAAATTGTTCAAAGTTAATTTAACAGTCATCTTAAAATACACTGTAGCGCCCACATGTGCGGGCCTACAGCCCTACACACACCTACAACCAAAATCTTTATCCCGCGATGACTAACCCGCGAGAGAAACCATGAGGTCGACAGAAAACAGCTTCTCTCGTACGCCTTTTGTACACATATCTCCATCGTCATTATTGTCACGATCTGTGTGTTATTACCATTGGATGTATTGTTATGCCAGCTTTCCAACCATATATACATGATCTTCAGTCAAATGTTCTTTATCAGTTCGTACGTATATTTCTGTCTGTGAACAAACACAGATGCTTGAATTTAATCCCTTTCTCGACCTGTCAGAGGTCGTTAGCTACATTGCGGCTCGCACGAGCTATTGACCTGTGTGAAAGTTTTGTAAATAAATTGTCATATGTAATAAGACCCACCACTGGTTAGTGCTAATTCCTATACTGTTTCGGCAGTTTTACGGCCTTATCATTCCCATTAGCAGATTTTTTTTTCCTCGACAGTTGAGAATGTTTATCTTTGTGATAGCGAAGTGGGCACCATGACTCGACATAAGAAGAAAAGATCCGGTAGCGACCAGGCAACGCCTGAACAACCATCCTGCCCATCTTCCCCTTCGCCACCTACCTCTGTTACCTGCTACCTCCTCCTAGTCCTCTGATGTCCTTGAACCCGCGTCCCCCTCCTCCTCACAGCCCCTCCCCCTCGACCGTTACCCCTCCCTCCTGCAACCTTCGACGCAAGTGAGTACCCTCCATTGCCGAAGTTTCGAGCGCTTCCGGCTGAAGGACGGATCTCGTATGCTGCGGTACTGGCTCTTCAGAAGAAAATCCTTGATATCAGTATCTCTGCTCGGCCAAATCACAAAGGAGAATTCACCATCATCCCAAAAGACCGAGGTTCTGTCGACCTCCTGAAGGCCAACACGGCATTCCACTTACTAAAGCCCAATGAGAAGTTAAAGAAGGCTATCATCGGTGACTACCCAGTAGAGCTCCCTTTGGACTTTCTGCTGGAGCTCCGTCATATTGTAAACGCCAAGAGGTTCTTAACCAAATACAAAGCACCTTCATGGTAGATCCTTGCCACCTTCAGAGGACCTGTCCTAAGCCAAGTATGGCTTAGAATATGGGGATACTCCCCCACTGAGGAATACACGCCAGGGCCTCTCAGCTGCTACAGATGTAAGCGT
>NC_089755.1:10087680-10125180 GCF_040412425.1 Macrobrachium rosenbergii
CGCGTCTTCCACAGGACGATGAAAAATCCCTGACTCTGTATCATGATCAGTTACTGCTGCAGTGTGGGTGGGGTCTGCGGTGGGAGGTTGAAACCAACATTCTTTGGAAGCTTGAATTTCAAGTCAATGGCCCCCTTTGGTGGCTTGTTCCATCTGAATAGGTTTCATCTACCGAAATAAATAATAATATTAATAATAATAATAATAATAATAATAATAATTCGGTCAAAACTAGATGAAGTATTTGCATTCTTTCGCCGAATGGATGTCATTCGTTCAGTAATGGAAATCTGGGTTCAAAAGCTTGACGGAAATCTGGGTTCTAAAGCTTGATGGAAATCTGGGTTCAAAAGCTTGATGGAAATCTGGGTTCAAAAGCTTGACGGCCGTTGGTCCAGAAGAAATGTCTACAATAACAAACTGAAGCAGATGTATGAATATGTATTTGATAATTGTTAAAGATTATTTCAGCAGATTTGTATAAGACTGAATGCTTTAGCAGATTTAATTAGCTGAATTAATATTTTAAGCTTCATTATGATGTTTGTATCAATTCATTTGTTGCTTCATACGCATATAGATATACGATTTATTCCAAGTATGCTGAGCACATTAATGAGCCTTCTTATCCCACCAGTGTGTTTCTGCTGTAGTTGATAATATTATATCTCCACTTTTACCTTCCTCGAACGGTGTCCTACAAACATCTGCTCTCTTTCCTGTCCTTTCCACAGTTCATTAAATACATTTAAAGACCCATTTTTTCCAACCCATTCACTGCCCTCTACTCCCTTTACACATATTATTTTGATCATTACTCCATCTACATTGTTTACAATTCAGAGTTTGGTGTATCGGTAAAATGAAAAGCTTAGGAATCTTTACACAGTTTTCTGGGATCTATAGAAATGCAATAGAATATAGAATTTAGGCCAAAGGCCAAGCGCTGGGACCTATGAGGTCATTCAGCGCTGAAAGGGAAATTGAGAGTTAAGAAGGCTACAATGATTGTGCAATAGGAGGAAAATCATCTGCAGTTACACTATGGAACAATTGCTAGAGAGAGAGGAAAGCAAAATGGAAGAAAGAGAATAAGAACGGAGGTGCAGTAAAAGGAATGAAAAGGGTTGCAGCTAGGGTCTCAAGGGACGCTGCAAAGAACCTTAAGAAATGCCTAAAGTGCACCATATGAGGTGCACTGACACTACCCCCTTACGGGGAACATGGTACAATAGCTTAATATTGATTTCTATAACTAAAAAAATACTGAATGTCTACAATTTCCAGAGAAGCGAAAATGATGACAAAGGAACTAACGGTGCGACAGAGTGATGGTTTCTCTGCAAATATTTTCCTCTTAAAACTAAAACCTCCTCTTTTCCTGGAGGTCCTTTCTGGTGTAGCTCCAAAACTTGTTTTAACCTCCCCTGAAAATAAATATTGAGGCTGCTCCAAAAAAAATTACTGGGAAAAGTCTTCATAAAAGTTAAGGCGAAAAATCTCTTCAAGGAGACACCACGCGAGGTCGTTCTTCGCTTGAAAAAGAATGTGACAAACTCCTTTTTTTCTCTCTCTTTTTTATTTACGTTCCTGCGGAAGTTCGTACTACAAGTTGCAAGCTTAAGGAAGCCGCGAGTCTCTTGGTAAAACGATTTAAGATAAGTCTTTTATCCGACTCTTCTCATATTTTATATATGATTTATTTTTTGGAAAATAGTTATTATTATTATTATTATTATTATTATTATTATTATTATTATTATTATTATTATTATTATTATTATTATTATTCAGAAAATGAACCCTAATCAATATGGAAGAAGCCCACCAAAGGGGCCATTGGCGTGAAATTCAGGTTTCCAAAGAATATTATGGTGTTCATTTGAAGGAAGTAACAGAAGGTAAAGGGAAATACAGAAAGAGGGGGACCAGTTATTAGAAAAAACAGATAAATTAGCAGATTCATGAAGTTAAAAAAGTAAAGATTCTACAGCGTGCAAATCCTTACTATTTGGATATGGTAAGCTGTCTTCAATTCGACTTCTAAATTACAAAACTAAATGAGCAAACTAGTCGATACTAAACATATTTAATGAAACCCCATGCTGCATGCTTTTATAATTAATAAATAAACATATAATAAGCACCAGCATCGTCCCTCCAAAAGCCCTCATAGGAAGGAAACGGGTGAAGATTTCGGAAAGCTCTCCCGTCAAAGATTCTTAAGACACGACGCAATATCTCCCGAATAATAGATAAAGTTGACCAGAAAAGTTTTTAATACGACTGTTTCCGAGACACAAAAGAGAAACCCTCTTGTGATTTAAATAACTAATTCAGTGGGACGGGAGTAGATTATCAAGAAAGTCTTGATCACTCACTTTTCATTATTCATTTGTTATTCATGAAAAGGAGGTCTCTGGTGAATATGGCTTCTTCAATAGACGCTGATCCGGATTAGGAATTACAAATGGACGTTCTGATTTTCTCATTGATATTTAGCATAAGGCAAAGGAGTAGGTGTAATCACCTGTTTTACCTCTTGAAGAATATCAGAGTCCTGATGAACGGAAAGACATACATATTGAATATACATACACATACATTATATATATACACATACATGTATATATATGTATGTATATATAAGCATAAAGAATTGCAGTTAATATATTCACAAGAGACAAGCCACAAAGGCAAAACCACCTGATATGTATATACAGCCATCCCCTGCATCTGCAACATATCCACAACATTTTAAGACTAAGTGAAAGCTAAAAGGAATAACAGGTGAAAGGAGTAACGGAGGTTATCCGAAGGTAATTCGGAGTTGTGCTTATTCTAAGGACCAGCAATAAACAGCCAAATATTCCCATTACAGGAATAACAACGAAGAGAAAGGCTTCAAGTTAGCATCTTTCCATTCTCTGCCCAACTTCATTGTCGAATTTACTCTACCTTAGGCCATTCTTTATGAAGATGTGCTTAGACTTCTATTTTTGATAAGGTGTACGGTAAGAGTTTGATCGAGAAAGTTCAGAATGAAGATTGTATGAATCAAATGCTTTAATAAAACACTTATATGAAAAGTTTAGACGGAATTTAATCTTACTATAAAGTCAATAGAGGGGCAATAAATATTGGTGTTAAAAGTTATGAGAAAAATAAGAATTAAGTTTTCTACCACGCACTCTGCTTAAATGCGGGAGAGTGATTGGTTTGCTATAAAAGTAGGTGTGAAACAAATCAAAGAAAAAAGCCTTGTGCTTTAAATTTACTCCTAATAAAATCTTATGATACAGTCGGTAGAGAGGCTATAAGGATGGCTAAAAGTTATGTAACAAGGAAAGTGCATGATAGAACATGTAAACAAGAGAGTGACTGGTTTGCTATAAAAGTAAGCTTGAAAAAAAGAGCGATGTGTCTCCATGGTTGTCCAGTCTCATTATGGATGTAGACACAAAGGTGTTTGGTATATCTGTGAATAATGAATGGATTGTTTAATGATTAATGTTTGCAGATGATACATTATGATTGATTGGATGGATGGATGTATGATATTTAGGTGGGAATCAAAGCCTTTGCACTGGGCCCAAGAAGGCCATTCAGCGCCGTAATGGAAAAAATAGATTATGTTAAAGTTATGAATTCATGAAGGAAATGATTAATAAATAAAATGAAGTGATGTGACCAATAAATAAAGGTATTAAGTTTAATGAATGATGTGATATATACATAAAAATTTAATGTCATTAAAATTCTACGTGATGTAATAAATATATTAAATAAATTAAATATCGTTAAAAATTTTAATAAACTTTAAAAATTTTTTGATAGCAGAAATATCTGCTTCATCTCCCAAAATATCAGACAGGGATTTACCCTGAAAATATCTCTCTTTTGGTTAAAATATCTGGGGCAGACCACCAGAATGTGATCCACTGTTAGTGTCTCGTCACAGTAAGCACACTCTGGAGGGCTGCTTCCTTCTAAAAATAAACTGATGGGTTAGACGAGTGTGCCCAATCCTTAATCTGGTTAAAATAACCTCTGTATATCTGTCAAGCTGGAATGACGAATCCACATATAGTATATTATCCCTAATATATTTCTATATATATTATTGGCAAGAAGAGGAGAATCACCTTTCTTGCCATTTACTTAAAACATAAGATCTAATGGGACCTTTTAGGTCTGTATAGGCATTTTCTAATATAGGTTTCTGATAAAATACTAGCAGCTTTCGCTTCCTGTCTGCCATCTCGTTTCATGAATCCCCACGTGAAAGGTACCCAACAGAAAGAGACTGATTTACATCGACAATATATACGAAAAAAAGGCCACTCCTGAACTTTTGAATTAATGGATGAAAGCTATTAAATTTTTAATAGCTTCTAAGATGCTTCTAGAGTCTGAGTATATGACAAAATTAGAGTCACTACTTTGAAAAACTAAATCTAGGGCAGACACTACGGCTGTTAATTCGGCAGTAAATATTGATGCAGAGGCAGGTAATTTAGCTGTAATACGCTGTATCACCAAGGATAACAGCGCAACCAACACCACTATCTGACTTTGATCCATCTGTATAAAAGATTTTGTAAAATTAGTATGGATAACATCGTGCTCTAAGAATTTTCCCTAATCTCTTCTACAAAGCAGTCCTTTTTGTTAAACAGTTTCTTACATATTGATGCTTCTGGGATAAGCCATGGAGGATTTACAGGATATTCTACTTCCAGGACTTTCTGGGATTTAAGATGATTATTCCTCACATCCTCATTCAGTCAATTTGGAATGGTTTAGAAGCTCTTGTACCAGAAAAAAAGAGTCTGTTTCCTTTAGTAAATTGAAAGGAGGGATTTTTGGGAGCACTTTTCATTCTAGCCATGTATCGCAACCCCAGCTCTTGCCTTCTTAGATCAAAGGGTAAATGATCTGTGTCGACATAAATGCTTTTAACAGGCGAAGTTCTAAACGCCTGTGAGCATATTCTCAACCCCATGTTGTAGACAACATCCAGTTCCTTTAAGCTTGGTTTTAAAGGCTGAGGAATAAATCTGACAGCCATAGTCTAAGCTTAGATCGACACAGAGAGTCATATAGCCTCAGAAGGGATTTCTTATCAGCCCCAACTAAATCTAGAAACAACCTTTAAAATATTCATAGATTGTTTAACATTAAACTTTAGGGCATTTATGTGGCTTGTATGTTAATTTATGGTCAATAGTCATCCCCAGAAATTTAACTTCACTCTCAGTAAGGAAGGATGGACCCTTTTAAACTAAGTGTGGAACCTCTTCCACACGCCGGCACCTAGAGAATCTTACTGCAACTGTTTTGGAAGAGAGAATTTAAAACCATTCTCATCAGCCCACTTAGTAATAGCATTAATAGACCTTACAAATGTTTACATACAGACAAGGAATCATATCCTGTGCAGTATATTGCAAGGTCATCGACAAAAAACGAGCATTTAACAGGGGGTGAGATTTTTTCAACAAGACTATTTATTGCCACTGAAAAAGTGTTACACTTAAAACGCTTCCTTGGGAACTCCTTCCTCCTGCATAAAACGGTTGGGAGGAGTTTCCCACTATAAAAAGTCTGTCTGTTAAAAGGAACTATATAAACCTGATCATTCTTCCACATATGCCCATCTTGTGCAATTGTTTTATGATGCCAATTCTCCAGGTAGTGTCATATGCTTTCTCAAGTAAAAAAATATGCCAATGGTCTGACACTTTTGGCGAATCCTTGCTGGATTTGGTTGGTCAGCCTCAGCAGGGGATCAAGGGTGGAGCGGTTTTCTGAAACCAAATTGAAATTACGATAGTAATCCTTTGGTTTCCAGGTGCCAAACTAGTCTAGTATTTATCATTTTCTCCATCAGCTTACATACACAGCTGGTAATCTATTGGTCTATATTGGTGGCAAATGGGAAAAACTTTATTAGGCTTTTTAATAGGGACAATTATGGATATTTTCCAGTCCTTTTAAAATTCAGTTTCCCATATTTTGTTTAGAATCTTCAGTAAATATTTTTGGCATCATCTGGGAGGTGTTTCAGCATTTATATATGATTGTATCCTCACCTGGAGCTGTGGATTCACTTGAGGAGAGCACCTCACAAGTTCTCTTAGGGAAAATTTGTAAATGTATGGTTCAGATTTTCCCTGATCAAATGTCAGACATATTTCAAATTCCTAATTCTTTGAAATTCTGGAGAATAATTGTTAGGGGCTGGAAACTTTAGAAAAGTTTTCCTAGCTCATTGAAACTTCAGTGGGCTCTGTGATTAGAGTGTCATTTATTTTTAATGAGGGTAATGGTGACGCAAACAAATTTTCCACTCATTTTCCTTATTTTGCGCCACACCACTCTTAGTGGGGTCTTGGAGTTTATTCCATTAATATCAGTAAATAACATTCTCTTTTGGCTTTCTTATCGGAGAAGTGCTTACTGTTTGTTTGTAACGCTAAAGCACGTTTGTAGATTAATTTAGACTTTGGAGAGCCACTAGTTTTGTAACGTCTGTAGTACTTCTAGTCACTTTTCTCAGAATACCACATGTCGACACTGTTTAGGGTTTCTTTTATATTTTTACCTGCATCCTCTCATGGGCAATAACAATGATGGTATCAGGTAGGTAAAACTATGGAAAAAAATTATTTTTAAAAAAAAATTATGGATAGCTGCATCACCACCCAGTTTTTTTACATGAGATACACAAGGAGGACATCGATGGAGAATCTCTCCTCTTTAAAAACATGCAAGTCTTTTGAGTAAACTACTTCTCTTTCAGCGTGTTGAAGAATCTGTGAGATGAAATGCATTCATTATTTCCACTTTCAGGAGGTTTAAAGTTAGATAACAGAACTGGCTTGAAGTCTCATTACTGAGCTTTTATTAGAAACTGTTCTTTCCATACCGTTTTAAATTTCCAATGGAATGGAACCAAAATGATCTCAATGCAATCAGCAGCTTTTATTAAATTTTTCCCTCCCCTTTATTTTAGAACAGCAACATGCCATTAAGGGGAGGAAGAGCTCTGGTTATGGGACTGGTCCATGTTCTTCAGTCTTCGAATAAAGTCAAATGGCTCATCATTCAAGTTTTTCACTGAAAACACTTTCGTGCTGAGAACTGAGTCATTTAGAATGTGGCCATGGAGTCTTTGTTGTGCCTCACTAGCTTCCAGGGAGAGGAAAATTTAACAAAAGCACAAAATGACTGCTTATCTTTTTCTGAATTAATTTAATTCTTTCCACTTTGCCAAATTGTTTTACTACACTGTATAAACATTTGTAATCTAATGAACAAAGCTTACATTAGTGCAATAAAGGACCCTATTATTTGAATCAAATCCAATGTGGCCAGATTTATTAACACCTGGTGTCTCAGTGTTTGGTTCTGTCCAACAGCCAAGCCCGTATCCATGTTCATGCCAAAGGATGAATCGTTGCCAGTGGCGTTAAGTCGTCGGATCAGGAGGGAGAACTAAAAGCCAAATCCATAAGTTTAAACCAGTCCACATGCAAAGGTCCAAAAAGTCACACCTTACACCCAAGAGCCCCCCTTGCCCTTCCCGACAGCATATCAAAAAGGGCAAACTGGGCAGCTCTACTGCTCAGCTTCCCCACCGCAACACACTCCCAAAGCCCCGAAAGAGACCCCAAGATGCCAAGCATGCACACATCAGACCACCACACACAAACTGGTTCATCCACCCACCCAAAACTGCTTGGTCATATCAAGAAAGTATCGTAGATCAGTCAGGTATTCACATTCTCCCACCAATGGCACAAGTGAGAGTTGACTCCCAACAGTCCACCCCACACCCTACCCTTTCAGGATAGCACCAGTATGCTTTACAGTGGCCCAGGTATAAGCCAATCCGCCTGCTGGGAGTTATGCCCCAACTAATGGGGACTGACTCCCACTCCAACTGTACTGGTGGGCTTCGGACAAAAGCCAGAGTCCCACCTCCAAAACCAGCCCCTAGATTCCGATGGGCTGATCCCCGGAGATATTTCACCTCAAGATAGCAATGGGAAAAATCCCATCACCATCTCTTAGGGTCCAAACTATCTCTTGTGGCGACTCAACCACCACAACTCCCACAATTAGCTTCGAATGCCCTTTCCACCCCTTCCAAAAACGATCCCTTCTCAGACTCACCTAAGCAGTAAAATTTTGCGAATGTGGAAATGTCCCTTGCCATTTAAACCAAAAACTATGTAGGATGATTCGCCAGGACCCTTTCCCAAGGCCAGGGTCCTTAGCCCTCACCCTCAAGGCGTCCTATTCGATTATGATTGATTGGGGATGGTGAAGAGGAGCTGCAGATTCCAGTGGGAAACTGAAAGTCCTTGCTGGAGGAGTAAGAGCAATATTCTGAGGATAAATGGAAATTAGGATTTTGGAGGAATAATTATATATGCCCTATATATATATATATATATATATATATATATATATATATATATATATATATATATATATATGTGTGTGTGTGTGTGTGTGTGTGTGTGTGTGTGTATGTATAGGCAATGAGAGAATAAAGGATTAACATAATTAATATCGAAATCCATGTAATCAGAGGGACTTTCATTTCAATTTGAATTTATTGGGCACAAAAGAAATATAAAAATCCCCACAATATTTTTCTGGTCGAAATGATTTTCAAACTGTGGCAATTTCTTCCCTTAGTGAAATGTATAATTCATTCTGACATATTGGGAATCGCTTGGAATACCATCAGGAATAATATTATTATCCAGGCTTCCTGTGACGGATAACCTGGGAAATATGTATATTATATGCCTTTCTTGGCCTCAGTGCCATGTAAGGTAAGAGATAATTTCCCTATATATATATATATATATATATATATATATATATATATATATATATATATATATATATATATATATATATATATATATATATATATTAAAATACATTAAATTCTAATACCTTTTGTAATAATGGTACTTTTGTATCGTATAATGCTTCTAAAACCATTTGTATCATCTATTTAAAATTATTTAAATAAAAAATTATGAAAAATAGGAAACGGCAGTAATAGGTTTGTTAAAAGAGTGGGGAAAAATCCCTGATAACGGCAGTTAAAAAGAAAAACATCCAATAAATATATATCAGAAACTAAAATACTTGATAATATATCGAAGCCTTCATCCACTGAACCTTTGTGTTGAAATGTTCGCATTAATTATGATTATTGAATCAGAATTGAAGTATAAATGCATTTATGACTATATTCAAATGGCAGTAAGCAAAGTCCCACTGTCACTAAATTAGGACTGCGGTGAAAACTGATTCATTTATGTATTTACATATTTTGTTTATAAACCCTGAATGAGGCAAAAGATCACTACATGAGAACGAAATGATTTGTGAAAGTCAGTTGTCATTGAATTCTGCACCATTCGCCTTTTATGTGAATGAATGAATAACATTTTTATGAATGAATGAACGTTTCACAATTGGCGTTCGGTTGTTTGTGCTGGGGGAAAAATGCGGTTGAATGAAAGTTCAGTATTTGAATTGACTCTCACTGAATACGATATCGAATCTGATGACATGATTATAGCGGTATATAAATCAATTCTGATAAAAGAGCGATAAGTGTTTTTATCATATGAATAACAAAGGACGAACGTGTATTATTGGATATGTTATTGTAATGATTCACAAACATACAATAAGCACGACCTCGAGCATAAGGAGACGGTCATACTGGAACAGTTAACAGAACTGTATTGAGAGAGAGAGAGAGAGAGAGAGAGAGAGAGAGAGAGAGAGAGAGAGAGAGAGAGAGAGAGAAACAAATGGTACGTACCTGAGTCCAGAGGAAAAGCGAACATTTCCCGGGCGAAGGTGACGAGGATCATTTCCCAGGGCTATAAATTTCATTTACTGAGAAACACTTCTGCAGCTGAGAGAGAGAGAGAGAGAGAGAGAGAGAGAGAGAGAGAGAGAGAATGTCAGAGAAGGAGGAGAATGGATGGGAGCTTCTCCTCCTTTGCCCTTACCCTTTCATCTTCCCTATGATGAATTGATATTGATTCTCTTTCTCTTGCTTCTCCTTGGTTTGAAAATAGCCAATAAATATTGATATTATATATATATATATATATCCATTTCAGAGCTGAATGACCTTTACCATTTCCCCCTTTAGCCCTTATGGCCTGTAGCCCTAAGTTCTATATTCTGGCCTATGCTATCACACTTGAAATAATGATTCCTTATATTTCTATAGTTTTCGCTCCAAGTTTTTTTTTATGTGTTTACAATCAAGAACTCATTACAAAGTCATGTGATGTTTGTTGCTACCTTTGACATCTAGACAGACATAATGAAGTTGACGAACTGAAGTCTTTTGACACAAAACATAAACAATTTTCCGATTTATACCTTCACTTGTTCTTCATTCGCCAAAGAGAAAATCATCGACTAACTCACCATAAAGCTTTATATTAGTTAGTATTGTTCTTAAACCTAATGCCAATTTTATCTTGTCTGATAATATTTTCTATGGACATTAAAAAGAATAATTTGTTGGAAAAAGAATAAAATCTTATAAATTTGAAGAGTTCATTAAAAAAGAGAATTTATCGAAATACCGTTGGTTAAATGCCACAGCGATTAGTCGATCCAAAAATGGAAGAATTTGTGTTAATGACAAATTTCCAGCCTATTCATCTCCCGTTATTAATGGAGCTTTCCTTTCCAATTAATTTAAATAAATAAAATATGTTTCCATGAATGACGGGTAATAAACGATGATTTATGAGAATTTTGGTCTTAGATTTGTAACCAAAACAGAATCATTTTTTGATTCTCGAACCAGAAGGCTCGTGGGAAAAATGTGTTCCTCATTATCGTCGTTTATGGAATCAAGGGAAATTTGGATCAAACATGAAAAATATTAAATGTCATTTCAAATGAGAATGCGTTGAAGAATTACCATAAAATTTAAGTGAGAATTAGTGTTTTTCAAAGCATCTAAGTTTATGAATTGAGGAACAAATGGACGCTCTCTTCTGATGTCTCTCTCTCTCTCTGAAACTATTCTCTCTCTCTTAACTTAACCTTAACTGATTGACTAATTAACCTTAACATTTATATCAAGATACAACAACATTAGTTTCTTTCAAACTTGAAACAATTACATTTATGTATGAATATAACAGAGTAATCCATCGACACTTATTTACCAAAATTGAGGTCACGTTACTTCATGATTTTCCAAGAACCCCATTATCAACCTGCATATTTATTCTTCCGTCTAGATAGACAAACTAAAGAGGACATTCATAGAGATTAAAGAGATGAGAGAGAGAATAATAATAATAATAATAATAATAATAATAATAATGACCTAATTAACAGCTAATAGATAAGAGAATAATAAGAGAGAGAGAGATGTCTAGAGAGCCACTGAAAGAGAGAGATAAATATTCTGTTGATTTCATCTCAGATGAACTGTATATTGATCCTTTCTCCCCAAGAGCCGAAAAATAGCCAATAAATATTGATATTTTAT
This sequence comes from Macrobrachium rosenbergii, assembly GCF_040412425.1. Taxonomy (NCBI): domain Eukaryota; kingdom Metazoa; phylum Arthropoda; class Malacostraca; order Decapoda; family Palaemonidae; genus Macrobrachium; species Macrobrachium rosenbergii. Next base: position 10,099,253 of record NC_089755.1, read on the forward strand.
TAATCTCATGTTTCAAAGAAAGTTTTAAATCAAGACAGAAAGAGAGGGAATAACACTCAAAAAGAGGTCATTTAGGACCATCTTCATTCCAGATTACTAAAGAAAACTAATTAGAATCCTCCGCATTTACCTCGAGACCCTCATTGACATTTTAGGAATTAAGCCTCATGAAATGACATAAAACTCGTAAACCATTATCTTAAAGTGGAGCCTTCATCATCCTTTGACTTCCTTTTTTTCCCTCACTGAGATGGATAACTTGTTGGATATCCACCGTTTGCAAAGTTTCACAGAAGAGAGATCGAAGGCTGGTTTTGAGTTTAAGGTCACATTTTCCTTCAGAATCAAAGAATGAAAAGGTATCAGATAATTGGAAGGTAACATCTCTCTCTCTCTCTCTTTCTCTCATTCATTCCATCCTGGAGTCTTATTTTCTTTACAATTTTGTAAGCAGTGTTAAATAAGTCTTTCAATTTATTAACCTCATTTTTTACTTCTGAAAAGGCCATTTATAGTTTTTGTTCGTTATTGTTGACAAAAACATGAATGTACTTTTTTTTTTTTAACTCAAAGAGTTTTTGGTTTTTTCTATAGCCCAAATATTGTTCATCTTCTATCTATCTATGCAAATAAAATTACAATACATATATTTAATTTTTTTTATTACTGTATAAATATATATACTATAGATGATATATATATCAACAGATAGAACTAAGTACACATTTAAGTTATTTTTAATAATTTGGAATGACATCACTATTGAACGTTTGAAAACACAAAGGTTTCATTTTTTGAGGGGGCTTCTCTCTCAAGTGGAGATAAAAATGGGTAAATTTTCAAACCAGCGATGCTAAAAGAGAAGGAAAAATATAAATAAGAAAAACCCTAAGGCTTCAGGGTAATAGATGAAAAAAAAAGCCAAGAATATTGAAAGCATGGTACATGATAATCATCAAGAGAGATTCTTAGGAAGTTGACAGAAAGTCAGTCTGAACAAACCAAGACGAAAAGACAGATGAATAATGAAGTCAAATCAGGATATCAGAATGAGGCGAATCTGTATCAAAATTTGTCAACAAGTTGCAATGAAGATGAATCACTTTGAACAATAGTTCCATTCGGTGCCCTCCCAATATCCCTCAAAATCTTTTTATTGTGGTTCATGATTTGATTTAATGGCTGACCTTAACTGAAATGAAAACAGGACTGGCATTTGATACCAAGTTATAAAACGCCCTTTGAAGCATCAATTATGACCCTTGAACCTCTGTGTGAAGATTAGACGGAACAAGAGAGATTACCCTTAGGGACATTAATGGAAACATTGCCGAAAACACTGTAACACCAACCATCGGTAGGTCAAAACCCTTTCAACTGAAACCTGGGTCACCTGTTTATCTTTAAGACTGTAAACAAAACGAGAGAAGGCACAGAACAGAATGGCATTAGGTGTGGCATGATGATTGTTGCCAGAACTTTAACTGGAACTGAAATATAAGATTTAGGCCAAAGGTTTTCAAGTACATCATATGAAATTTTGGTCATGGATCAAAGGGAATTGACATAAAAGGTTTGAAAGGTTAACTGACAGGAGGAAAACTTTTGCAATAAAAATCAATTGTTAAGAGAGTTTAAAAAGTATACCTGTGATAATTGATAAAGTGGATGGAGGTACAGTGAAAGGAATGAAAGGGGTTGCAGCTATTGATTGCCATGGAAGGGCGCTGCAAAAGAACTGGTAGCAATGCCTACAGTGCAATTTTCCAACATGCACTGACGCAACAATCGCCAATAAATGGCAAACACAACATCAAGGACAGAAGAGTCTGAAGGAAATATTATGTAAGCACAGGCAAGGGAAAGGTCTTGTCAAGAGGGACCCAACATTCCCTCCTTTTAAACAAAGATGAATCAGATTTCCGTGTCTGCATTCAGATAAGTACTCGACAAATTAACTTTAGCAGATTACTCCTTTTATTAAAATAAAGGCCTTAGATGATAAAACCATCATAAATAAACAAGGAAAAAATTTTTAAGAACAACGACTTCTCTTGTCATAAAGGTTTTTTCATCTATCAGATGAAAACGCTGGCCATTTTCATAAGACTTTGCTCCAAATCATTTGTTTATATTTCACCATTTATTGACCTTTCTGAATCGTGTTTAAGTCTCCTTCACAAATTACAGGATTCTATTTTTTTTTTTATGAATTTTTTCACCAACAATGTCAGGTTTTAGAGGAACATGATGAGAATTCTTCCATAAGATGAAGAAATGAGCGTTTGCCTTCCCAATCCCTCCCTCCCCTAACGCTTCTCTGTCAGTGTTATTAAGTCCTGTTTGCTTTTAAATTATTTATCTTTCAGGTCTCAGGTAAATTGGGCGTAGTTAGGACACGTAATTATTCACAGACAATAATTTAATTATTTTTGTATTACTTTTAATGAAGATATGTTCATTGCTAATCTAGGTTGCAATTTCAATGTTCAATACTGATGCAAAATTTGAGCAAGATTCCTATCTCTTTTTAGTCTCTTGTCAAATTTTGTTGTTGTCGAATGTAAATGCAGGAGGTGGAGTGGTCCCCTGTCTCCATCAGAAAAGTTATTGTGCTTCGTTTCTCTGAGAGAGAAATACTGGAACTGAGAATTTAGTTCCAGAAAGATGAACGTAGAATTCTGAAAGCTTTCTCATACTATATAAGACTGAAATTCTCCTTCACTCACAAGAACGACTTTGAAAGGGTTGTTTTATCGTTAATAATATATTTATGTCCCAAGTAAAACTTTGAGTCACAGCTAAATATTGACCTCTTGTTTGTACAACATTAACAATATTCCTGTTTTATGTTATGTCAAGAATTACAGTTGATTCAACAATAAACAATGTAAAAACTTAGCTCAGTTTCTTTGCACAATGAGTTTTCTGTTACAGATCTGATGGCGTAGAAAATTCAGCACACGGACTTGGAATGGCTCAGCCACGGTCCGGTGGTGGCTAGGTTGTTCTTTTACCGAAACTAAAAGTATAATTTAACCCTGAAAAGGAACATCTACTAAGGCCTTAATCAGGATAACCCATTTGGTATGCCTGATGATTGGAGGATGAATGATCAACCTGGCAGAATTTGCAAAACCCTTAGCCAATATTTTTAAGATCTGAAAAACAGAAAAAGTGTGGATTTATCTTTGTCAAAGGACAAAAAAGAGTTTTCCGACATAGAACTAAAAGTCAATCACATCTCTACACTTTGCTCACGAGACTTCATACAGTTAATGCTGTCTTCAAACCAACTTTTTGGGCCAAAATGTTCAGTGAAACTAATAAAAATGACTGATCATTTTCCAGTCAATATAATTTGATGAAGGAGAATAATCATACTGTCTTCACTCTCAGACTGGGTGCAGCAAAATACCATCTCAGAAACCTGACTTGGACATCAGAAACAACAACACAAACTGGAATGTCATCAAAGCGACAATCCTCTAAGACCAGCAACACTCAGACTAGTCATCTTGTTCTAAAGACTGCCCCGACCAAACCAAAATGACAATGAACGTTTGCACCTTTTCTGCAAGAAATTAATTAGCATCTGATCTCATACATAATAGTAATCCCTGACTTGAAGTTTCGTGAATGTGCAGAGCATTTCAGTGATGCACTTTCGTCTTACTTTCCTCAACCTCTTGAAAACTTTGGGGATGTCATTGCACAAAGTTTTCCTCACCATGCTTTCAACCTTTTACTGTACCTCTATCAACATTTAAAATGTCTCTACCTTTCGTCTTACTTGAGAACCTCTCAAAACAATTGTGTTCATGAAGTCAGATGTGTATCCACTAGTTCTGTTAGAACTGATTTTACATTTTTAAAACAACCTTTTTTTTTTTGAATGAGTCACAACTTTCCAAAGTGGCAGATGTTTGTTGCTGCCACCTCTATCCATCAACGTCTGGAACAATGATCTAGAGTCACCAAAACATAATTTTCCGATTTATATGAACACTTCTTTTTTCATTCCAGAATATCATTCTCAAAATCATGTAGAAGTGAGTTTATATCATTGCATTTATAGAGGATGTGGGAGAAACTTTGAACTTTCGCTCAAAACATAATTTCTTTCATAGTGATGTTAAAATTAATTTGTTGGAAAAAAGAGAAAATCTTATAAATCATCAGTCACAAATTGGCATTTTCTGAGGGCTTTATAAGTAAAATTCCAATTCCTTAAAACTTGATGCTCAAGCCAGGGATGGTTGAGCATTATTTGTTGGAAATGAATATAAATTTATAAATTTGAGATCAAAGTCAGACCAGGCCATTGCAAAATCATCCAGTTCAAATGACTGCTCCTTTATACAAAATGGAGCAACAATAAGGAATAAATAAAACTGTTTCCTGAAAAAGATGATTTTGTGAGGGAGTTCAGGCAAAGAAGCTGCTCTTTTATTCTCAAAATTCTTCTTCCTAAACTTCTGTCGTTTAGGAATCAGGAATTTGGATAAAACGAGAATTATATCCTGCAAAGAAATGTGAATGTGAATCTGTAAAAGAAAAGTTTTTTATCACATGGTATCAAACATTCCTCTCTCTCTTCCTTTCTCTGAGGGTGGTCTCTGTCTCTCTCAAAGTCTTGCTAGTGTTGCTGTGTTGTTTTACGCTTGATAGAGTCATGTTAGATTTCGTAAGTCTTGGAACAATATGATGTCCTCATATGTAGATGGATCAGCTTTGACAGCATTTCTTAAAAAAGAAAATGGTCCATTTTTCCAAAACACTAACACATGCATATTTATTCTTCTTGCCGAAGACAAACTAAAAGGCAGCAAGTAAGATTAAAAGACATCTTGTAATAATAATAATAATAATAATAATAATAATAATAATAATAATAATAATAATCATATGTCTATCAGGCACTGAAAGAGAACAAGAACACAATTTCCAACAGCTGTGCAATTTCCTTTGAAGACAAGATGCCAAAAGACAGAAAGAACTTTAATTCACCTCATAAAGACAAAGTTGCTTGATGGGATAAAGGGTCCACAAACCTCTTCATTTGCTAAAGGGTCCTCTGTATCCTAGGCCTCCTGAGTTCTTCCTTCAGGGACCTGAGGACACGAGAAAACTCTAAATCATCCACTTTAGCAGAGTCCTTCAATCCTTCTCTTCCTGCCCTCATAGATGGCGAACTGAACATGGAGGTCAAGACCATACCCTTTATTGCGTTTGTAAATGATTTACGATCCTTCTTGTCATCTGCTCTCAGAAACTCTCTCCATCTCAATCTAGCAGCTTGATTTTTTTACTATCTCTTCATTTCACTCTAGTTTTATTCAATTTGTTAACTGCTGTCAGTAGCCTGAGTTCTTTGTTCTTGTGTTAAATTAACTTAACAACTTCTGGGCCAGGAGAATTATGAATGTCATGAATCTTTATATATTCCATCTATTCACATGTGATGACAGTGGATATATTTCCTTCATATAAATATTATATATATATATATATACATGGAACATATTTCCAGAGGCCTATGTAACTAACATTACTGATCATATTCTATGGAATATATATATGACCTGAAGGTCCTGGAACTGTTTATATATATATATATGAAATATATAGCATGCTATATATGGATACATATCTATATATAGATGTATATATAAAACAAATATATATATATATATATATTCCATATAGGATATATATATAACACACCACATATATATATAGGCTGGTTGTGTGTGTGTGTGACTGTGTGTATGTATGTATGTATGCTAATATAGTCTGGATGGCAAAGTCATGGTATAGTGTCAATACATCCCCCAAAAAGAATGACTGTTCTAATACCAAGTTATTATCACATTAAAACCAAATGTTCCAAAAAAGCATCTGTTTGGAAACCGCAGAACTCTAAGTGTATCGTCATCTTCCTTGCCACTATTGGTGCAAATTTTACTTAGCAAATGAGAAGAGAGAGATAAATATTGCCCTCTCTTCAGTAGAGATAATCTAGAGAGAGCATCAACTGTGTTTCATGCATCAGTAAGAATCAGATGTATGATCCTGGCTGTTTTCGTAGGTGTAGGTTTACTATGACAGCTGGACTTAGATTGGTTGAACTTTTCCTTCCACGCCAATATCTCTTCTTTGCGTCTTTTATGAGAGGAGTCTTAGACACAATGAGAGAGAGTAGAGTGAGATAGAGAGAGACTAGAGAGAGTTGAGAAGAGAGAGAAGATCATGATAGTTAAACTGTCTGATCAATGAATGGATACCATTAAATAATAAACAGTTGGTCTATATATGGCATATATGGCGCTATATAGATAAATATATTATATAATATTTTGTATATATCTTGGTTATAATTCATTTATATATATATATATTTTCAATAAAATGTGTATATATATACATTTTATAACCTAAACTCTTTTGATATTCAAGGTTTAAAAAAAAAAACTGGCATATTCCATCCAAGATCCAATTGAAGAAATTGAAGAGACTCCCGGTCCAGTGACCATAATACATGGCGGTCATTTTGACCTGACCACAATTTCTTCTTGGGATCTTACGGCCTGGATAAGCATATCCAAAAAGCAAAGTCTGTGAATGTTTGTGCCAAATTTCATATGTTTCACTATCTGATATATTTACAGCAATCTAATATATTTATATCTCTGGTTTATTATATATTTACTATATATATTCCAGCTTGATATTGGTCCTGCCATAACTAGTTTTTAATTTTATATATATATGTATATATATATATTTGTATTTTAGCAACGTTTTAATGTTATATATATTTTTATCTTTATATATATAATATGAAATATATATGTTTTGAAACGTTAACGAATAAATTATTTAGTATATAAATATATATATATATATATATATATATATATATATATATATATATATATATATATATATATATATATATATATATATATATATATATATACATATATATATATATATATATATATATATATATATATATATATATATATATATATATATATATATATATATATATATACCTCACACAACATTAATCTGGGTGTGTGCAAATGAGTACCTGTTCCAGACTAAGCCGAGAGCTGACCTGAGAAGCGGAGGTCAAACAGAGAAGCCGAAGGTGAAAGGGGTCACTAATTAACTAACAAGGGGAAGGTGAGAGACAGGTAAACACTCACCTGCTCAGGTGAGATGGCTCTCCATCACACCCAAAGTTTCAGGTACTAAAATCTTCTTAATTAAGAAGAGTCTCATGGAATTACTTAAAATAGATTAGAATAGAATGGAATATAAAATTTAGGTCAAAGATCAAGCGCTGGGACCTATGAGGTCATTCAGCGCTGAAATGGAAATTGAGAGGAAAAAGGTTTGAAAGGTGTAACAGGCGGAAAACCTTTACCAGTTGCACTATAAAACAATTGACAGGATTAGGCTGAAGAAAGTCAGATGGAAGAAAGAGAATATGAACGGAGGTACAATAAAAGGAACGAAAGAGGTTGCAGCTAGGGGCCATGGAAGGGACGATGCAAAAGGTTTTAAGTAATGTCTACAGTGCGCCGCATGATGCGCACTGACGGCACTACCCCCCTACGGGTTTGGAGTTACTCAGATAGCTTTGGGAGGTTGGGTTTGGGGGGGAGATTTGACTCTGCGATTGAGGTTTAGACTCCGTAATAAAATGGAAAAGACTGAAAATGAATGGAGATATTATTGATAAACGAAGGAGATTTGTTCACGTGAAATGTAAAATTAAATTATTCTTATCAAAGCATTGTCAAAGTGATTCTCATTATTATTATTATTATTATTATTATTATTATTATTATTATTATTATTATTATTATTATTATTATTATTATTATTATTATTCAGAAGATGAACCTTATTCATATGGAACAAGAAGCTTGCAAAGAATATTAAGGTGTTCATTAGAAAGAAGTAACAGAAGGTAAGTGGAAATACAGAAAGAAGAGACCAGTCATTAAAAAAAATAGTAAATAAATAGATAAAATGTAAGTAAATAATTAAAATACAAGGAGAATTGTGTTAGGGTAGTAATGCATTGCATCTTCGCTTATGAGTTTCGAGAGAGACGCGTGAAATATCTGAATTAATTAATTATTCCTAATGAATGCTTTAATTAGGTGTCATTTTTTCATAAAGAATTTAAAACTGCCTCGCCATTTCATGCGTGTGATTAATAACATTGCAAACTCGATCTTTTTTGCTTTTGTTCACTGTTTTTCTTCCTCTGAAGCGACATAAGCAATATTGCTTCGAATTCTCGATACGTAGCGCTCTGCTGTAGGAGGTATTTGAAGGGAATCAGTGCAATTTGCATATTCATAGAACCGACCATAAATCTCTGCAGCTGAAACGTCATCTCGGAAAGGCCTCTCCAACCTCTGCCTCTGTTATTATTCATCATTCATTTTTCACTGGATTTGATTCGGAAAAAGGAGCTGTAGATAGATTTGCTTGCTTTCTTACTTGCTTTGCTTGCTTGCTTGATTGATTGGTTGCTAGATTGCTTGCTTTTTTGTAATTACTTGCTTGATAGATTTGCTAGCTTGATACATTTCCTTGCTTGATAGAATTGCTTGCTCGATAGATTTGCTTGTTAATAGAATTGCTTGGTTGCTTGATAGATTTGCTTGCTTGATAGAATTGCTTGTTTGATAGATTTGCTTGCTTGATAGATTTGCTTGCTTAATAGATTTGCTTGCTTGATAGAGCTGCTAGTTTGATAGATTTGTTTGCTTGATAGAATTGCTTGCTTGCTTGATAGATTTGCTTGCTTGATAGATTTGCTTTCTTGCCTGATAGATTTGCTTACTAGCTTTCTTGATAGATTTGCTTGCTTACTTGCTTGCCTTGAAAGATTTGCTAGCTTGTTTGCTTGATAGATTTGTTTGCTTGCTTGACTTGAAAGGTTTACTTGCTTGATAGATTTTATTGTTCGCTTGCTTTCTTAATAGATTTGCTTGCTTGCTTGCTTGCTTGCTTGCTTGGCTTGAAAGATTTGCTTGATTGTTTGATATATATGCTTGCTTGCTTGATAGATTTGCTTGTTTGCTTGCTTGCTTGCTTGGCTTGAAAGATTTGCTTGATTGTTTGATATATATGCTTGCTTGCTTGATAGATTTGCTTGTTTGCTTGTTTGCTTGCTTTGCTTGCTTGCTTGCTTGCTTGCTTGGCTTGAAAGATTTGCTTGTTTGCTTGCTTGCTTGCTTGCTTGCTCACTTGACTTGATAGATTTGCCTTCTTGATAGATTTGCTTGCTTACTTGCTTTCTTATTTAGTTATTTACTTATTTATGTATTTATTTATTTATTTATTTATTCATTCATTCATTCATTTCCGTTTATACAAAGTCCTGACACGTCGACGTAAAGATTAACGCATCAGAATTTCAGTCCACATTGTCCATCCATTCACATTCCTCTGGTTTACGGAACACCCATTCACAGTTCTCCTGATATATTGAGCATCGTTGACATTTGCATATTGATGCGGCTGACCATAAATATCACAAGATGAGATTTCATCTCAAAGACGCTCAGACCAGCATCTTGTTCCTTTTCGATCACGTAGATCTTTTGCAGGCAGATTCAGAAGGAAATATTTCAGGGACAGAGTCGAAGGAAATTTCTAATCTTTTTATCTGGGAGGTCGATGTGTTTGGAAGATTGTTACCCTGAATATTACTTCAAATATTATTGTAAGTCTTATAAAAGGTAAAGGATTTAGAAAGATGGAGGGGCAATGTGAAGAACAGTCTTCGCAGGAACAGATTTCAGGAAGAGGGAGTGAATCGTGAAATTTAGGCTGAAAAGATTCATTTTACGTTACCAACAAATGTAGGGCGAAAGTCATCTACTGCCTTATTTGACGAACAAGAACTTATATTATTTTAATAATAATAATAATAATAATAATAATAATAATAATAATAATAATAATAATAATAATAATAATAATAATAATAATAATAATAATAATAATAATAATAATAATAATAATAATAATAATAATAACTAATATCATCATCATATTATTAGGTTGCCAAAATTGTCAAGACACAAAGCATCTTTATTGCCCTCATTCATTACAACTTTTGGTTTATTTCTCTCTATTTTGTACAGCATCTGTTATTTTTTCTTAATTCCTTTTCTACATTATCCTAATACCTCTGGAACATTCAGAACAAACGCTTCTTTGTCTCAAAGGACAACAGTTTCAAAATCCCCTTCGTGTAATAAGAATATTTTCCCTTTGGTCATACAGACAATGGACTTATTTCATAAATGCTAATATCACTCACTCAGCAACTGTCGTGTTATTTTCAGCATTTGCATAAAAAAATAGAGTCAGCAAATTCTTATAAACCTTCGTGAACAAATATATCAACACAACAGACATTCACTTAGCTTCTGAAAACTATAGGATGTCGTGCAATTGGAACTTCAGAAGTTCAAGCGAAGATGCAATGCATTAATAAATACCTAATACAATTCAACATGTATTCTAATATTTTACTTACATTCTTATTCATTTATTAATTTGTTAATTTATCTGCTTTTCTAATAACTGATCTCCTCTTTCTGTACTTCCCATTACCTTCTCTTACTTCTTTCGAATGAACACCATATTCATTAGAAGCTTGAATTTCAAGTCATTGGCCCCTATGGTGGACTTGTTCCATATGAATGGGGTTCATCTTCTGAATAATAATAATAATAATAATAATAATAATAATAATAATAATAATAATAATAATAATAAATAATACAGAGTCGAAGATATCAGCTGTTTCGCAGAGTTCTGTCATACTGAAATAAGAGGAGCTTGGCAAAGGATCTGAGCATCGTATGAGGCTTTCGAATCGAACAGATTACAATATTCTCAAATGGGTTGGACTTGCAACCAGAGAATATCTCTGTCCAGAATTCTATCAGCTGATTCGTTTACTACACCCGGCCACTCTGGTAATAGAGTAGGACAAGTTATATTCTTGCTATCTTTCTTTAAATCTTCAGCTGAAAGCCCTTATGGCCTGTAGTGCCAACAGGCTATAAACCCAAAAGGCTCCAAAGGGAAATCAGTTTGCAGAGAGAGAAAGAAGTTACAGTAAAAGGTAAAATATAAATAAATAAGAGGGAATAGAAAATAAAACCGATACACCTGAATTCAGGAGACGTCAGCAGCAGCAGAGAGCAGGAACGAATTTGCTCCTCGCTTAAACATTTGGAGATCAGAAGATTCCACAACTGAGCTAGGCAAACTATTCCACATTTTAGATGTAGCCAAGACAAAACTCCTGGAATAAAACTCCCATTCTAACATGACAAAGAACCCAGTCCCTACCGACGAACTGATCCACAAAAACACGAGTGAGACAACTTGGTGATTCTTCAGCACTGGTGGAAATATTAACAAACTATAATTTGTTTCCCCGAATTCAGTTACTTATTCTTCAACATTCTCGGAGTTCCCAAACTGAATTTGCGTTTCATTAACCTAAAACTCACTCGTTCGCGATTTAATTAATGAAGTGAAAACCATATTAAACTCCACTTTCAACTTGAATCTGAATGCTAATGAGAAGTTATGTGGTACATAATGAATAATGGGTCCTTGTTTTATTTGGGGAATTTCATGGGAAACATTTGCATTTTTGGAAAGCATAATATTATATTCTAAATCATTACTGGTGAAATCTAGGATAATACTGAGAGAGAGAGAGAGAGAGAGAAAGAGAGAGAGAGAGAGAGAGAGAGAGAGGAGAGAAGAGAAGAAGAGAGAGAGAGAGAAGAAGAAGAAGAGAGAGAGAGAGAGAGAGAGAGAGAGAGAGAGAGAGAGAGAGAAGAAGAAGAAGAAGAGAAGAAGAAGAGAGAGAGAGAGAGAGAGAGAGAGAGAGAGAGAAGAAGAAGAAGAAGAAGAAGAAGAAGAGAGAAGAAGAAGAAGAGAGAGAGAGAGAAGAAGAAGAGAGAAGAAAAGAAGAGAGAGAAGAGAAGAAGAGAAGAGAGAGAGAGAGGGAGAGAAAAAAAGAAGATAATACACAGTAAGAAACAAAGACAAAAGATATAAATTAAATATACCTTTAACTTTCGTGTGAGGATTAGAGAAACCTCTTTAGTTCCTCTGTAACAATGTGTAATAAAATCCAGAAGAGAGGTTCAAAGAACAACTTTCATCCTTTGTTCTCTTAAAATGTTTATTGTCTGTCCCTTTTCCTTCCTTTGTCCTAGCGATGATAAACAAAGGAAGAAAAAAGGCTTCTACATAAAGACAACTCGGATGCCTCCTTTGGGGGAAAAGTTCATTTCGCTCGTTTTGTTTTTTCTATGAAAGAAACTAGAAGGAAGTTGGTATTAAAACTGTGGGTATTGAATGTCTCTTCTGAGGGATAGAATGCTACGGGAAACAGAAATATATAAATTAAATATTGAAAGAAATTACTAATTATAAAATACTTACTCCAGAAACAAAATTCTCTGTATCTCTGATTAACAAAACATATCAGTTATTATTATTATTATTATTATTATTATTATTATTATTATTATTATTATTATTATTATTATTATTATTATTCAGAAGATGAACCCTATTCATATGGAACAAGCCCACCAAAGGGGCCATTGAGCTGAAATTCAAGCTTCCAAAGAATAATATGGTGCTCATTAGGAAGTAAGAGAAGGTAAAGGGAAATACAGAAAGAAAAGATCCACACTTATTAAAAAAAAAAAAAAATTAATAAATAGATAACAATAGACAGAATAGGTAAAAATGTATTAAAATGCAAGGAGAATTCGTCATTATCCGGACGTCGCAGATATAACCATTGAATCGTAACCCGATGTCCGCATCTCGATTCCCAAAATCCATCGGCCCACCAAAGGCGCCTCATCAAATGGACCAATCAGAGGCTGCCACCTGTGCCCATACTGCCCCACCTGAATACCCAAAGTAGCTCTCCCCGATTTGCATTTTGGTATCCTTCGAATGACCTTGCCCGAGCAATGACCAGGTCACTGTGATGGTTCTGGCCTCTTGAATCCAAACGATTATCTCTCTCTCTCTCTCTCTCTCTCTCTCTCTCTCTCTCTCCTCTCTTGTATGCTTTATAGCTCCTACTGAAGAAAGCGGTTGTTTGTCCATGATATGTCTTTCATGTGTTGCGTGTTTGAGATGTTCCTTTTATATATTTCATGATTCACGTTGCTTTCTGAGGTATTGTTATACTTCGGGACCGAACGTGTTATGCATCCAGAGCTACCAGATTCCGATTGTTCCCATTCCCAAACTATAAATATTCCAGTGTGAATCCTGAATGCCTGAATACATCTTCAGAATGTTTTATGATAGCCCTGACAGTTTGAGCATTCGCCATACCTCACAAAGCCGATGAAATGAAAATTGCAACAAACAATGGTTTTATAACAAGTGAGACTTTTGCTAAAGAATGGCTGATATCCTTCACAAGAATAGATATACAGTTTGGTAATACTACTAAGAACATTCAATTTTCAGAAGACTTTGCAAAAGAATCATCCGACCGTGTTTGAGCTAGAATTTCATAAAAGTTGCAGAAAATGAAGTTTCACGCCATTATCTCACAAAAGAAGACTTTCCAACCACATCAGAGAGGCTGCACAGCCAATAAAAACTAATTTGCTAAACGGCCAAGCACTTAACCCCTGACCCAAATCCTCCTGGGAGAGGGATTAAGGTCCATCACAAAGTTTTGGGGGAAAGAATTTTCAACTTCTAATCAAGGCTCAGCATCCATCTTATATTATAACTTAGTTAAGCAGAAACTCAGAAAATAAACAGAATATGAGATGAGCAGAATATTCATAACAAAATGTTCAGGCTAGCAAAATTAAACATAAACTTTAATGATGATATTCACCCGTTGGTTTAATCAAGTCTAAAATTAGGACTTGCATATTTCCTAGACTATCAAGTCTTCATCTGACAAGTCTCTGAGACTGAAGAGGAATGAATCACTGTGGATGCTTGAATAACAGACTCTGGTCAGTGGAATGTCAGTCAACACAGCATCAGATCAGACATGCAAATCCTTTCAAAGTCACCTTCCCTAAACCTACGACAAAATACAAGTACGTAAGTGGAGATATAAAAATTAATCTCATACAAATTACCAAAAAAAAAAAAAATGGGTGCAAAGGAGCTTAAAATTGTTCTTAATCAATATGAAAAGATATCACAGCTGATATATTCACATCTCACCCAAATTAAGCTCTTTTAATAAAAAAAAGTCAAATGTCCTCTTTGATGATAGTTTCTAATAAAAATTTCTTCTTTTTGAGACGAAATATATTACAAATTCATTCCTCCAGAATAAAAGAAATCAGTGCACAGATATTCTTTTAAAACGTCTACTTTTAAAACGGACTCATATCTAACCAAATACGGTTATGATTGCCAGGATTAACTGTTCTTCCGTAATGCCCAGATCTTGATTTGTCAAGAGCAATTATTCAAATATGCTTCAGTAAAATATGTATTTGTACAGAAATATCAGGGTCCATAGTCAAGTATTTACATTTTGTTACAAACTGTTTATTTATCTATGTTGAGTTTTTAAGCAAACATCACTTTTGAAGTGGGTCTTGCAAAAGTCGCTTTATCAACCCATTCCTTCCATTAGTAAATCTAGGCATAATCTACACAATGCTGAAATAGTCATTAACTCAGCGCTTTAGTTGTTCGTGTGTTTGTGAGTGTAATCTTCCTTGAGATTGTTTTATTCCACATGCACATCAGTCACGACACATTAAAGGAAAATAACCATAAAAGAAAGCATTATTTTGTGGGTAAAACAACAGGAAGGATTCAGAATCCATTACGACCAAAGTGAAAGCCGTATATAAAACACCAGGCGGGAGGAAAAGCTCTCAAATTCATTCACAAGTTCTGAGAAGTCTCAGAGTTTCTTCATAAGGGGAAACCATTCTGCAGGAGAGAGAGAGAGAGAGAGAGAGAGAGAGAGAGAGAGAGAGAGAGAGAGAGAGAGAGAGAGAGAGAGAGAGAGAGTCGAAAAATGAAGGTATAAATTATGAAACGAAAAAAATTAAATACGATGATGATTTGCAATACAATTTTCTTCATATCACTTTCGTAGGATTTTTGCCTCCAGTGACAAATGACTTCGGTCTCAAAATATTATTAAGATTATATTTGGCATTAAACAGCAAAACCCTAGAAATAACATAATAATAATGCACCAGTACCTTGCTTTCATCACGAACACTAAAAACCTTCAACCAACAAAATACTTAAATCTGATTCTTTTTTTAGTCGTTAGCTGCAGGTTTCATTCCTGTATCATAACCCCATCACTCCTTAGGTCAAGATTTTAGACGTCCCAAAGAAGATGTCTTATCAAAGAGACCAATCAGAACTTAGCAAAGGGATTTGTATTTTGCCTTTATTGGATAAATACCTCAGAAATACACAAGTGATTTTTATGGTTACTTGTGGTTAGGTAATTATATTGCATGTTTTTATCTAATGGTTCTTTTCTGCTCTTTAGTATAGGATGGATAAAGGAATAATTTTACTTTTATATTGTCAGAAATAATAATAATAATAATAATAATAATAATAATAATAATAATAATAATATTAATAATTATAATAATTATTAATTAATTATTATTATTATTATTATTATTATTATTATTATTCACACACTTATAGTGTCTAGCAAAATATAGATAAAAATTAATAATAAAATAATAATAATAATAATAATAATAATAATATTAAATAATTTTTTCCTAAAGGCTTTCTTAGCTTGAAACAGAACTTAAATTTTCATTCTTATTCTCAACCACATTTCCCATTTGCTCGACGTGGAAAAATTCTGTAGCGCAATTATGAAAATCTTTACGATTCCCAAAACAACTTATTTTTTAGGTTTGGTGTTTTTTATGACCTAAGCTCATTTCACCATATGCTCATTTTTTTCTGGGATGTGTCAGTTCAGCCCCAAAACATTTCGCTACTTGATGAAAATGTAGTCCAGGATTTAAGGAATATTTTTTTTTATTAAATTCTTTTCTTTATTTAATGGAAAGTTGTTGAATTACCTAATTTTAGAATCTGGCGTCTTCATGCACGTAAAAGGAAGCTGGTTAATATTGAATTATTTTACCCAAATGGGACTTTTAAAAAACTTTTTTTTCCGTAGTTGGTAAAAGGTACACGAATCAAACTGGCTGGATTCATTCCTTCTTGGCAAAATTTATAGAGCATTGATGACCCCAAATATGAAACTTATCTGACTGATTTTCATTGAATTTAATGAAAAAATGAATATTAAGATGCAGAATAATGAGACTTTACGTAGTTTAATGAATAATTCTAAACACACCATTGTTATAGAATCTTTCAAATTCCCTCCATAAGAAGTAGTGTAAGAACTGGGGGAAATTTATAGAGCATTGATGACCCAAAATATGAAACTTATCCGACTGATATTTATTGAATTTATAAAAAAAAGGAATATTAAGAGGCAAAATAATTAAACATTTCGCAATTTTCTCCCTAGTGCTGAATACGACATATTCTTTTGAAGCTTGAATTTCAAGCCAATGGCCCCTTTGTTGGGCTTTTTCTATATGAATAGGGTTCATCTTCTGAATAATAATAATAATAATAATAATAATAATAATAATAATAATAATAATAATAATAATAATAATAATCATCATTATCAATTTCCTCCACAAGAAGAACTGTAAGAACTGGTTGAATGCTGCAAGAATTAAACAGGGTACAAGAGTCTTGCTCCTTTGGAGAGAACATCAAACAGTGTGGATAAAACTGACCTCATTCTGAGACTGAAATAAAACCTCCCAGTTGCGCTTTGTCTTCATATTTCTTTTTACTCTTTATAGTCCTTTAAAATTACGTACATACGCTCGTTGACATTAGTGGGTTATTATCCATAATAAAAATCTTTTTATGGATTGCGCAGTTTCACTACAGGGACCTCCTTTGGCTTACGTTAATGGCATGGCCGTAATTTTTGTGTTTTTAAATATATCTCCTACTGGGATTGTTTACATTTCTGCCTCTCATGTTGCTGAATATCTCTCTTAAAGGAAGACTTTTTGTTTGACAATGTCTTTTTTTCCTTTTCTTCACAGCATGCACAGTATTATATTTCATTTATTATTTTTTATCGAATTATTATTATTATTATTATTATTATTATTATTATTATTATTATTATTATTATTATTATTATTATTATTATTATTATTATTATTATTATTATTCAAATCTAAACTGGGCATTCTCTAAACTGAAAGAGACTTACAGCAAACATCTGTTAACTTGACAGATATTGAAAGGATATCTATACGAATGATATATAACTTTGTGGACATTTTTGTGCACATTCCCCCTACCAAGGTCTGTTATTTAAATGTCCACAGTGATTCATTTCACTTCAGTCTCAAGGACGTGTCAGGTGAAGACTTGATAATCTAGGAACTTTGCAAGTTCCAATATATAATATTGAAGTTGCACTGATGTGTGCCTGGCTTCTTTCAGGTAAATAACATTATCATATTTTATGGCTGATTTCGTTACGAATGTTCTGTTTATCTCAAATCTTACGTATTTAAACAGTCTCTACTCTACCATATATACATGAACTAAGTGTGAATTCATAATGTCGTATTGGCACCTAGATACATCACAAAATGACGCATACACAACAAAATATTATGAAGTAGAAAGTCTGCAAAGAGCAAATCCTCCGTCACAGCCGAGGCAGAGAGAGAGAGAGAGAGAGAGAGAGAGAGAGAGAGAGAGAGAGAGAGAGAGAGAGAGAGAGAGAGAGAGAGAGAGAGAGAGAGCTCTAATGAGGTTCAGCAGAATATCTGATTCTCCTCAGATGGATGCTCAGCTTTGCATAAAAGTTCAAAATTCTTTCGCCCAAAACTTTGTGATGGACCTTAATCCCTCTCCCAGGAGGATTTGGGTCAGGGGTTAAACGCTGCCTGTTTGAGAAATTAACTTTTTATTGGCTCTGCAGCCTCTTTGATGTGGCTGGAATATCTTTTATATGAGAATTGCAACTTTTTAGCAATTCTGATTCAAACACGGTCGAACGGTTCTTTTGCAGAGTCCTCTGCAAATTGGATATTCATAGTGGTCTTACCTCGATGCATATCTATTCTTGTTATGATATCAGCCATTCTTTCTCGTTATGAAGGTATTGTTTGTTGCAAGTTTCATTTCATCGGCCTTGTGAGGTATGATGAATGCTCAAACTCTCAGGGCTATCACAAAGGATTCTGAAAAACGTATTCTGTCGTTTAGGAGAGTCACTGGAACGCCTGATTGTTTTTGGAAATGGGAACACTCCAAGGTCGGTCCTCAAGTATAGCAATGCCTCAGGATGCAACGTGAATCATAAAACAAATAAAAGGAATATCTCAGACTGGCAATACATGAAAAAACAAGTCATTGGACCAATCGCTTTCTTCAGTAGACGTTACAAAGCATGAGAGAGAGAGAGAGAGAGAGAGAGAGAGAGAGAGAGAGAGAGAGAGTTCAGACTCAAAAGGAGAGAATCCATCCATCACAGTGACCTGGGCATTGCTCGGGCAAGGTCATTCGAATGACGCCAAATACAAGTGGGGGAAACTCCATTGGGTATTCGGGTGGGGCAGTATGGCCACAGGTGACAGCCTCTGATTGGGCCATTTAATGAGGCGCCTTGGATTTTGGGACTCTGAGACGTGGACATCGGGTTACGATTCAAGGTTGTGTGTCCCGGATAATGACAAATTGAAATTTCACTGTTCAGAATTAACTGAGATGTTTTGTTAAGCTGAGAGAATTTCGTTTCTCGAATAAATATTTCATAATTAGCAATTTTTCTTAATATTTATTTCCTATGTTTCTGTTTCTCGTAACATTCTATCCCGCAGAAGGAAGATTTAATACCGAACATTTTTCTACCCTTTTCCTTTTAGTTTTTTTCAAAGAAAAAACAAAACAGGTGAAATGAACTTTTCCCCCAAAAGGAGGCATCCGAGTTGTCTTTATGTAGAAGCGCTTTTTTTGTCTTTCTTTGTCTATCATCGCTACAAAGGAAGGAAAAGGGACAGAGAATAGAGAACAAAGGACACGAGTGTTGCTCTTTGAATCTCTCTTCTGGGTACAGAAGAACTAAGGAGAATTCCGTAATCCTCAAACGTAAAGGTAAACTGCTCTTTGTCTTTTTTCTTACTGTGTATTACTCTCTGTATTCTCCCAACTCTCTCTCTCTCTCTCTCTCTCTCTCTCTCTCTCTCTCTCTCTCTAACTCCTGTAGAATAGTTTCTTTATGAAGAAACTTTGAGACATCTCAGAACTTGTGAATGAATTTGAGAGCTTTTTCTCCCGCCTGATATAGAGCATCAACTTTGGTAATGTTTTCTGAATCCTTCCTGTTGTTTTACTTCACAAAATAATGCTTTCTTTTTATGAACATTTTCCTTAAACGTATCGTGACTGATATGCTTGTGGATACTGCCTAAAGCAAGATTACACACACACACACACACACACACACACACACACTCCTAAAGAGCTGAGTTTGTGATTATTTCAGCACTGTATAGATTATACCTAATTTTACTAATGAAAGGAATGATTCATGTACAAAACTTTATATCAGATAGATCATTTTCCATATAAGACACTTTCCTGTAAATAAATAAGTAAAATATAGAGATAAATAATAAATAAGTAAAAGGCTAAATAAATGCCAGTTTGGCGCATACTAATCTATAAACTATAATGGAACCTATACCTATTTAATCCATTTATGGGGGAATCCTGATGTGACACACAAATAATTAAATGGAAAATAAGTGAAGGTAATTTTCGCTTGTATTTATTTAAAGACTGACGTCTGTCATTAGTTATCTGGACTTCCTTCACCGATTATACATACACACACACACACATTATATATATATATATATATATATATATATATATATATATATATATATATATATATATATATATATATATATATATATATATAGATATATATTTCTTTTTTGATAGAGATATAGATATAGAGAGATATATATATATATATATATATATATATATTATATATATATATATATATATATATATATATATATATACATATATATATATATATATATATATATATATATATATATATATATATATATATATATATATATATATATATATATATATATATATATATATATATGTGTGTGTGTGTGTGTGTGTGTGTGTGTTTTTTGCAGTAAGTTTATGGTGTCACTTTGAGTAAATGGCTAGGAATATATATTATGTAAAGCTGAAATTGACATTCTTCTAACAGTAATGAAAAATCAAACGTTTTCAAACGAATCCTGGAATAGACAGACTCCTTCCAAAACAAATTCCTAGTCCATGAAAAAATAATAAAAAATACTGAGAAATATGTGGTAATTCGATATTAAAGCTGAGTACGAAGCTGGAATCCAAATAATAATAATAATAATAATAATAATAATAATAATAATAATAATAATAATAATAATAATAATAATAATAATAATAATAATAATCTAAGCACACTTGAAGGCTTCCATTAACTTTGTATTAGGGTCGTTAGATTTTCTGCAGCCAAAAGACCAGGAAATGGATATTTTTATAGACACTCGATTTAATGGACTATTACTCTACATTTAATGGTTTTTTATATTTATTTCTATTTATTTTATATGATATTCTCAAATGAAAGTGACAGAATGAAGTGACTTTTTAAATTGCTTTCGTTCTTAAGCTTCACCATTTTGATTAGTAATTATGGTCAAATTATTGGCTTAAAAATAATTCTGTAAAAGACCATAAGAAATGGAAAAGATAAAAAGACTGAAGGCTTTGTGATCAAAGTTAGTTAGAACATATCATTTCTCCCCTTACATTTGCTCTGTAAGCATGGAATCTGTCTCTCTCTCTCTCTCTCTCTCTCTCTCTCTCTCTCTCTCTCTCTCTCTCCTACCTACCTACCTACCTACCTACTACCTGACTGACTGACGCAACAATCACACTAAAATCAACCCCGTGTCCACACTTTCGACAGAAAGCCAGCCACCAGGCGGGCGGCCTCTTCAAAGGCAGTGAGAGAGAGAGAGAGAGAGAGAGAGAGAGAGAGAGAGAGAGAGAGAGAGAGAGAGAGAGGGAGAGAGAATATGCAAATGAGATATGTCATGTCAGACATTCCTCTTCTGCTGATGGAATTATTGCAGCCTCTGCAACTGGAATACATTGAAGAGGAGGAAGTCTTGTGGTCTCAGTTCCCCTTACTTGACGTGGGTTTGTGTTTGTGTGTGTTTGTGTATGTATATTTATGTGTGTGAGTTAGATTTGAACAAATTCTTCAGACCACTGTTGAGTCTAAAAGTATTGGGTTTCGGTACCAAGGGATTATGTGCTACCAAAGTGTTTCAGAGTAAAGTACTTCAGCACCATTTAAGAAATCTCTTCCACAGACCTCCTGTATACAAGTAGAAATCTTATAAGATGCCCTGTCTATTGGAAATTTCGATTTCTTTGTATGTGACTACTCTTAAGAACTTACAGAACAGAATTTACTAGTAAGTGCTACCAAAGTGTTTCAGGGTAAAGTACTTTGGTACCATTTAAGAAATCTCTCCCACAGACCTCCTCCTGTGTATAAGGAGAATACTTACAAGATGCCCTGTCTGTCATTAACTTTGTATTTCGTTATACGTAATCACTCTTAAGAACTCACAGAACTAATACTTTATATCATTCAATCATTTCATTCTCGTCACCTTCTTCAGACATTACCCGGTTATGAGAAAAGCAGCTTCCCTTCACTGGACGTGGTTTGGGCGTCCTGTCGCCTATAACAATTCCCTCCTGACTGGAGGAACAAAATTTGGAATGGAATACTCAGGAATATCTGGGAATCCTATTCCAACCCAGGTGGTCTTTGGGGCTCTTGTGTCTTGCTTTGTATTTAGTTCCGGTTTGTGTTTAATCTTCGACTTATTTTAACTCATATTCGACTTTATATTTCGACTCATTTTCGACTTACATTCAACTTATATTTCGACTTATATTCGATTTTCGACTCATATTTCGATTCTTCGACTTATATTCGACTTATATTCACTTCCGACTTATATCGACTTATATATTCATATTTGACTTAAATTTGACATATATTCGACTTAAATTGACTCATTTCGATATATTCGACTTTATATTCGAATATATATTATATTTCGACTTTTATTTTGAATTGTGTTCGGCTTAATATTTCAACTAATGTTCAGTTTAAATTATGACTTCTATTCGACTTACAGTATATTTCGACTTATATCATTGTTTTCGAGAGCATTCGACTGCTCTTTTAAAAACCTCCAAAGATAAAAAAAAAATCGTGAAATATAAATGACAATAAATCTTGACTGCCAATTATTAGTGCTTGCCAAAGGCCATCAGTTTCCGGATCATTTAAACATTCAGTTGTAAAAATGACTCTTTCATTTATGCTTCTGTGTCAAATGGCAAATAAATCACTGCGTTCTGTACGGTTGTTTGAAAGACAAGGCTTCACATGTTATGAATTAATTATCGATAGCCAGTTACAGTTAAGTGGAGTGTTCACTTATATATAAGTTACCTAATGATGGTTTGATCTTGTTTCTTACACATATGGTTATTAAGATATTGATCCCTCCTTGCCAAAAAAAAACGGTTAATTAAACAATAATTACAGACAGAGTTATTTCTGCTGTTGAGGTCAAGATATAACACTCCATTATCCACCCATGGATAGCTTATAATTTCATTTATTTTCAGTAAAGAAATATGAAAATATTTATCACGTTATTTACCACTAAAGTTATAATTAAGCTTATGTCTTTTGACTAATATAAATATATATCACACACACAAACATACATACATACATACATACTGTGCATAAATGGCTAATGCCATACAAATTATTCATAAGCCCAAAATATTGTGGCAGTTCTTCCCAGCAACTGTTTGTCCGGACTGTCTTCGCCCTGACAGTTCCCCAAAACACCTTTTGAATTTCCATGAGAAGGATTCTTCTGTTCCTTTCACTCGTTGCCTGTTCTGAGGCAGACTCTGTGAAATTACACTTTTAAAGGGACTTCTCAACCCTAGAGCGTTGGAAGTACAAATCAGTAATAATAATAAATGGCTAAAATTTTGAATTAACTGGGATGCCCTCTCCACGTTCATTTTCCTATTTTGAAAATCGACTTATTCAGTTTCCTGAAAAATCCATTGCGCCCCTGTTGACATAAGCAGGTCTCATGAGCTTTCTTTCTTTGTTAAAACCTTCAGCTGAAAATTCTTATTATGGACTGTAGAGTCAACAGACTTGTATAACCCAGGAGGGCTCCAAAATCCCCTATAGAAGAGAGGCTCCAGAGAGAGAGAGAGAGAGAAAAATCAGCCTGCAGAGAGAGAGAGAGAGAGGGATGGGGTGCCAGAAGAGAAATCAGCCTGCAGAGAGAGAAGTCATAGAAAAGCTGATAAATAAATATGAGGGAATAGAAAATAAAACCGATACACCTGAATTCAGGAGACGTCAGCAGCATCAGCAAAGAGCAGATTGAATTAGCTCCTCGCTCAAATATCTGGAGATCAGAAGATTCCACAACTGCACTATTCCACATTTTAGTTGTAGCCAAATAAAACTCCTAGCAAACTGATGGTTGGTCAATTGTGGTGGGTTCCAGCCATGGTAAAAAGGCTTTTTTCACCACAAACTTTTCCCCTTAGGAGGAAAAACTTCAGAAGGTGCTATTCTATTGGGTTTCAGCAAATGTTGATGGGGTGAGGCTGCTAGGCCCATACCCTGCCCGAGTGATGTTTAAGATCCTATGTATTGAAGTCATATGGGGTTTCTGTTTCTGTAAATGAGGATTTCCGAGCAACAAGGGCAGCTATCAGCAAAAATAAATAAATAAATAAATAAATTAAAATGACAGAAATCAGATTCAAAGCTTTCAAACCAGGAAGGGTCTAATTCAGTTATTTTCAATGAGGTATTTAGACAAAGTTCTTACAACTGATCCATATAAACTGTATATTACACCTCAAAAAAATTCGATAAAAATTATCTAAAAATTTCAGCAAAAAAAAAAAAAAATGAAAATTACAGGAATCAGATTCAAAGTGTTAAAACCCTGAAAAGGTCTAATTCAATTATTTTCAAAAGGTATATAAACAAATTTCTTAATGCTGATCCATATGAACTGTACATTGCAATGAAAAAACATCGATATAACTAAAATTATCTAAAAATTTGAAAATTGGGATTGGTGGCAATTTTCAAAGCCCAATAAGTTTTGAATGTTCAGTTTTGAATGATTTTTAAATGTTTTCTGGACTCCTATGCCAGAGCAGAAAACTAAAAGTCTTTCAGGAAACGTTATAGCGTCGTGAAATGTAAAATAATAATAAATAAACGCTTTTGATGCATTCACACTTCCTCAGAACCGTTATTAAAATTGCAAACGCATCTTCAGGGAACTATTTTTGAATGCCTTGTGTCGTATCAATGGTGAGTTGTTAGTAAAGATGAGTGAAAAGATGGAAAATGAATGCTCAGTATTGAAGGAAAGATGAATTTTTAGCACTTCATAAATACTCTGTGAAAGAACATTGCTGTGTTTGTAATGATATTACAAAATTAATAAAGGAAAAATTAAGTCCAATAACATTTTTCAAATTCATAATTTCATAATAATAATAGCATAAGAAAAACAGTCACACTGGGCCAATAATAAACATAACAACAAATTTAGGAATACGAAAGATTTTGCGAGAACTTCGTCACAGAATTAAGAGCAAATCACAGAGGAAATAGGCAGAACCCGCCCCCCAACCCCCAGGATACTTAACAATAAAAATCTTAAAACTAAAATAATAAAAACGAATAAAAAATGAATGCATTAACACTCACCAAAACCGAGACGATGCAGAGCTTCTGAAAAAATGAAAGATTATTATTAAATATTGTGATAAACTTTGATCAATGTTATTAATATAGGTACTCTCTCTCTCTCTCTCTCTCTCTCTCTCTCTCTCTCTCTCTCTCTCTCTCTCTCTCTCTCTCTCTCTCTGCAATATGAAATTATCATTTCATTTAGAAATCCACAAGAAAATAAACAAATTCATCGCATTTCAGAACAAACTGACTTTGATTAAGTAAGAGTCTCTGTCAGCAACTGAAAATTAAAAGTGAAAATGTCACAACAATTTCATAAATCATCTACTCGAGTTTCTCATGTCAACAGCAGTTCTCAGAATTTCAGGTTATGTCTAGAATAATTTCCTTCAGTATTCCTAACGATAAAATACGTCAAGAGAGAGAGAGAGAGAGAGAGAGAGAGAGAGAGAGAGAGAGAGAGAGAGAGAGAGAGAGAGAGAGAGAGGATTAATGCATTTACTATCACAGGGAACTCCAGAGTCCATTTTGTCAGATTACATGATCCCAACAAATACACTTCATCTTCTTTTCTGCAAATGGCTGGATACTATCTTTATCTCCCAGTTGTGTCTCTCTTGGGAAGAGAAATTCTACACTCCAGTGAAAAATATGAAATAATGGAATATTATTTGTCAAGTGAAATCAATTTCATCTCTCTCACTCTCTCTCATAGAACTGAGATAATATTCTCATTCATTGAAGTTTACAGAAAATGGAAAGTAAATTGACAGTTAACTTCCATTCCACGATAGCATTTCCAGTCAGAATGTTATATAATTCATTGCAAGTTCCTTATCTATGGGAAAGCTAT
>NC_089755.1:10127680-10145966 GCF_040412425.1 Macrobrachium rosenbergii
GTGAGACCTGTCTCAAATGTCTCATATCTGGATGGATATTATTATAAAATATTTAAAGCTTTTGAAAGCGCTTTGTAATAAGTTGGTAGGTAGGTTTGTGAAGCCCTTTCAACAATGCTTGGTGGTAATTTTGGAGGCATCTTAAGAATTATTTTTCTTTTTTACATGAATTTAGTTTTGTTTTCAGTTTATGTCAGATATTGAACGTTTGAAAAATAAGCTTTTTTTAACCTCCACAAAAGATCAGTTTAAAAAAATAAAGGCAGAAATATATATAATAAATTCTTTCAGAGAAATAGATTTATTTAAAAATAAATTCGATTCTAGCCTTTCCTAACTAGAAAGGTACCGTATTCATCCTGGATAAATTTGTTTCCACATTATTTTTTTTTATATTTATGTCTTTATTTTTACTGAAACTCATTTTTGTCTGTGGAGGCTAAAAAAAATTAATATTCAACATCTTACATCAATTAAAAAACAAAAGTAAATTTATATAAAAGAAAATTAATTTCTGTGTAAGGTAGGCTCACCCAGATCCTGTGATTGTTTTTTTATAAATACAACTATACATTGTTAAGACAGTTGAAAAAAACTCCCCAGACTAAGTTATTACAAAACACGAATGAAGGCCTCTTAACTGCTAAATGTTTAGTTCATTACTAAATCTTATCGTTCAAAATGAGCGTGCATTCCTTCTGACAGCTAAAGTCTAATTTGAACTCAGAGGAGGAATGCCAAAGTCCCACGAAAAAGTTTGAGAAGACTAATAAAATTGTTGTGATCTTGAGGAAGGATATTTAAGGTGACATCTGAAATTACCTAACAGCTACAAACTGTCGCCATTATATTAAGAAAGCCAGTAATAACTGAAAGGATATATAACCTAGAAATATTCTGTCTTAATGAAACTGTTGGTGTCGAGTATTAGAAGCTGTAAGACTTCTGAAGACATAAACAAAACTTTGTTGCTAGATTGAGAATGACGTAGCCTCCGAATAAAAATACTGCTATTAGTGCTATTACTACTATCAATAAAGATAAAATAAAAAAATTAAAGTAAAAAAGAAAAATAAAATTAAGTCAAAAGAAAGATATAATTGTCAGGCATGGACATTGCAATTTGCAATACACATCCACGTTCATATATCAGGCAACAGACGGTTCCAAAAATATTTCTGATGGCGTGTTGCATTCCCACAACTACCCCCTCCCTTCGGACGCGATCGTCGGAAAATACTTTGTTCCTCTGGCGAGGTCCATTCACTTCGACTGTCGATAATAAAAATTCGAACGGGCGATGACCCATCTTCGTGTCCAATACATCGAAAAAATGGGGCTTGGCTTGAAAAGGATTTTAAGGATTCTATGAAAATAGTTTTTTGTTTGGTACGAAAAGGCTGTTGATTTTGAGGAAATAGATTTTGAGGTAGCTGAACTGCATAATGAAAAGTCAAGTTGGATGAAATAAATGGAAGCTTCCGAGCAATTGGGTCTAATCTTTTGTAAAACCTCGTAAATATATACCTCTGTTTTGGTAGGTCTACTAATTCTTCAACTGTGTTGGATTCCAGGTACATATCTTCCTTTGTAATCCCCATCTGTCATTTATACGAGACTTTGCAAACTTATTTTTACATTTCCAAGGTATGCTATAAATATTACTATAAGTCGAAAAAAATTAGAAAAACACTAATATTTGACTTTCCAAGCAGTGAAGATGGATAAAAGAATATTTTCAAAACAGAAAACAGATAGTGATTGATTCAAACGATACAAATCATGAAGCTACATAATATCCGGTATATATAAGGTACGGTGTTAGCTGCATTGCTGTTTGTTATTATGATTGCATATAGACAGTAATGTTAAGGACTAGTGAGAAGTTTCATGGATTTATAAGTATATAATCATCTGTGATGAAGATAGGAACTATATAAAGATATATAAACAAAATATATGAATGGGCAGAGGTAAATAGGATGGTATTTAACTATGATAAATTTGAATCATAAATATGGTGATAAATAATGATATATATATATATAACATATATATACAATCACAAATAAGGAAGCATAAAGACCTTGGTGTGATGTTGAATAGGAATATGTTATGCAATGATCAAATAGCAATACTATTGCAAAGCAAAAATGGGAATATTGTTCTGGCACTTCAAAACAAGAAAAGCCGAACACATGATTATGCTTTATAAAACGTATGTACTAGTCCACTTGAATATTGCATATATAAGGTACCCACACTACCAAAAGGATATTGCATAAATAGAGAGGTACAAAGGTCCTTTGCAGCTAGAATAGAAGAACTTAAAGATTTCTACTGGGAAAGACTACAGTTCTAAAATCCCATAGTCTCGAAAGGAGAAGAGAACGCTACATATAATACAGGCATGGAAACAAATAGAAGGAATCATAAAACATCATGGAGCTAAAAATATCAGAAAGAGCAAGCAGAGGTAGATTAATAGTGCCCAAAACTATACCAGGAAAACTAAGGAAAGCATACAGGACATTAATCCACTATACCAGCATCGATAATGCAGCGATTATTCAGTATATTATAGCTATCTGATAACATATTATTTATATATATATATATATATATATATATATATATATATATATATATATATATATATATATATATATATATATATATATATATATATGGTGTGCACTTGTGTGTGTTTGTATGTAAGTATGTAAGACTCTTAAATGAAAAACATTCTTTGCACACAGATTTGTTTACCTGTAGAGCAAATAATATAGTGTTTGTAACTTGACTCCACCAACCGTCTTATACCATTATTTAAAAAGCTTTCAGGACCCTTTTAAGATAAGAGCTGCTGTCATCGACTTTTCAGGGAGGTTTTAGAGATTTTCCAGACAGCCCAGAAAATTTTTTTTTTCATAATTCAGTTTCAACTAAAATAATAAATAAATAAAAGAAAATGTTTGTTTAAAGTGTTTATTTATAAGTTTTCTGATATAAAGAAGACATTGAAATCATTTTCAGTTAGTTTAGAATATTATGTCTTGCTAAAGATAGTCCAGTGGACGTCCCTTACCTAACAACCTTTTCATCGTTGGTTACAGATATTGCATGGTATACTTGTATTTATCATATTCATATTTCAAAAGCAAAGACGTTTATGTTTATTAATGTTTTATTTTGATCTTTTAATAATATCAGGAATTCAATTAAATAATTTACATTCAGTTCACGCATTAAGTCCCAATTAAGATGAAGTCTGGTCAACCTTTGTTAGATCTGTGTTAATTCATTTGTACATATATCGTACGGAATTCTTGTTATGCTAAAATATGGCATTTTTATATGTTTGATAACTGGGATTATGAATATCCCAAATATAATAAATACTTTCCTTGCATTAAATGTCCTTTGAATGCAAGCAATGTACATCGACACAAGTCTAATGAATGTTTGTGAAGTTCTCCTAAACCACAATGTACACATTTATGGACAAGCCACGTGTCCTAGATTCATCTTTTTTTTTTTTTGTATTCAGTCTGGTGAATAAAAACACAAAGCAGTTCTCCAGAGCTTGCCTGAGTCAACAAAAAGGTATGCCTTGCCTCTTTGCTTTTGGGACAAAAGGCAGAGAGAGAGAGAGGGGGGGGGGGGGAGATTACAGAAGGCTTAATAAGGTTGAGTAAACATGTTTTTCTGTTTGTCTTTTTACGCAGAGGTTCTTGGGGCAATATTGTTTGAATAAGACAAAGAAATAAAATGTTAGCTGATGGCAGGCACTCAGTGGATAATCATACCTTCTTTCACAATTAATACCTTTAAGTCATATATATATATATATATATATATATATATATATATATATATATATATATATATATATATATATATATATATATATATATATATATATATATATATATATATATATATATATATATATATATATATATATATACATATATATATATATATATATATATATATATATATATATATATATATATATATATATATATATGATATATAAGTACAACTGTCCAGCGATAAGAATGTTCTGACACACTAGAGAGGCCGATTGGTCTGTCTTCAGAGGCGGTGGTGTCAAGTTCTATATATATACTATTCCCATATATATAAAATATTTATTTTCCTACCAAAAATAATTTATTATTGCAAGGACGTATATATATCATAAATATCATATATATATATATATATATATATATATATATATATATATATATTATATATATATATATATATATATAATATATATATATATATAATATTTATATAACATATACATACACATATATATTTATATATATATACTAATATAAAAACATAATATATATATATATATATATATATATATATATATGAATTTATTCATACACAAACACAAACATTATATTTTATATTCTTAAATTTTAAATCCACAATTCATATATGGTATAAATATAAGATATATAAAGATGATATATAAATATATATATATATTATTTATAATTATATATATATATATAAATGAATATATCTGTATGTACTGTATGTAGTGGCCAACACACTAACATTACACTATCCCACTATGGAAAAAAGATGTGTGCCTCAGCAACCAAAAATATGATATTCAATAATGGCATTTAAGCATTGAAGTGAAACGGAAAATCAAAGAGATTTAGGAGGAAAGTTGAAGGAATGCAGAACACAAATCCTTCAATAATACAAAATATAAAAAGTTTTCCTCACTGAGTTCACCAATGATTCATGCAACATTCATTATTGCAATTGTATCCACAGCACATCTCAATTGAAATATTATTGCAGCACATCTCAATTGAAATATTATTGCAGCGCATCTCAATTGAAATATTATTTTTACTACCGAGATGAAATATGACAAATTATAATGTTAGAAGCCGCTTCTCCACGCTTTATTTTTCACCACTTTGCATATTTTTCTAACGTGAGATAATAATTTAGCAGCATTTTATAGTTAGATTAATATTGGCGCTTACAAGAATTCACAATGGAAGTTATTCCGTCTCGTCAAAACCTTTTGTTTTTATTTTCTTATTTTCCCTTTCATTTTAAAATCCCTGTTCACGTAGGGGCCATGAGAGGAGTTCAGTGACACAGATTAAACTTGAAGTAAGAACGATCATTTTCTCTGTCAATCATTAAGTAGCGAATAGAATAAAACAGAACAGAATATAGAATTTAGGCCAAAGGCCAAGCGCTGGGACCTATGATGAGGTCATTCAGTGCTGAAACGGAAATTGAGAGTAAAAAGGTTTGAAAGGTTAAGTAACAGGAGGAAAACCTTTCGCAGTTGCACTATGAATCAAACGTTAGGAGAGGGTTGAGGAAAGTAAGATGGAAGAAAGAGAATATGAACGGAGGCACAGTAAAATGAATAAGCAGCGAATATAACGAAAGACATTAACAAAACGGTTTAATTCCAGCGTCCCTGATGGTGGTCGTCGGGTGTAATAGATCGACGAATACCACCGATGAATGAAAGGGTTATCATTCAGCAAACTCAAAAGAACCGAATTCGCCCCATTATCCCCATGGGCGATATTTCAATGTCGGTCATCTGCCCAGCCGCGAAACCAAATTAGCCACGTTATGTTGTACGTTCACCAAACGAGAACCCTGTCATCGGAAATGACTCAGTTCACTGACGGAGTCAATTTGTGACTCAGTCATTTTCTCTCCCCAGAAACGACTAAGAATCGAGCTAAGTCGTTCATTGCTGCTCTTGGGAATGAAAAGTTTGATTCATAGGCCTATTCAGGTGGGGGGGAGCGGCGGATGGATGTCATTTGGAGAATTATATATATATATATATATATATATATATATATATATATATATATATATATATATATATATATATATATATATATATATATATATATATATATATATATATATATATATATATATATATATATATATATATATATATATATATATATATATATCATACATATACACATATAATCATATCAAACTCTGACTCCTAAATTTTGACTGAACGAAACTAGTGACCTTTTTGAAGCTATTTCCATGAATCCTATCCCCAAAAAAGCACTCATGTGGTTATTTCGACTCCTGAACAAATACTGTTGTTGGAAAAAGCAAACTGGATATTAGGAAAACAACAAGAAAAAACTTCCTATTGACTGCTGTTGTAAATGGAACGTGAGAGAAGAATTTCTGTTAATTGTTTGGACGTCTTGCAATCGTTCTTAAATCCATCATAATATGTATGCAAGATTTTGTTCAATTTTGAACTTATGTTTTAAGTTTTCCATTTCAATACCCTTCATGGACCATATTACGATATATCAGGCCTAGTTCTAACGTTTGAGAGAGAGAGAGAGAGAGAGAGAGAGAGAGAGAGAGAGAGAGAGAGAGAGAGAGAGAGATCACATTCGAGAGAGAAGATTCCCAACATCAACATCGAACATCTGCATCGTTCCTAAATTAAAAGTAGCTCGACCTTTCCTCAAGCCTAGAACTCCAAATGCTTCCCGTTAGAATTTCCCGAGCCATTTTCACGGTGTGGTTTCATCTCTCCATCAGTGAGTTCCCTTTTTTTTTTTAATTTTATTTTTAACAGTTATCCATCCGACAAATCCAGTGGAGTCACTTTTATGCAAAGATTAATATTCTGCTCAGTCACTCAATCGTTTGAGTTCAGCTTTGTGGTGGGTTAAATATTGGAATAGTTTTGTGTGTCAGCGAGGCTGTGTGTGTGTATGTATGTATGTATGTATGTATGTATGTATGTATGTATGTATATGTATGTATGTATATGAAGTTTTAAAAAGCCCATAGAACACTATTTACACTACAAAAACCTTATATTCTGAATAACTAACTTATGGATTCTGATCAGTGGTGAATATGGAATGTTGGTGATCAAGAATCCAGAAGTTTGTTATTCGAAATATGGTTTTTGTCGCGTAAATAACGTTTTTATGGGCCTTTTCAACTTACAGAACACTGTTAGATTACAGTAAAAGACACTCATGTATGTATGTATGCATGTATGAATGCACAGAAGCATCGAGAAACGAAGAAACAACGCAGCAGCTTCAACAACAACAGGACAACAACACCTGAGAATTGCAAGGTCGCTTTGAATGGCTCTCGGGAACCCCAGCATTCAATGTTAACATCCCATTGAAATGCCCACCGTGGCATCTGCATATGACTGCAGCATCGACACAGATGCAGAGAGAGATAGAGATAGATAAAGAGAGAGAGAGAGAGAGAGAGTTCAGACTGGACGAGAATCCCAATCGGAGGAAGATTCGATTCTCGGAATCATTGGCGTCGAATTAATGTTTGCATTTCTTCTTCGCTCTGTTACTCTGTTTTGATACAGAGGATGTCTGCCTGCACAGTTATTTGTCTTTTAGATTTACCCCCACGGAAATTGTGATAATGATAATAATACGCGTAATAGTAAAAATAACAACAATAATAACATGCAGTCGATACCATTAGAATATCGTCTACTAATACATGCATACATACATACACACACATAATATATATATATATATATATATAAATATATATATATATATATATATAGTTATATATATATACATACCATATAACATATATATACATATATACATATATATATATATATATATATATATATATATATATATATATATATATATATATATATATATATAGAGATATAGAGAGATCAAATATCCAATCGTGTGTGGAACAGAAATAAATTTCTGACTCACTTCGAATCGAACCAGGTCTTTCAATCGGAAGGTTCTGTTGGTAGCGCCTTGTCTTGCACTTGAAAGACCTGGGCTCGATTCCAATGTGAGTCAGAAATATATATAAAATATATATATATATATATATATATATATATATATATATATATATATATATATATATATATATATATATATATATATATATATATATATATATATATATATATATATATATATATATATATACTGATAAATAAAATATATTAATGACAACTGAGAAATATTATCTGCATTCCTCACAAAACCCAGCAAAACCAAAGGTGACGCAGGAAGGCGTAAACATAAAATACCGGAAATATTTCCAGTGAGCTTTTAAGAAGAAGCGAAATGAATAATGAAAGTCTGAACCAACGATATTTAGGCGCTGTATATTCCAAACAGCCTCCTCCATCAGAGGCGATTCTCTGGAACAATTAGCGCTGGGAATTGATTCCCGAATGTCATGATGGTTGAATGTTATCACGGTCAGAAGATTCCGGTAGGAATAAGTGACTCAGGAATTTATTCCAGTGATTCCTGATTGATTGATTTATAAAAATTCCGCCACAAAGCCAAGCACTGTTTGGGCACTTCCAGCCATTCAGTGCTTAAGACCCTGAAAAGAAGGAGTTGGAGTGGTTGGACAGCAATATGGAACAAAGAATAGAAAGATTATAGAAATTAGGCCAAAGGCCAAGCGTTGGGATCTATGAGGTCATTCAGCGCTGAAAAGGAAACTGAAAGTAAAAAGGTTTATTGAAAGGTGCAACAGGAGGAAAACCTTTTGCAGTTGCTCTTTGAATCAATTGTTAGGAGAGGGTTGAGGAAAGTCAGATGGAAGAAAGAGAATATGAACGGAGGTACAGTAAAAGGAATGAAAGTGGGTGCAGCTATTTGGCAATGGGATGCTGTAAACTACCTTTATGTGATGCCTACAGTGCACCACGTAATGTGCACTGACGGCAGTAACCCCCGAGGGGCAGTGATTCCTGATGTAATTGGGTATGATTTATGAATTATGAATAATGCATAGTTATTAGAAATTAAAATTATAATTAAAAATGTAAATCAAAATTAAAATTAAAAATCAAAATCAAAATTAAGAATGAAAATTAGGATTGAAAATCCAAACAAAAATTAAAAATATAAACTAAAATTAAAAATAAAATTAAAATGCTCTATTAGTCATCATTTCATACTCAAAAAGACTAAATTTGGGTACAGAATATTTAATAAAAATCAAAAACATTGAAAATAAAACATAAAACAAACAGAAAAAATAAATTCAAAACAATTGCCAGTGACTGCATGCTTGCAAGCAAAATCGAATGAAAAAATCATTTCATTTGAACATTCAGCGTCAACACAGGAAGCAATTGCAAGGCAGCGTTTATGCACCGCCCACAAACTCATGAAAGAGCCACATGGGCGTGTCTCCAAAACATGTCTCATCCCAATCCTGGAGGAAGCCTCAGAGTCCTTCTGGAATAAGAGACGAAAAATTCTCCAGTCTCCCTGAAGGACTCTGTGTTGGTGGGAAAAGGGAAGGAATATTGTATTCTCAAACAAAAATAAGTTCACGCTCCCAGGAGCAGGGAAGGTTGGGCATAAAAAAAAAGTGAATAAAAAAATGAAAAAAGCATGACCCATTTTCTCGTATTTGCCTTGTGTTAATTACTTCCTGAAATAGAGTCAGTGGCTTATCTTCTTGTTCTAAGACGAACTTAGATTTTACTATTCTGAAATTCAGTCTTTGTGCGTAAGATTAATTTTTATTTTTGATTTTAATTATAATATTGAATAAAATAATTTTTCACAAGCTCATGAGTTGTTTTGACGCTGTTAACGATATGCGATGTCTAAAATTCAGAAAATGAATAAATATTCAAATACCAATATTTTGTTATGCACAGTGATCGACTGTATTCAGCGTCAAAACACAGGAAGCACTCTTTGCCCAGAGAGGAATGGTTGATGTTTAATTATCCTTTCATGGGGAGGTGGTGGAAAAAAAAGAAATGAAGTAAGGATACACATGCCACATGGGCGTGTCTCCTGAAAAATGTATAGATAAACGAGTAAATATGCCACCCAGTCGAAGGAAATTCATTGTCTTTCACAAAGTCGAGAAGTCCCACCTTCTGGAGCCTGAAGCCTCAGGAGTCCTGGAATCAAGAGTCTTGCCAAAAAACTTTTAAAATGTTCAGACTAAGGATTCCCACACCCCACTCAAATTACTTCCAAAAACAAACGACTCTGTTGGAACCTGGGAAGCCACAAACCTTGACTGGGAAAGGAATTGTCGCCTCCTTATCATTTTTATATAAAAAAATCTGGCGATTTGCCATTTTATCTTCTATAAAAGTACAAGAATGCTCGAGTTTACAGACTTTTGTTTCTCATCATTCTTCTTTTACCCATTATTTGAAAATATTCCAAAACCTTTGTTTTGAGATATATGCATTCGAAGATTTTTATTTAGATTTGAAATAATTAGAAGTTCAGATTCCATACTGGAAATTAAAAATAAGCCAACTTTGATTGTATTTAAAAGTATTTCAGATTTTAAATACTAACATGAAGTGTTAAATACGTGTCTAAATACTTTTAAAAATATGTTTATAAATTATTTAAATACAAAATATAGACTTCAGTTCAGGAGGTTCTAATGGGTTTAGAGTCCTGAACCTCAAGGGAAGGTTGAGCAGGGGTTGCAACATTTTAAAACAGAGAGAGAGAGAGAGAGAGAGAGAGAGAGAGAGAGAGAGAGAGAGAGAGAGAGAGAGATTTTCCAACCATCCAATGGATATTCAACTGAAGCATTTTCTTGTACCATGTCCCCAACTTACGCAAGATGGGCATTTTAAATACTTATTTAAATGTACAATTGTAAAATGCTTGTATTTAATTTATAAACACATTTTTATGCAAGTATTTAGACACGTATTTAACATTTTTTATCATGTATTTAGTATTTATAAATACTGAAATACTTTTTTAAATACAATCAAGTTGGCTGGTGGCCCGAAATTCGGCAAAATCCCCCACCCCAATAAAATTTTTAAAAAGTCCTACAGCAAGGGAATACCTTTGTATATCTCCACATAAAGTATCTTGTCAAAGCTTGTCTTATTTTACTTTCTAGTGTGGAATACGTTTATGACCTTCTAATGAATTCAAATCTAAATAAAAATCTTCGAATGCACATATCTCAAAACCAAAGGTTTTG
This sequence comes from Macrobrachium rosenbergii, assembly GCF_040412425.1. Lineage (NCBI taxonomy): Eukaryota > Metazoa > Arthropoda > Malacostraca > Decapoda > Palaemonidae > Macrobrachium > Macrobrachium rosenbergii. Next base: position 10,138,730 of record NC_089755.1, read on the forward strand.
CTTTTCAGAAAGCTTTATACATAATATTTTCAGAATACTTTCCTGAAAATTTGCACAGCGCATGAGAGACATTAATGAACAAAATTAAGAATTTTCTTTCTTATGTCATGTTTTTTATATATGATTTTTCCACGATTTTTAGGTAAAAGAAGAATGATGAGAAACAAAAGTAAAAAAATCGAAAGCTGTAAACTCTAGCAAAATATCACATTACCCTTATTCTTGTACTTGATTATTTATCCTTCCAAGTATAAATGGACCCAGTGGAAGCTGCACAATGGTCTTCGATAGATTTTTTTTTTATAATCAATGATGATAAATTATGTAAGACATTTGTGTTGTTTCCTGTGTTCAGTCAAGGTTTGGTATCCAGTGGGCTTTGGTATACAGTAAATTATATTATTCTATAAAGACTAATAGAATTCCTATAAAAGGGATATCAAAAGTATTTGAAAAGTATTTGAATAGTATTTAGATACAATTAAAAGTAATGTATTTAAGTATTTAAATACATTACATTTATCTGTAATGTATTTGGTATTTAAATACAATTTTGACCAAGTAATGTATTTAATATTTAGATACATTTCAAAGTATTTGTGCCCATCCCTGAATTTACGAAAGTACTATAGAGCAACTAAAAATGAAACTCAAATAAATAATCCTCTAATGGAAGCTGCGTAACCACTGTGGGGAAAATAAAAATAAAAATAAAATAAATCTAATGGAAGCTATGTAGCCATTTCCTAACAAACCCAGCGGCACCTTCTACCCACCCTACGACATCTGACCTGATTCCGTCTGACGCTGATGCTTTTGGCAATTTGGCCTCGCTTTGGATATTAATATATTTATGTTTATATTTATGTTTAATTAACATCTAAGAAATTTTTAATGCGCGATGTTTCTTGGGTCGCTTTCCCGTCCATATGTGTGAATTATTCATAGCGATGGTACTGAATTTTCATTTGTGTTTTTAAACTTAATTCAAACAGCGTTTTTCGACTTCTGAAACCGACTTCAGTTCAGGATGTTCTAATGGGTTTAGAGTCCTGAAACTCAAGGGGAAAATGGGGTTGTTGTTTAGGGGTTGTATGATGGCGAGAGGTTGTGGTCATAAATTCGAGCGTAAGAACCGTTGTTTGTTTTTCACACGTGTTTTCAATCTTGTAGTGCTGTTTTTATTTAAATTCTTGTTTTTGTTTAATATATATATATATATATATATATATATATATATATATATATATATATATATATATATATATATATATATATATATATATATATATATATATATTTAAAAATTTTCTTGCTGTGGAAACTTCACAGCAAGCATTGATCAGGAATGGAAGTAATATAATAATAATGATAATAATAATTTTGAAAAATCCACACTTATACAGTAAAAATATAAATAAGAATTAAGAAATTACACTTTTATGCATACAACGATATATATATTCTTGATAATAATAATAATAATAATAATAATAATAATAATAATAATAATAATAATAATAATAATAATAATAGCAGCTCTCTAAAAATCATCAATTCGTACCATTGAGGACTTCCTTGACGAAACCTTTTTTGACAGAAGACTCAACCTGGCGTCACCCTGTAAGGAGGGAAGGAGAGGAAATAAGATTAAAAGGAGGAAGAGGAAAAGGAGGAGAGCAGATGCTTTGCACGATTACTTCTCTATTTTGCTTCTTCCGTCATTCATTAGATGGAATGCGGGAACCTTTCAGGTCAGTTACTCTGGGAATATGGTCAACACTGCAGCTTACCTCCCCTTCCCTTTATTAATGAGTAAATAAGCTAATTCATTAATTATTCAACAACTCAAATATTTAACCTGATTTCATGTACACACACTACTACACGCTCACACGTGTAACATATATATATATATATATATATATATATATATATATATATATATATATATATATATATATATATATATATATATATATATATGTATATATATATATACATTATATATATATATATATATATTATATCTTATATATATATATATATATATATATATATATATATGTAATATATATTATTTTGTGATACAAAACTACAGTTGTTTAATTATTATTCTTACTCACCAGTATACCTCCTTCCTTCCTTATCAAATCCCTCTCAATTCCCATTTATTTCCTCTCCTCTTCAACCATAATTCCTGTCCCTCTCCACCACTGACAGCAGGAATTTCAATTCCATCTAATCCAATTCCAGTGTTTTCAGATGAAAAGGTCCTGACGTCATTAGCATTCTGGGAGTAAGGAGGCCTCGTTCTTTTATCACAAAAGATGACATTCGTCAGACAACGTTTTTATTAACCAGTTAAGGAATTTAATATTAACTTCCCCATCTCACAAAGCAGCCAAAATGAAATTGTTAATTCTGTCCTCTTTTATTTTGTTCGAGGAAGGAAGGAAGGAAGGAAGGAAGGAAGGAAGGAAGGAAGGAAGGAAGGAAGGAAGGAAGGAAGGAAGGAAGGAAGGAAGGAAGGAAGTCTGTGAGGGTGACAGAATTATAGTCTGGTAAAACGTCTATTTCCCCTTTGCAGAAGTCTGTCTGTCTGTTAAGATCCGAGTTTTGTGTGACTCTGGGGAGAGATTAAACGAGGTTTCGGCTACTGATAGAGAATAAACGAGATTTTGGGTGTTAATCACAAAGAACAAACGAGATTTAGGGGGCTAACTAGAGAGAATAGATATTTTGGCGCTTATCAACAAAGAACAAATTACATTTTGTGGGTAAGAAAGCATAAACGAGATTTTTGGATTAAAAAGGAAGCTAAACGAGATTTCGGGCGTTAGTGTCAAGAACAAACGAGATTTAGGTGAGTTAACGAGAAAGAATATAAATGATTTTGGGGAGAAGAAAGAGGGAGAGAGACAGTGATGGTTGGAGGAAGGAAGGGAGAGGGAGAGGAAGTGAGAGAGAGGTAGAGAGTGAGAGGGAGATGAAGTGAGAGAGTGTAGGGGTGTTATGGAGAAGAACGAGGGAAAAAGTCAGGGAGGGTTGGAGAGAGAGAGAGAGTGTGTTTATCGGTTGTCATTCAGTTTTCCCGGGCAACGCCGGGTTGTCAGCTAATATAATACACACACACTATATATATATATATATATATATATATATATATATATATATATATATATATATATATATATATATATATATATATATATATATATATATATATATATATATATTATATATATATATATATATATATATATATATATATATATATATATATATATATATATATATATATATATATATATATATATATATATATATATATATATATATATATATATATATATATATATATATATATATAATATACATATATAGTGTATGAATATATATTCATATAAATTATATAATTTCGATATATATACCATATATAATTAACAACAACTATAACAACATCTATACATACTGTTCATTCAGCAATAATGAATCTGTCTTTACAGTCACAAAAAAGAATAACAGCTCAAAATCTGTAGATCTCTGGATTCTGGAAGACCGAAATACATTTGACGTCGCTGATCCTGAATAAATCTCGTAAAAATGAATGAAAGTATTTGTCATCAATTACAGTATGCAATGGAACTCGTTCCTGTGCACCTGCCAGGTTGATTTCCCCCGAGGAACATTATTTCTCTTAAGATAGTTCTCTCACTATCTTGTTTTTATTCTTTGCAATTATGACATGCAAGCTGACAAAAATTTATCCCTAGAATCCCTGTTCACTTATAATTATAAATCGATTACTAAGAGCCAGAAGGCTTTAGAACCATAGAGAAGAAATACCAAGTATAAAGGGAATCATTACTATTCCTCAGATCTCACGACTGTGAGGAATTCCTCATTTATCCTCACTGTGGCGCAATGACGATGCAGAGCAGAGCATGAGGAGGAATCAGCTATTCATAACAGGGCTTATTTAGCAGGAAATTCTTGCAATGAAGCAAAGGCTGTGAGGGAACTACCAGCGTTGACCAGATGCTGCCTTGGGTCATCTCAGCAAGTTGGGAGAATGGCATTTCTGATTATGTATGTATGTATATATATATACACACACACATATATATATACTGTATATATATATATGTGTGTGTGTGTGTGTGTGTGTGTGTGTGTGTGTGTGTGTGTGTGTGTGAAGGTATGTATATATGTGCGTGTGCTGGTTATTTTCTGTTCATTGTGTTTTAGCGTTTTACGAACAAAATTTTGTTCCTTGTCAAATTAATGACAATACTAAAAGAATTTTTAAATAATAATAATAATAATAATAATAATAATAATAATAATAATAATAATAATAATAATAATAACAATTGCAAAAAGAGCTGAACTTAATGAAAACCGTGTTTCATACTGAAATACAGGACCTCACTGCAGTTATAAATACATTTATCATTAAATGAAAAATCACCAGTGAGTGTTAATAGCTTCCCAAATGGCTTTCCTGGTGGGTTAACATTTGAGCCGTAACAGTGAGGTCATATCTGGCCTCATGGAACATGAACCACCTACTGCTCTTAAGTAAGGATCACGGATGCTGTTGGTCACTTGTGTAGAGAAAATTATATATATATATATATATATATATATATATATATATATATATATATATATATATATATATAATATATATATTATATTAGTATATATTAGTATAACGTTCCTCATAGACTAGTTATGGCAAGATAAATATATCTATCTATTTATCTGTCTATCTAAATATTCACACACACACACATATATATATACACACATACATACATACATACATATAATTTATATATATACATACATATACAGTATATACGTATATATTAAACGTATGGTATTTTCGATATTATGCAGCAAAAGAACCACAGGGAACATCTCAGACCTTGGAAATGAAATATAGAATTTAGGCCAAAAGCCAACCGCTGGGACCTGTGAAGACATTCAGCACTGAAAGGGAAATTGAGAGGAAAAATGTTTGAAAGGCGTAACAGAAGGAAAACATTTTGCAGTTGCATTATGCAACAACTGTTAGGAGAGGGTGGAAAGTAAGATGGGAGAAAGAGAATATGAACGGAGTTACAGTAAAGGGAATGAAAGGGGGCCGAAGGGACGCTGCAAAGAAACTTAAGTAATGCCTACAGTGCACCGCATGAGGTGCACTGACGGCATTAGCCCCCTTCGGTGAGAAGCAGACCTTGAGTGAGATGTAATTTTCTTTACAGGAAAAACTGTCTGCTGTCTAGAATAGACCTAAAACTGCTTATTTCAGTTATTTTAATATGCCTCTTGAATGATAGATAGGCCAACTGTGTGAAGATAGCAATATTTCCTTCTTGAACTTGAGGAAATTTCAGTTCTGAAATCATTTTATGACGGATTCTCCACAAGTTCGCGAGAGGTAGACCCTTACCTAACCACTTATTTAATAATTTATTATTATCCTAAGAGGCAGTCAGTAATAATAACACTGAAATCCCTTTATTCAAAAAAGAAAAAATGTCCGTGGCATCAAATTTCTGGAAATATCTCTGTGTTTCACCTAATTTATTCTAATGATCGTCATATATAGTACTGTATAAATAGCTTAGTCGACAGGTCGCTGAAAATGATTGTCCAACTTTAAACACTGTTTTGAAGTTACTGATACATTATTGTCTCTGAATATTATCAGGCTTTTAATGGAAAATGATAGAAAAACATATTGTGCCGTATCATTACCCTTTAATTCTAATACTAATGCACCACGATAGCGTGGTGAATACGATAATTTTCCAAAAGCCATACGATAGTTAGGTGAGGCAGGTAAGGCATGGCAACACTGATACTGTGTCATAACAACTCCCGAGAAGCCAGTCTGTAGTTTGACGTTGTGGTGTAATCGCGCTCTAAGACAGAACCGTTAAACGAGTTCATTTAAATTTCATTGCTCTGATCCTGTGTGTTCTAGATATTTTAACTGGCCCTTGGAGGAAGCGTTCAAATAAGAATCCATTTACGAATCAAAATCCTGGAACCTGGTGGGATCAGGCAAGGGGAGACGATGCCACACAGCAGCAGAAAGGTCAGTTTAAAGTTTTCAAATGACATTTCTTTAATTCTACATCATTCTGGATTTAAACGAGACTGGGAAGTAGGCTAAGCTGAAAATATAATGGTTCGTATAGGAATACTTAAAATAAATAAGTAAATGTAGACGTATGTTACTTAGATATTAAATGATAATAAAAAACAAATATCGTTTAATACTGAATTAACAGTAAAATTTTACTTAACATCATCACATTTTGGACTTGATAATGTAATTTCCAGATGATTCAATTTAAGCTGTGAACCTTTCTGACGTTCGTTTATTTCTCTGTAAAGTTTAAATAATCCCAACACCACAACCGTAAGCGTCGTGTTCGGTAAAACATAAACAAAAGAGGGTAAATATCTCGGTAACGTAAATTTGCAATAGATTTGAGCGCGAGTTTCGTACTGATCATGTTAACGGAGACTTTCGATCACAGCTTAAAAACTCAAATAATGGCTTGAACTACAATAATACTAAATTTACTATACATTGTGGATACTTTAATATAAACCGAAGGACCACTCGATTGTCCCATACACGCAAAAACATTAAAGTATGTTGAATTAACTTTCGCAACTTAAATTTTAAGTTATTTCGTTCCAAAGGTCGAACCTTGGCGAAGAAGCATTTGACAGAAGTCTCAGAAACTCGGAAATTGAATAACAGTATTTGCGTCGTTAAATGGGAACTGCTTGTTTGCTGGGTACTGGGCTAGAAAGCACGGCACAGTACGGTACGGTATTTTTTTTTTTTTTTACCGTCCGAAATTTTCCATCTACGGCACGGTATTTGTTAGTGGACGGTACGAATTTTTTTTAGGTATGGTACGGCATTTCTGCTCTAGCACGGTACGACATTTTCCAGATACGGTACGGTATTTTTGCTAGTGTACGGTACCATAATTTTTAGGTACGGTACAGTACGGTATGATATTTTTCAGGTACGGTACAGTACGGTACGGTATTTCTGTTAGTTTACGGTACTTCTAACCATTATTTTGTAGTTGTTATCCGGTAATTTTTTAAAGACTTTTCCTTACTTTATTTGATTATTGTTATTTCTGTTGTAATGATTTGTTTTGTAATTTACGATACTGTCAGAAACTTGCTT
>NC_089755.1:10146466-10165466 GCF_040412425.1 Macrobrachium rosenbergii
GAATGAGTTATTGTACAATCCTTTATATAAGACACTTTTCTGTAAATGAATAAGTACAATATAGAGATAAATAATAAATAAGTAAAAGACTAAATAAATGCCAGTTTGGTGCATACTAATCTATAAACTGTAATGGAACCTATACATATTTAATCCATTTATGGGGGAACCCTGATGTGACACACAAATAATTAAATGGAAGATAACTGAAGGTAATTTTCACTTGTATTTATTTAAAGACTGACGTCTGTCATTAGTTATCTGGACTTCCTTCACCGATTACACACACACACATATATATATATATATATATATATATATATATATATATATATATATATATATATATATATATATATATATATATATACAGTCAACTGGGAATTTATATTGTGTAAAACTGAAATTTTTTTTTATATATAAATAAATACATCACATTTATATATATATATATATATATATATATATATATATATATATATATATATATATATATATATAATATATATAAATATATATATATATATATATTATATATTTATATATATATGTGTGTGTGTGAGTGTGTGTGTGCCCAGGTAAGTTTATGGTGTCACTTTGAGTAAATGACTAGGGAATATATATTATGTAAAGCTGAAATTGACATTCTTCTAACAGTAATGAAAAAATCAAATGTTTTCAAACGAATCCTGGAATAGACACTCCTTCCAAAAACAAATTCCTAGTCATGAAAAAATAATAAAAATACGGGAGAAATGTGAAGGTAATTCGATAATAAAGCTGAGTATGAAGCTGGAATCCAAATAATAATAATAATAATAATAATAATAATAATAATAATAATAATAATAATAATAATAATAATAATAATCTAGCACACTTGTTCCCTTTGAAGGCTTCCATTAACTTTGTATTAGGGTCGTTAGATTTTCTGCAGCCAAAAGACCAGGAATAAATGTTTTTATAGACACAAGATTTAATGGACTATTATTCTACATTTAATGGTTTTTATATTTATTTCTATTTATTTTATATGATATTCTCAAATGAAAGTGACAGAATGAAGTGGCTTTTAAATTGCTTTCGTTCTTAAGCTTCACCATTTTGATTAGTAATTATGGTCAAATTATTGTCTTAAAATAATTCTGTAAAAGACCATAAGAAATGGAAAAGATAAAAAGACTGAAGGCTTTGTGATCAAAGTTAGTTTGAACATATCATTTCTCCTTACATTTGCTCTGCAAGCATGGAATATCTCTCTCTCTCTCTCTCTCTTCTCCTACTCTCTCTCTCTCTCTCTCTCTCTCTCTCTCTGATGCAACAATCTCACTCAAAAATCTAACCCCAACCCCGTGTCCACACTTCGACAGAAGGCCAGCCACCAGGCGGGCGGCCTTACCAAAGGCAGTGAGAGAGAGAGAGAGAGAGAGAGAGAGAGAGAGAGGAGAGAGGAATATGCAAATGAGATATGTCATGTCAAACATTCCTCTTCTGTTCTGGAATTATTGCAGCCTCTGCAACTAGAATACATTGAAGAGGAGGAAGTCTTGTGGTCTCAGTTCCCTCTTATTTGACATGGGTTTGTGTTTGTGTGTTTGTGTATGTATATTTATGTGTGTGTGTGAGTTTAAAAATAAATTTTCAGACTACTGTTGGGTCTAAAGTATTGGGTTTCGGTACCATGGGATTATGTGCTGCAAAGTGTTTCAGAGTAAAGTACTTCACCATTTTAATAAATCTCTTCCACAGAGCTCCTGTATACAAGTAGAATTTTTTATAAGATCCCTGTCTATTAGAATTTTTTGATTTTTATATGCGACTACTTAAGAACTTACAGAACAGAATTTACTAATAAGTGCTACCAAAGTGTTTCAGGGTAAAGTACTTTTACCTTTTAAGGAATCTCTCCCACAGACCTCCTCCTGTGTATGGTAGAATACTTACAAAATGCCCTGTCTATCATTAACTTTGTATTTAATTATATGTAATCACTCTAAGAACTTACAGAACGAATACTTTTATATCATTCAATCATTTCATTCTCTCACCTTCTTCAGATATTACCCAGTTATGAGAAAAGCAGATTCTCCTTCACTGGACGTGGTTTGGGCGTCATATCGCCTATAACAATTCCCTCCTGACTGGAGGAACAAAATTTGGTCTGGAAAACTCAGGAATATCTGGGAATCCTATTCCAACAAAATACAAGGGGAATTTTTTGCTTTGCATTTAGTTCTGGTTTGTGTTTAATCTTCGACTTATATTTCGACCTTGATATTCGAGCTTCCCTTATATTCAATTTGGGGCGTCGTCTTTGGGGCTCACTTAATTTTGTATTTGAACTTTATATTACTCATAACCTGACTTATATTCGTTCAATTATATTTCGACATATTCGACTTATATTTGACTTAAATTTGACTTATATTCGACATATATTCGACTCTTCCGACTCATATTCGACTTATATATCGATTCATTCATAAATTTGACTTATATTTCGACTCATTTCGACTTATATTCGACTCATTTCGACTTATATTCGACTTATATTCGACTTATATTCTACTTATTTCGACTTATATTCAACTTAAACCCATATATTCACTTATATTCGACTCATTTCGACTTATATTTATAAATTGACTTATATTCAACTTATATATCAAATTATATTTCGACTTTTTTATTTTGAATTACATATGTTTGACATAATATTTCGACTTATGTTCAGTTTAAATTTTTACTTCCATTCGACTTCCAGTATATTTCGACTTATATCATTGCTCTCGTAAGCATTCGACAGTTCTTTCAAAAACCTCCATAGATAAAAAAATCGTGAAATATAAATGACTATAAATCTTGAGGGCCGATTATTAGTGCTTGCCAAAGGCCTTCAGTCTCCGCATAATTTAAATATTCAGTTGTAAAAATGACTCTTTCATTTATCCTTCTGTGTCAAATGGCAAATAAATCGCTGCGTTCTGTACCGTTGTTTGAAAGACAAGGCTTCACATGTTATGAATTAATTATCGATACCCAGTTACAGTTAAGTGGAGTGTTCACTTATATATAAGTTACCTAATGATGGTTTGATCTTGTTTCTTACACATACGGTTATTAAGATATTGATCTCTCCTTGCCCGCCCCCCCAAAAAAAAGTTAATTAAACAATAATTACAGAGTTATTTCTGCTGTTGAGGTCAAGATATAACACTCCATTATCCACCCATGGATAGCTTATCATTTCATTTATTTTCAGTAAAGAAATTATGAAAGTATTTATCACGTTGTTTACCACTAGAGTTATAATTAAAGCTTATGTCTTTTGACTTATATAAATATATATCACTCACACAAACTTACATACATACATACAAACTGTACATAAATGGCTAATGCCATACAAATTATTCGTAAGCACAAAATATTGTGGCAGTTCTTCCCAGCAACTGTTTGTCCGGACTGTCTACGCCCTGACAGGTCCCCAAAACACCTTTCGAATTTCCATGAGAAGGCTTCTTTTGTTCCTTTCACCCGTTGCCTGTTCTTAGGCAGACTCTGTGAAATTACACTTTTAAAGGAATTTCTCGACCTCAGAGCGTTTGAAAGTACAAATCAGTAATAATAATAAATGGCTAAAATTTTGAATTGACTGGGATGCCCTCTCCACGTTCATTTTCCTATTTTGAAAATCGACTTGTTCAGTTTCCTGAAAATTCCATTGCGCCCCTGTTGACATAAGCAGGTCTAATGAGTTTTCTTTCTTTTTTTTAAATCTTCAGCTGAAAACCCTTATTATGGACTGTAGAGTCAGCAGACTTGTATAAACCCAGAAGAGCTCCTAAGGGAAATCAGCCTGCAGAGAGAGAGAGAGAGAGAGAGAGAGAGAGAGAGAGAGAGAGAGAGAGACTAGGGAGGCTGATAAATAAATAAGATTAAACCTCCAAATTCAGGGGAAATCAGCCAAGATAAAACTCCTAGCAAACTGATGGTTGGTCAATTGTGGTGGGTTCCAGCCATGGTAAAAAGGCTTTTTTTACCACAAACTTTTCCCCTTGGGAGGAAAAACTTCAGAAGGTTCTATTCTATTGGGTCTCAGCAAATGTTGATGGGGTGAGACTGCTAGGCCCATACCCTGCCCGAGTGGTGTTTAAGATCCTGTGTATTGAAGTCATATGGGGTTTCTGTTTCTATAAATGAGGAGTTCCGAGCAATAGGGGTCGCTGTCAGCAAAAATAAATAAATAAATAAATAAAAATTTTAAATGACAGAAATCAGATAAAAAATTTTCAAACCCGGAAAGGTCTAATTCAGTTATTTTCAATAAGGTATTTAGACAAAGTTTTTACAACTGATCCATATAAACTGTATGTTACGCTGCAAAAAAAATCTATAAAAATTATCTAAAAGTTTCAGCAAAAAAAAAAATTTGAAAATTACAGAAATCATATTCAAAGTTCTAAAACCCTGAGAAGGTCTAATTCAATTAATTTCAAAAGGTATATAAACAAATTTCTCAATGCTGATCCATATGAACTGTACATTGCGATAAAAAAAACATCGCTATAACTAAAATCATATAAAAATTTTAAAATTGGGATTGGTGGCAATTTTCGAAGCCCAATAAGTTTTGAATGTTCAGCTTTGAATGATTTTTAAACGTTTTCTGGGTTCCTTTGCCGGAGCAGAAAACTGAGTCTTCCAGGAAACGTTATAGCGTCGTGAAAATGTAAAATAATAAGAAATAAACGCTTTTGACGCGGTCACACTTCCTCAGAACCGTTATTAAAATTGCAAACGCATCTTCAGGGAACTATTTTCGAATGCCTTGTGTTGTATCAATGGTGAGCTGTTAGTAAAGATGAGTGAAAAAGATGGAAAGTGAATGTTCAGGAAAGAAGTATTTTTAGCACTTCATAAATACTCTGTGAAAGAACATTGCTGGGTTTGTAATGATATTACAAAATTAATAAAGGAAAAATTAAGTCCAATAACATTTTTATAATAATAATAGCATAAGAAAGCCAGTCAAATTGGACCCCCCCAAAAAAAAAAAAAAAAATTTAGGAATACGAAAGATTTTGTGAGAAGTTCAAATCACAGAACTAAAAGCAAATCACAGAGGAAATAGGCAGAACGCCCCCCCACCCCCCCAGAGATACTTAACAATAATGATAAAAACGAACACCTTTCAAAAAATGAAGATTGTATTAACACTCACCAAAACCGAGACGATGCAGAACTTCTGAAAAAAATGAAAGATTACTATTATTAATATCGTGATTAACTTTGATCAATGTCATTAACGTAGTATATATATTCTATATATCTCTATATCTATATATATCTCTGTTCTCTCTCTCTCTCTCTCTATCTCTCTCTCTCTCTCTCTCTCTCAGTGCAGTATGAAATTATCATTTCGAAATCCACAAGAAAATAAACAAATTCATCGCATTTCAGAATGAAACTGAGTTTGATTAATGAAGAGCCTCTGTCAGTAACTGAAATTTAAAAGAGAAAATGTCACAACAATTTCATAAATCATTTACTCAAGTTTCTCATATCAACAACAGTTCTCAGAATTTCAGGTTATGTTTAGAATAAGTTCCTTCAGTATTCCTAAAGATAAAATTCCTCAAGCCAGAGAGAGAGAGAGAGAGAGAGAGAGAGAGAGAGAGAGAGAGAGAGAGAGAGAGGATTAATGCATTTACTTACAGGGAACTCCAGAGTCCATTTTGTCAGATTACATGATCCCAACAAATATACTGCATCTGCTTTACTGCAAATGGCTGGATGCTATCTTTATCTCCCAGTTGTGTCTCTCTTGGAAAGAGAAATTCTACACTCGGGTGAAAAATATGAAATACTAGAATATTATTGAGTAAGTATTCAATATCGTCGCTCTCATTCTCTCATAGAACTGAGATAATATTCTTCTGAAGTCAAGAGGCTGTGAATAATTCAATGAAGGCGACAAACATATCAGTCTGATTATCTGCCAAGTTACAAAAATCACGGACTGTAAATCATAAGAGTTTAAGGAACGCGGAACCAGAAAATGAGTATCAAAGTACACAAGTATTGTTTTAAATCGTTAAACAATACTGATAATGAAGAACAAAATTATCACTTCATAAACTAGGCAGATATATGATGAAACTATTATCCTGTTCAAAAACATCTATGGATTTTCAAATTTCCACAAGTTTCCCCTCATTCACTGGAGGTTTACAGAAAATGGGAAAGTAAATTGACAGTCAACGTCCATTCCACGATAGCTTTTCCAGTCAGAATGTTATTCATTGCAAGTTCCTGATCTATGGGAAAGTTATGTACAACCTCTATACATAGAAGATAAGGCGAATTTGGACTTTATTATTATTATTATTATTATTATTATTATTATTATTATTATTATTATTATTATTGATAATACCGTAATAATAATAATAATAATTATTATTATTATTATTATTATTATTATTATTCAGAAGGAAAGATATCGACAATTGTTTAAAAATTTAGTTCATGAAAGAGTCATATACAAAACCACAATTAAGTCTAAAATCATCAAACTTTAGAATGATACAAATCAAAATACTGTGAATATACATAGAAAACGGGATTCAAAATTCACTGTACTGTTGGTAGGTTTTGTGCCAGCACAGACTCTTTCTCTATGGAAGCCCGTTGGATATAGTAAGCTGCTGAAAGGGTTAAGATGCCTGACGTGGACCCCTGGACCAACCAAGAGACGAAATGAAGAATGAATAGTATAAGTAGTATATTGTACATAGAGTAAACATGAGGGATCAAATGACTGTGGAATAGAAGACTTAATAAAGAATTCAAATCTAAATATTAATATAATTTGCCGAGGTCACCTCGGTAATGACATAGATATATTATTGGAAGGGAATAACAAAATAAAAATAAATAAAAGAAATATACGTGCGTCGATAACAGAGGAAGTGAGGGAAAGAGAACTCGATGCAAAAATGGGGATGCGATAATCAAGAGAGAATGAGATGTATATATATATATACATGCATATACATATATAATTTGTTTATTTAAATAAACACGGGTTTACTCCCAAGAAAAGAAAGGACAACGACGACTGTCGCATTCACACTTGAACTGCCGAATTAAATCCTTTATCCCACAAAACCTGGCTGCTGCATATCATGCCTCGTTGCCATTTTTATTATTTTTTTTTTAGCCCTTTGGTTCCATCGAGTGAAGCTTAAATTTAACCGTGAGCTCAAAGAACCTCCAACTATTCATTTTAACATATATTTTATCTTAATATTAATTTTGATTTAGGGCCACACTCTCATAATACGTTGTTTGGCCCACCTCGGGGGTACAAAACTTTAGGCAACTCATGTAATTTGCATAGCTCTGCCTCCGTCTTGAGAATTCAAGGTTGCACCAAATGGTGGATTTAAACTTTATTTTTAGTTTTTTACTTTTATTTTTATTTTATATCAAGTCTGTTGATATCATTGATACGTTTAGGTTTTTATTTTTATTATTTTTAAATTTATCTATTTTTTTTATCAAGTATGTTTATTTCACTGATACGATTATGTTTTCATTTTTATAATTTTAATTTTATTTATATTTTTTTCCTTATGTTTATTTCATTGCTAAGATTACATTTACGATTAAGTGTTTCGTTGTTGTCCAAAGTCACGTGGAGATAATTCTGATTCTTATTTTATCACAGAGGGATAATAGGAATGTATATGGTTCCACTACTTCTAAAGAGCAGACAATGGGACTGTGTGAAATTCCATCATATTATACTGAAGAATTCTTTACTGATATAATATCATTATAGCTAGTAAGAGGAATGCCTGAAATTCAATAACGCAGTGGGAGCAGATGCCATCACATCGTGAACACCGACCTTTTCAAAGCTTTAAGATTCCAGCTCAACTGCATTCCCATTTCTTTCCTGAAGAGTATAATAATCATAATTATTCTTGATTCTTGCTTTCAGGGCCCATTAAATAGCTGTGTGAGAACTGTCCGCATATCTGGATGTTATTATAAAATATTTAAAGCTTTTGAAAGCGCTTTGTAATAAGCTGGTAGGTAGGTTTATGAATTCTTTCACCAATGCTTCAGGTAATTTTGAAGGCATCTTAAGAATTATGTTTTTTTTCTTTTTACATGAAATTTAGTTTTTGTTTTCAGTTTATGTCAGATATTGAACGTTTGAAAATGAGTTTTTTTTAACCTCCACAAAAGATCAGTTAAAAAAAGATAAAGGCAGAAATATATATAATAAATTTTTTTCAGAGAAATAATTTATCTAAAAATAAATTTGATTCTAGCCTTTCCTAACTAGAAAGGTACAAATAATTCATCTTGGATAAATTTGTTTCCATATTAATTTATATATATATATATATATATATATATATATATATATATATATATATATTATATATATAATATTTATGACCTTATTTTTATTGAAACTCATTTTTGTGCGTGGAGGCTAATATAAAAAAATTAATATTCAACATCTTACATCAATTAAAAACAAAAGTAAATTTATATAAAAAGAAAAATTAATATCTGTGTAAGGTAGGCTTGCCCAGATCCTGAGATTGTTTTTTCTTCTGTAAATACAATTATACATTGTTAAGACAGTTGAAAAATCTCCAGACACTAAGTTATTACAAAACACGAATGAAGGCCTCTTAGCTGCTAAATGTATAGTTCATTACTAATTCTTATCGTTCAAAATGAGCGTCTATTCCTTCTGACAACTAGAGTCTAATTTGAACTCAGAGGAGGAATGCCAAAGTCCCACGGAAAAGTCTGAGAAGACTGATAAATTTGTTGTGATCTTCAGTAAGGATATTTAAGGTGACATCTGAAATTACCTAACAGCTACAAACTGTCGCCATTATATTAAGAAAGCCAGTAATAACTGAAACGATATATAACCTAGAAATATTCTGTCTTAATGAAACTGTTGGTGTCGAGTATTAGAAGCTGTAAGACTTCTGAAGACATAAACAAAACCTTGTTGCTAGATTGAGAATGACATGGCCTCCGAACAAAAATACTGCTATTAGTGCTATTACTACTATCAATACAGGTAAAATAAATTAAGGCAAAAAGAAAGATATAATTGTCAGGCATGGACATTGCAATACACATCCACGTTCATATATCAGGCAACAGACGGTCCCAAAAATATTTCTGATGAAGTATTGCATTCCCACAACTCCCCTCCCTACTTCCCTTCGGACGCGATCGTCGGAAAATACTTTGTTCCTCTGGCGAGGTCCATTCATTTGGACTGTCGTTTATAAAAATTCGGCCGAGCGATGACCCATCTTCGTGTCCAGTATGTCGAAAAAGTGGGTCTTGACTAGAAAAGGATTTTATAGATTCTATGAAAACAGTTTTTTGTTTGGTACGAAAAGGCTATTGATTTTGAGGAAATGGATTTTGAGGTATCTGAATTGCATGATGAAAGGTCAAGTTGGATGGAATAAATGGAAGCTTCCGAGCAATTGGGCCTGATCTTTTGTAAAACCTTATAAATATATACCTCTGTTTTGGTACGTCTACTAATGCTTCAACTGTGTTGGATTCCAAGTACATATTTTTTTCCTTTATAATCCCCATCTGTCATTTATATGAGCTTTCTTTGTAAACTTACTTTTATGTTTCTATCAGTCCAAACAAAGGACAGTAAGTCGAAATGACTCAGTTTGCAGCACTCCATTGTTTCTCTTTCCTTCGTGGATTTTATCTTTATTTATATTTTCCTCACGTTCCATATTTCCGTGATTCAGTTATACATACATAGTTATATATATATATATATATATATATATATATATATATATATATATATATATATATATATATATATTTATATATATATATATATATATATATATATATATATATATATATATATATATATATATATATATATATATATATATATATATATATATACATATGGTGTGAAAGGAGGCTATTCTCAGCAAAAACGCAAGACAGTTTGGTACATGGTTTTCCTCTATTCATGACGGCAGGGCAGCCGATGAGATCCTCGTCTCATCCCCAAGGCTCTAAAAATACAAAGTACAATATACAAATACAGCAAGAAAAGTTAATGTATGTACAAATAAAAATGATAAAGTAAAACATCAATACAAAAGGTGAACCTAAAATAAAATTGTTAAAAAAGAGAAACAACTAGAATATTTCAACTAACAGACCTCATTCCTCGAAGTTCAGATGCTGTATGAAAAAACAAACATAAGGTGGGGTGAGGTTTAGGCCATATACAGGGGCGTGGACGAGGAATAATTGATCACATTAAGATATATCAGGTCTAGCTCTAACGTTTGGAGAGAGAGAGAGAGAGAGAGAGAGAGAGAGAGAGAGAGAGAGCAGAGAGAGAGAGAGAGAGAGAGAGGAGTCAGGAGTGGGTCATGAAAGATGCATTATATATATATATATATATATATATATATATATATATATATATATATATATATATATATGTATATATATATATATATATATGTTGTATATATATATATATATATATATATATATATATATAATATATATATATATATATATATATATATATATATATAGAGAGATAGAGAGAGAGAGAGAGAGAGAGAGAGAGAGAGAGAGAGAGAAAATCCCTATATCGGAACATCTGCACCACCCCATATAATATAATAAAAATAAAAATGGCTCAACCTCTCCCTCAAGGCTGGAACTCCAAATGCATTCCGTCAGAATTGCCCCGACCCATTTTCACGGTGTAGTTTCGTCTCTCCATCAGTGAGTTCCCTTTTTTATTTCATTTTATTTTTAACAGTTATCCATCCGACAAATCCAGTGGAGTCACTTTTATGCAAAAATCAATATTTCGGTCAGTCACTCAATCGTTTGAGTTCAGCTTTGTGGTGGGTTAAATATTGGAATAGTTTTGTGTGCCAGCGAGGCTGTGTATAGGTATGTATGCATGTACAGTATATATGTACGTAAATGAAGTTAAAAAAAAAGCCCATAGAACACTATTTACAGTACAAAAACCTTATATTTTGAATAACTAACTTATGGATTCTGATCAGTGGTGAATAGGAATGTTGGTGATCAAGAATCCAGAACTTTCTTAATCGAAATATGGTTTTTGTCGCGTAACTGATGTTTTTATGGGCCTTTTCAACTTACGGACACTGTTAGGTTACAGTAAAAGACACTATGTATGTATATATGAATGTATGTATGAATGCATACAAGCATCGAGAAAGGAAGAAACAACGCAGCAGCTGCAACAACAACAGGACAAAAACACCTGAGAATTGCAAGGTCGCTTTGAATGGCTCTCGGGAACCCCAGCATTCAATAATGACCTCCCATTGAAATGCCCACCATGTCTTTTGATACAGAGGCTGTCTGCCTGCACAGTTATACGTCTTTAGATACACCCCACGGAAATTGTGATAATGATGGTAATACGCGTAATAGTAATAGTAATAATAATAAACAATAAACATGCAGTCGATACCATTATAATATCGTCTACTAATACATGCATACATACATACATACATATATATATATATATATATATATATATATATATATATATATATATATATATATATATATATATATACACACATATAGAATCAACATCCAATCACGTGTGGAACAGAATAAATTTCTGACTCACTTCGGGATCGTACCAGGTCTTTCAATTGGAAGGTTCGGTTGGTAGCTCCCTTGTTTTGCACTTGAAAGACTGAGCTCGATTCCAATGTGAGTCAGAAATATATATACAGTAAATATATATATATATATATATATATATATATATATATATATATATATATATATATATATATATATATATATATATATATATATATATATATATATATATATGAGAGCAACTGAGAAATAAATATACTAATGACTGACACATATTACCTGCATTCCTCACAAAACCCAGCAAAACCACAGGTGACGCAGGAAGACGTAAACAAAAAATACCAGAAATATTTCCCGTGAGCTTTTGAGAAGAAGCGAATTGAATAATGAAAGTCTGAACCAATGATCTTTAGGCGCTCTATATTCCGAACACCCTCCTCCATCAAAGGCGATTCTTTAGAACAATTAGTGCTGGGAATTCATTCCCGAACGTCATGATGGTTGAATGTTATCACGGTCAGAAGATTCCGGTAGGAATAAGTGACTCAGTTATTTATTCCAGTGATTCCTGTTTGACTGGTTTAAAATTCCGCCACAAAGCCAAGCACTTTTTGGGCGCTTCCAGCCATTCAGTGCTTAAGACCGTGAATAGAAGGAGTTGGAGTGGTTGGACAGCAATGTGGAACAAAGAATAGAGAAGACTATAGAATTTAGGCCAAAGGCCAAGCGTTGGGATCTATGAGGTCATTCAGCGCTGAAAAGGAAACTGAAAGTAAAAAGGTTTCTTTAAAGGCACAATAGGAGGAAAACCTTTTGCAGTTGAGGAAAGTCAGATGGAAGAAAGAGAATATGAACGGAGGTACAGTAAAAGGAATGAAAGTGGGTGCAGCTATTTGGCAATGGGATGCTGTAAACTACCTTTATGTGATGCCTACAGTGCACCACGTAATGTGCACTGACGGTAGTAGCCCCCGAGGGGCAGTGATTCCTGATGTAATTGGGTATGATTTATGAATTATGAATAATGCATAGTTATTAGAAATTAAAATTATAATTGAAAATGTAAATCAAAATTAAAATAAAAAATCAAAATCAAAATTAAGAATGAAAATTATGACTGAAAACCAAATTAAAATTAAAAATATAAACTAAGATTTAAAATAGAAATTAAAATGCTCCATTAGTCATCATTTCATACTCACAAAAGACTAAATATGGGTACAGAATATTAAATGAAAACCTAAGCTTACATTGAAATAAAATATAAAACAAACAGAAAAATAAATTCAACGACAATTGCCAGTGGCTGCATGCTTGCAAGCACTGAAATCGAATGACTAAAATAATTTCATTTGAACATTCTGCGTCAACACAGGAAGCAATTGCAAGGCAGCGTTTATGCACCGCCCACAAACTCATGAAAGAACCACATGGGCGTGTCTCCTGAAGCACGTGTCTCATCCCACGCATCCTGGAGGAAGCCTCAGGAATCCTTCTGGAATAAGAGACGAAGGATTCCCTCCAGTCTCCCCTGAAGGACTCTGTGTTGGTGGGAAGCGAGAATAGGGAAGGATGGCCTCTTTTATTTTCATGGGAGCGATAAAGTACAAGTGTTTGAAGACATGCCCATTGTACTCCTGAGAGAGAGAGAGAGAGAGAGACTAGAAGGGTTGGTCGAAGCATTACAGTTATCAGAAACAAGTTCACGCTCCCGGGAGCAGGAAAGGTTGGGCATAATAAAACAAGTGAATAAAAAAAATGTAAAAAAGGCTGATCGGAACTGACTCCATTCTCTCGCGACTTTCTAACACTAATTGCCTTGTGTTAATTACTTCCTGAAATAGACTTCTTTGGCAGCCACTAGCAATTGTCGTGGAATTTATTTTCAATTTGTTTTATCTTCTGTTCTAAGACGAACTTGGATTTTTACAAAATATTCTGTGCGGAAATTCAGTCTTTTGTGCATAAGATTAATTTTTATTTTTAATTTTAATCATAATATTGAAGAAGCCTGCACTTCAACGACTTATTTTAAAATGATTTTCACAACCTCATAAGTTGTTTTGACGCTGTTAATAATATACGATGTCTAAATTACTAAGAAAATGCGTAATTATTCAAATGCCAAGATTTTGTTATGCACAGAGATCGACTGTATTTTCCTTTACTCTTTCATATTGCCTGAGACAAAACACCTTTACTCTGCAAACTTTCCTTTAAGCAGGCCAGTGGCGAGAGAGGCTTGCCCTTGGTATTTCTAGGTACTCTGTTTACCAGATGTTTAGCCCAGCCTTTGTAGAGATCGTGGATGGTACACACAACGTAGAAATGAAGATAAGGATACACATGCCATTTTCTGTAACGTAAAGGTTTGAAACTGAAACTGCATGTATAGATAAGTGAGCAAATATGCTGTTATTATAGTTGATATAATTCTATCTTGAGTCAGAGGTAATTCAAGAACTCGGAAACCTATGTAGGAGGGCAGAAACTATTACGGAAGTTGGATTAAAACACAGAAAATAATTCATTAAGAGCCGAAAGGGGAGCCAGTTGGGAAAGTTTCCTTCAGAAATGGAATCACTGAAGAATTTGAAGACAATAATGCTCCATCTCATTCCCGTTGCTGCTGTAGTTTTGTCACGTTTCCGGCTGAAGCAGTGAAATGATTTGGGAAATGATTCGGGAGGAGGGTCATGAAAAACAAACATCTCTCTCAAAACAGAAAGTGGCGTTTTATTTTGCTTCTTCATTTAATCATTGTGCAATTGTCTCTCGGTTTAAAAGAATAATCAGAAATGGAGTCTGTTGTGCTTCTAAAGATCATACACACTTGTTTTTTCTGTTTTTCATATATATATAAATATATATAAATATATATAAATATATAAATATAAATATATATATTAAAAAAATATATAATATATATACAATATAGATATTTTATATATATATATTTTATTATATTATATATATATATATATATATATATATATATATATATATATATATATATATATATATATATATTACAATATACATATACACACATAAATATATATATTGTAATATATATATATAACGATATATAAATATATATAGATATATAATGTGTGTGTTAAAAAAATTGTGTGTGTATTATATTTATATGTACAGTATATGTATATATTTCAGAAAAATATGGCCGATATTAAATTGAAGGTACAGACCTGATGGAAGAATTTTTTGATTGTGAGATGGTACTGTAATTGAGCTCGTCACTGTTGCAGAATCGTTGCATTCAGCAGTAAAATAGTTGATCATCTCAGCAGTTAATGTGATGAACACGCGATATTGGCCTAAATATGACCAAGTTGCTATGAGCTCAAACACGAGTTCGTGTGTTAAAAATCAATTTTGTGTCTAATTTACCCAAAAATTAGTTCGGTCGTTCATTAGCAGAGCTAGAGCGAATCGTGAAGACATTATCTTTGAGTGTGGCAAGCTCTTAGAATTGGCAGAATAAGGTACAGTTCAGACTCTTAGTTTTTCTCATGTGAAGTGTGAACTTATGGTCTTTTACCATATTTCAAAATATTTTTGAACTTATGTTTTTTTGTATATTTCAAGACATTTTTTGATTTGTGTGGGAATGGATGGTAGCATTTTACCATTTCAAAATTCTATTTTATTGTGTTCTATATTTTACCAGTATGCTATTTACTCATGCATTTTAGACTTTTCATTATTATGTTTTTGCACTTCATATTTTTGGGAGTATTATCTGTGTTTAATTTTTTCGACAGATGTCATGGTTGTTTTGTGATGACTTTGTGGGCAATAACATGATGTTAGCATGTTGGTGTGATCATAGAGAAAGACAGACGCAAACCTTTGCAATGTCTAGTATTTTATGTGGGAGACTTGAGACTAGACTTTACAAAGTCTATAATGGACTATGTGAGAATTTTTTAATTTGCAGGCTATTAGCCATAATCAGATTTTTTTAGTTGGACTGAGACTAAATCTTGAGTTAGATGTTTTCTTACTTGACAATTTTATTTATGATGCATTTTAAATTTTGCTTTGTTTTATTCATTACCTGTTGGGTTGTCACGGTTTAAATAATAAATCTGACATTTTTTGTAGGAAAGATTGAGTTTTCCTTAAATGACCCATTTCATTTTTTAATGTGGAATGAGAGAGAGAGAGGGAAATCCATGCGAGTCGAAAGAAATTGTGACATTAGAGAGAGGAGAGAGATTGCATACCAATAAGAGAGAGAGAGAGAGAAATAAATTAATGGGCGCGTGAGATAAAAAGCAGAGAAAAAGTTTCATTTTGTTAAAGAGAAAGAGGAAAAAAAAGGCCGTAAACTTCCTATCGCCTTCTGAAGAGTTGAAGACCAATCGTTGTCACTGGTACAAGTTATTCCTACCCAATATTCTCATCAGTTACCAAACAGTTGTAACATTATTGCATATATAATATATAGATATATAATATCATATATATATATATATATATATATATATATATATATGTTTATAATACAATGCAGTTTGTATGTGTAATGTATATATATATATATATATATAATGGCTACTCCAAATTTATATAATAATAATATATATATATATATATATATATATATATATGATTGATATATATATAGCTGTATCTATTACTTGGAATAGAGTAACATGTGAGTGAGGAAACAAAAGTTCCAGTGTTCATTGTAAGGACTTTATTCAGTTTGACTGTATATTTCAAGAAATTTCAAGTCAAACCTTGGATAAGGATGATGAAAATTCTTAATTTATTTTTCAAACATCCATTTTACTAAGCCCATATATACATGTATGAATATATAATAAGAAGTGTTGAGTGATAAAGGAAGACCAAATGTCTGTTAAACATTTAGGTCAAACATACAATGAGGTTTAAAAAATTTTTTAGAATTTCCCAAAAGTGCACCATATGAGGGCAGTTATTTTACACTGAGGACACAAAAAGATACACATATTGAAAAACTCATTAGAAACGTAGTAGCAATTTAGTGGGTTGAGAAGAAGAAGGAAAAAACTGGTTATTTCAAAAATGAAATAAAGAATTAAAGGTACTTTTAGTGTAATCAGACATATATCTAAACAGCAAAAACCAAATTCTACAAAAATATAATTTTATTCCATAGTCTAACAAAGCAAAAGGATTGGAATAAAATAAAAGTGAAATGGAGTTCTCTATATCCCAGAAAGACATATTAAATAATATGACCAGTTAATACATAACATGGTATATCAATTCAACTAATTGTTAATTCTACATTTATGAGTTTATTTAACAATAAGTCAAACACGACTGAAGTCATGATAAGTCACATTGGAATTCCATTTATTTGAAGAAGATTTCAATACATCTGAGCAAACAAAGTGGAAAACAGAGTTTATAAAAAAAATAGTATGTTTTTATGAACAGAAAAATAAATGTGGGATATCTCCACGTTAATATGACAAAATTGGTGTTAATAAAACATGGCAAAAGATTAACAAATAAAAGTTTAATAATCAAAGAGACAATAAAATATAAATAAAAAAAAAATATATAAGCATGTTGACCAGTGCAAACTTTAACATGGGTTAAAGTTTTAAAATCCATTTTGGTTTTGAAAACAAAAATTAAACAAACCTCATTTTCAACAAATGTCTTCCAGCCAAGAAGTGGATTTGGAACACTTAAGAAATCAAGACTCAATATCTTAGCCTGTACTCAAAATGGAAAATTCACATTCAATATGTTACCCGTGAGAACTTTAGATAACGAATGCCTACCGGAACTTGACGAGGGTTATTGTAAAATAATTCCAACATTTACCAGAACATCACCCAATGAAGAATTATTTTCACTCTCCAAGGAAAGCAATATTTGACCACAGGCCTTTCATCAATTAGACTGTTTATCCAAAAATATTCATGTTTAAATTTCGCATTTACACTTGCCCAAAATATCTTCAAAGAATGCTTAGCTAAAAAAATGAAATTTATAACATAATTCCCCTAATTTTTCAATACTAAGATGTTTTTATAATTGATATAATAAATAAAATATATATATATATATATATATATCCTATTCATTTATATTATATATAAAGTTGTCGCAAATTGTGTACTAAAGGAAACAAGAATTGATTCATATATAGTATCTGTATATGAACATATGATAATATCTTTTATCTTATCAATATATGATATTTAAAATTAAACTGATTCTTTTATATTTATACTTCATGAAATTTATGGATTTTGGATACAAATTCCTTATTTGCTAGCCTTTACAAATTTGTCAAATATTGAACACAAAAATTTAAACTTTGTGTTTTAAATAAAGCACATCCAAAGGAATTCGAAATGAAGTTGGACAAATATATAATTTCTTATACTATTTTTATACGAAACATAAACTCTGAAAATGTTACATAACAATTACGGCAGTGGGTATAGTATTATACCGTATGCCATCAAGATTCAACCTTAAATTTGTTTCAAATATTTTGTTTCTCCGATATTCACTTTTGAATTTCAAACAAGTGACATAAATTAACTAGAGCAGAGAAAACATTCGGAATAATTTCAGATTTAAATGATTTCGGATCCGAATGTTTGCAGAGACACTCAATCATTTTTCACATCATTCATCATTTTTAGCTATTATTATTATAAATCTGCAAATGACTTTTTTCCAGAATTATTAATGTTTGGCCAAGATTTTGAACGGCATCAGGTGGCAAACTGCATCCAAGATTTTGCAAGCCAAATGAATGTTAAACATTATGCCAAGTTAAAGTGGAAAAGATTTTAGTTTATCATAGACAGTGAAATTTTAATAAATAAATGTAATCTGATTATTATTATTATCAATTATTATTATTATTATTATTATTATTATTATTATTATTATTATTATTATTATTATTATTCATGATGAAACCTATTCACATGGAAATTTTTAACATAGGGTCTAAAATATATAGTGTTCATTCAGGAGGAAGTAAGAGGAAGTAAAGGGAAATACAGAAAGATTATATCTCACTTATTAAAGAAAAAGATTAATAAACTAAATAAACTATTCTGAACCGCAGTTGTTTCAAAACTAAAACGAAGAGAAACTGATGGTTAAGAAAATTGAATTCTGATCGCAGTTATTTTAATACAGAAAGCAATTTACAACAAAGACTTCCTCCTAAAGTCTTCCTCTCATCCTTAAGACTCCCCATCAATCGTCCACGTCAGGAAAG
>NC_089755.1:10165966-10218466 GCF_040412425.1 Macrobrachium rosenbergii
GCCGATGAAATGAAAGTTGCAACAAACAATGGTTTTATAACAAGTGAGACTTTTGCTAAGGAATGGCTGATATCCTTCACAAGAATAGATATACAGTTTGGTAATACTATTAAGAACATTAAATTTGCAGAACACTTTGCAAAAGAATCATCCGACAGTGTTTGAGCCAGAATTTCATAAAAGTTGCAGAAAATGAACTTCACGCCATTATCTCACAAAAGAAGACATTCCAACCACATCAAAGAGGCTGCACAGCCAATAAAACTAATTTGCTAAACGGCCAAGCACTTAACCCTGACCCAAATCCTCCTGGGAGAGGGATTAGGTCCATCACAAAGTTTTGGGGAAAGAATTTTCAACTTCTAATCAAGGCTCAGCATCCATCTTATATCATAACTTAGTTAAGCAGAAACTCAGAAAATACGCAGAATATGAGATGAGCAGAATATTCATAACAAAATGTTCAAGCTAGAGAAATTAAACATAAAATTTAATGATGATATTCACCTGAAAAAGAAGGTAGGTACTCGTTGGTTTAATCAAGTCTTAAAATTAGACTTGCATAGTTCCTAGACTATCAAGTCTTAATCTGACAAGTCTCTGAAACTGAAGAGAAATGAATCACTGTGGATGTTTAAATAACAGACTCTGGTCGGTGGAATGTCATTCAACACAGCATCAGATCAAACATGCAAATTCTTCTTTCAAAGTCGCCTTCCTCAACCTACGCCAAAATACAGGTATGTAAGTGGAGATATACAAATTAATCTCATACAAATTACCAACAAAAAATGGGTGCATAGGAGCTTAAAATTGTTCTTAATCAGTATGAAAAGATATCACAGCTGATATATTCACATTTCACCCAAATTAAGCTCTTTTTAAAAAAAGTCAAATGTCATTTTGATGAAAGTTTCTAATAAAAATTTCTTCTTTTGAGACGAAATTTATTACAAATTCATTCTTCCAGAATAAAAGAAATCAGTGCACAGATATTATTTTAAATCGTCTACTTTTAAAACGGACTCATATCTAACCCAATACGGTTATGGTTGCCAGGATTAACTGTTCTTCCGTAATGCCCAGATCTTGATTTGTCAAGAGCAATTATTCAAATATGCTTCAGTATTCCGTTTCTCTTTTTAAATATGTATTTGTACAGAAATATCAGGGTCCATAGTCAAGTATTTACATTTTGTTACAAACTTTTTATTTATCAATGGTCAGTTTTTTTAAGCAAACATCGCTTTTGAAGTAGGTCTTGCAAAGTCGCTTTATCAACTCATTCCTTCCATTAGTAAATCTAGGCATAATCTACACAATGCTGAAATAGTCATTAACTCAGCACTTTAGTTGTGTATGTTTGTGAGTGTAATCTTGATTGAGATTATTTTATTCCACATGCACATCAGTCACGACACAGTAAAGGAAAATAACCATAAGAAGAAAGCATTATTTTGTAGGTAAAACAACAGAAGGATTCTGAATCCATTACGACCAAAGTGAAGCCTTATACAGTACACCAGGCGGGAGGAAAAGTTCTCGAATTCATCACAAGTTCTGAGAAGTCTCAGAGTTTCTTCATAAGGGGAAACCATTCTGCAGGAGAGAGAGAGAGAGAGAGAGAGAGAGAGAGAGAGAGAGAGAGAGAGAGAGAGAGAGAGAGAGAGAGAAAAATGAAGGTATAAATTATTTAACGAAAAAATGAAATACGATGATGATTGCAATCCAATTTTCTTCATATCACTTTGTAGGATTTTTGCCTCCAGTGACAAATGACTTTGGTCTCAAAATATTATTAAGATTATTTTTGGCATTAAACAGCAAAACCCTAGAAATAATATAATACTAATGCACCAGTATCTTGCTTTCATCACAAACACTAAAAACCTTCAACCAACAAAATACTTAAATCTGATTCTTTTTCAGTCGTTAGTTGCAGGTTTCATTCCTGTATCATAACCCCATCGCTCCTTAGGCCAAGATTTTAGACGCCCCAAAGAAGATGTCTTATCAAAGAGACCAAGCAGTACTTAGCAAAGGGATTTGTATTTTGCCTTTATTGGATAAATACTTCGGAAATACACAAGTGATTTTTATGGTTACCTGTGGTAAAGTAATTAATTATATTGCATGCTTTTATCTAATGGTTCTTTTCTGCTCTTTAGTATAGGATGGATAAAGGAATAATTTTACTTTTTACATTGTCAGACACGATCATATTCATGTACGAGCATTTATTATAATAATAATAATAATAATAATAATAATAATAATAATATTATAATAATTATTATTATTATTATTATTATTATTATTATTATTATTTATTATGGTAGATAAAGTAAATATAGATCATGCTATAAAATTTCAGGCAATTAATTTCTTATCTTGAAACAGAACAAAGTAAATTAATCATTCTTATTAGCGTTGAAAAGAATATTTCCCATTTGCTCGACGCGGAAAAATTTAGGTCTTATTAAAAATTATGAAAATCTTTATTCTTTATGATTTTCCCGAAAAACAACTTATTTTTTTAGGTTTGGTGTTTTTATGACCTAAGCTCATTTCACCACATGTCCTCATTTTTTTCTGGGATGTGTCAGTTCAGCCCCAAAACACTAATGAGGATAGAAAAGCGCACTACTAGATGAAAATGTAGTCCAGGATTTAAGGAATATTTTTTTTACAATTCTTTTCTTTATTTAATGGAAAGTTGTTGAATTACCTAGTTTTAGTCTGGCGTCTTCATGCACGTAAAAGGAAGCTGGTTAATATAATGAATTATTTTATAAAAAACAAAACTTTAAAACCCTTTTTTTTTTCCTAGTTGGAAAAAAAGTACACGAATCAAACTGGCTGGATTCATTTACCTTTTCTTGGCGAAATTTATAGGGCATTGATGATCCAAAATATGAAATTATCTGACTGATTTTCAAATTGGTTTTTATTGCCCCAAAAATTAAAATAAAGATGTATTAAGTTTTGCAAAATAATGAGACTTTCTTTTAGTTTAATGAATAATTTAAAACACCTTTTTAGAATCTTTCAAATTCTTTTGTCTCCATAAGAAGAACTGTGTAAGAACTGGGGAAATTTATAGATCATTGATGACCCAAAATATGAAACTTATCTGACTGATATTTATTGAATTTATAAAAAAAGGAATATTAAGAGGCAAAATAATGAAACATTACGCAGTTTTTCCGTAGTGCTGAATACGACATATTCTTTTGAAGTTTGAATTTCAAGCCAGTGGCCCCTTTGGTGGGCTTTTCCATACGAATAGAGGTCATCTTCTGAATAATAATAATAATAATAATAATAATAATAATGCTGATGATGATGATGAGACTTTATCAATTTCCTCCACAAGAAGAACTGTAAGAACTGGTTGAATGCTGCAAGAATTGAACAGGGTAGAAGAGTCTTGCTCCCTTGGAGAGGGCATCAAACGGTGTGGGATAAAACTGACCTCATTCTGAGACTGTAATAAAACCTCCCAGTTGCGCTTTCTCTTCATATTTCTTTTACTCTTTATAGTCCTTTAAAATTACGCACCTACGCTCGTTGATATTTGTGGGTTATTGCCCCTAATAAAAAGCTTTTTATGGATTATGCGGTTTCACTACAGGGGTCTCCTTTGGCTTACTTTAATGGCACGACCGTAATTTTTGTGTTTTTAAATATATATCCTACTGGGATTGTTTACATTTCTGCCTCTCGTGTTGCTGAATATCTCTCTTAAAGCAAGCCTTTTTGTTTGACAATGCCTTTTTTTTTTTTCCTTTTCTTCACAACGTGCACTGTATTATAATTCAGTTATTATTTTTTGCTATCGAATTATTATTATTATTATTATTATTATTATTATTATTATTATTATTATTATTATTATTATTATTATTATTATTATTATTATTAAAATCTAAAATTCTCAGACTGAAAGAGACTTACAGCAAACATCTGTTAACTTGACAGATATTGAAAGGATATCTATACGAATGATATATAACTTTGTGGACATTTTTGTGCATTCCCCTACCAAGGTCTGTTATTTAAATATCCACAGTGATTCATTTCACTTCAGTCTCAAGGACGTGTCAGGTGAAGACTTGATAATCTAGGAACTTTGCAAGTTCCAATATATAATATTAAAGTTGCACCGAGGTGTACCTGGCTTTTTTCAGGTAAATAACATTATCAGATTTTATGGCTGATTTCACTGACTTTATCTTTTTCGTTATGAATGTTCTGTTTATCTCAAATCTTACGTATTTAAACAGTCTCTACTCTACCATATATACGTGAACTATGTGTGAATTCATAATGTCGTATTGGCACCTAGATACATCACAAAATGACGCTTACACAACAAAATATTATGAAGTAGAAAGTCTGCAAAGAGCAAATCCTCCGTCACAGCCGAGGCAGAGAGAGAGAGAGAGAGAGAGAGAGAGAGAGAGAGAGAGAGAGAGAGAGAGAGAGAGAGAGAGAGAGAGCTCTAATGAGGTTCAGCAGAATATCCGATTCTCCTAGGTGGGAGATGGATGCTCAACTTTGCATAAAATGTTAAAGATTCTCTCCCCAAAACTTTGTGATGGACCTTAATCTATCTCCCAGGAGGATTTGGGTCAAGGGTTAAGCGCTGCCTGCTTGAGAAATTTAACTGTTTATTGGCTGTGCAGCCTCTTTGATGTGGCTGGAATATCTTCTTATATGAGATAATGGCTGAAAGTTAATTTTCTGCAACTTTTTAGCAATTCTGATTCAAACACGGTCGAACGGTTCTTTTGCAAAGTCTTCTGCAAATCAGATATTCATAGTGGTCTTTCCTCGATGCATATCTATTCTTGTTATGATATCAGCCATTCTTTCTCAAAATTCCTTCTCGTTATGAAACTATTGTTTGTTGCAAGTTTCATTTCATCGGCCTTGTGAGGTATGATGAATGCTCAAACTCTCAGGGCTATCACGAAGGATCCTGAAAACGTATTCTGTCGCTTAGGAGAGTCACTGGAACAATGATTGTTTTTGGAAATGGGAACACCCAGGTCGGTCCTCAAGTATAGCAATGCCTCAGGATGCAACGTGAATCATAAAACAAATAAAAGGAATATCTCAGGAGGCAATACATGAAAAACAAGTCATTGACCAACCGCTTTCTTCAGCAGAAGTTACAAAGCAAGAGAGAGAGAGAGAGAGAGAGAGAGAGAGAGAGAGAGAGAGAGAAATCGTTCAGACTCAAAAGGACAGATCCATCACAGTGACCTGGGCATTGCTCGGGCAAGGTCATTCGAATGACGCCAAATACAAGTGGGGAAACTCCATTGGGTATTCGGGTGGGGCAATATGGCCACAGGTGGCAGCCTCTGATTGGGCCATTTAATGAGGCGCCTTTGGGGGACCGATGGATTTTGGGACTCGAAACATGGACATCGGGTTACGATTCAAGGGTTGTGTCTGCGATGTCCGGATAATGACAAATTGAAATTTCACTGTTCAGAATTAACCGAGATGTTTTGTTAAGCTGAGAGAATTTCGTTTCTTGATTAAATATTTCATAATTAGCAATTTTTCTTAATATTTATTTCCTATGTTTCTATTTCTCGTAACATTCTATCCCGCAGAAGGAAGATTTAATACCGAGCATTTTTCTACCTATTTCCTTTTAGTTTCTTTCAAAGATGAAACAAAACAGGCGAAATGAACTTTTCCCCCAAAGGAGGCATCCGAGTTGTCTTTATGTAGCAAACGCTTTGTTTTTTTTTTGTCTTTCTTTGTCTATCATCGCTAAAAACAAAGGAAGGAAAAGGGACAGAGAATAGAGAAGAAAGGACACGAGTGTTGTTCTTTGAATCTCTCTTCTGGGTACAGAAGAACTAAGGAGAATTCCATAATCCTCACACGTAAAGGTAAATAGCTCTTTTGTCTTTTTTTCTTAGTGTGTATTACTCTGTATTTCCCAATCTCTCTCTCTCTCTCTCTCTCTCTCTCTCTCTCTCTCTCTCTCTCTCTCTCTCTCCTGTAGAAGAGTTTCCTTTATGAAGAAACTTTGAGACTTCTCAGAACTTTTGAATGAATTTGAGAAATTTTTCTCCCGCCTGATATAGAGCATCAACTTTGGTAATGGATTCTGAATCCTTCCTGTTGTTTTACTCACAAAATAATGCTTTCTTTTTATGAATATTTTCCTTAAACGTATCGTGACTGATATGCTTGTGGATACAGCCTAAAACAAGATTACACACACACACACACACACACACACACACACACACTCCAAAGAGCTGAGTTTGTGATTATTTCAGCACTGTGTAGATTATTCCTAATTTTACAAATGAAAGGAATGAGTTAATGTTCAATCCTTTATATCAGATTTTATTTATATAGACACTTTCCTGTAAATAAATAAGTAAATATAGAGATAAATAATAAATAAGTAAAAGAGCTAAATAAATGCCAATTTGGTGCATACTAATCTATAAACTGTAATGGAACCTATACATATTTAATCCATTTATGGGGGAACCCTGATGTGACACAAAAATTAAATGGAAAATGGTAATTTTCACTTTATTTATTTAAAGACTGAATCATTAGTGACTTTAATTTCACTTTTATTTATTTATAAGATATATATATATATATATATATATATATATATATATATATATATATATATATTATATAGGACTATATCTTTTATATATTTATATTATATATATATATATATATATATATATATATATATATATATATATATATATATATATATATATATATATATATATATATATATATATATATATATATATATGTATGTGTGTGTGTGTGTGTGTGTGTTTGTGTGTGTTTGGTAAGTTTATGGTGTCACTTTTGAGTAAATGGCTATGGAATATATATTATGTAAAACTGAAATTGACATTCTTCTAACAGTAATTAAAAATCAAATGTTTTCAAAGGAATCCTGGAATAGACAGACTCCTTCCAAAACAAATTCCTAGTCCATGGGAGAAATAATTAAAAACTTAGAAATATGTGGTAACTCGATAATAAAGCTGAGTAAGAACTGAAATCCAAATAATAATAATAATAATAATAATAATAATAATAATAATAATAATAATAATAATAATAATAATAATCTAAGTACACTTAATGGCCGCCATTAACTTTGTATCAGGGTCGTCAGATTTTCCGCAGCCAAAAG
Source organism: Macrobrachium rosenbergii (assembly GCF_040412425.1). NCBI lineage: Eukaryota > Metazoa > Arthropoda > Malacostraca > Decapoda > Palaemonidae > Macrobrachium > Macrobrachium rosenbergii. The sequence goes on from NC_089755.1 coordinate 10,173,180, forward strand.
ACAGGAAATAAATATTTTTATAGCCACTTGATTTAATGGACTATTATTCTACATTTAATGGTTTTTTATATTTTTTAAATTTTTTATGATATCAAATGAAAGTGACAGAATGATGTCACTTTTTAAATTGCTTCGTTCTTAAGCTTCACAATTTTGATAGTAATTATGGCCAAATTATTGGCTTAAAGTTCATTCTGTAAAAGAACATAAGAAATGGAAGAGATAAAAAGACTGAAGGCTTTGTCATAAAAGTTAGTTAGAACGTATCATTTCTCCCCTTACATTTGCTCTGCAAGCATGGAATCTTCTCTCTCTCTCTCTCTCTCTCTCTCTCTCTCCTACCTACCCACCTACCTCTCAGCAAAGTCTCTCTCTCTCTGACGCAACAATCACACTAAAATCAACCCTCGTGTCCACTCTTTGACAGAAAGCCAGCCTCTAGGGCAGATATTTCAATTCAAAGGCAGTGAGGAGAGAGAGAGAGAGAGAGAGAGAGAGAGAGAGAGAGAGAGAGAATATGCAAATGAGATACCAAATGAGATAGTCAGACATACATTCTTCTGCTGATGGAATTATTGCAGCCTCTGCAACTGAATACATTGAAGAGGAGGAAGTCTTTGGTCTCAGTCTCTTACTTGACGTGGGTTTGTGTTTGTGTGTTTGTATATGCCTTGCTGAGTCATATTTTTAAACAAATTCTTCAGACCACTGTTGAGTCTCGTGGGGATTATGTTTACCAAAGTGTTTATCAAAGTACTTCAGCACTCTTTAAGAAATTCTTCCACAGAGCTCCTAATACAATTTAGAATTCTTACAAGATGGCCTGTCTATTAGAATTTTTGATTTCTTTATATGTGACTACTCTAAGAACTTCAGAACAGAATTTACTAATAAGTGCTACCAAAGTGTTTCAGGGTAAAGTACTTTCCACAAAGAAATCTCTCCCACAGAGCTCCTCCTGTGCTGTAGAATCTTACAAAATGCCCTGTCTATCATTAACCATTTTCGTTATACGTAATCACTCTTAAGAACTCACAGAAATATTTATATCATTCAATCATTTCATTCTCGTCACCTTCTTCAGACATTTAAAGTTATGAGAAAAGCAGCTTCCCTTCACTTGGTTTGGGCGCGTCCTGTCGCTTATAACAATTCCTCCTGACTGGAGGAATTATTTGGTCTCAGGAATAAACTATTCAGACAACCCAGGTGGTCTTTGGGGCCCTGTGTCTTGCTTTCTCTCGGTTTTGTTCAATCTTCGACTTATATTCGACTTATATTTGACTCATTTCAACTCATTTCGACTTATATTCGACTCGACTTATATTCAACGACTCTTCTGACTCATTTATATTATTCGACTTAAATTGGACTTATATTCGACTTATATATCGAATTATATTTCGACTTTATTTTGAATTTGTGTTCGGCTTAATATTTCTAATGTTCAGTTTAAATTATGACTTCTATTCGACTTACAGTATATTTCGACTTATATCATTGTTTTCGAGAGCATTTGAGTGCTCTTTTAAAAACCTCCAAAGATAAAAAAAATTCGTGAAATATAAACGCCAATAAATCTTGACTGCCAATTATTAGTGCTTGTCAAAGGCCACCAGTTTCCGGATCATTTAAACATTCAGTTGTAAAAATGACTCTTTCATTTATGCTTCTGTGTCAAATGGCAAATAAATCACTGCGTTCTGTACGGTTGTTTGAAAGACAAGTCTTCAGATGTTAGAATCAATTATCGATAGCCAGTTACAGTTAAGTGGAGTGTTTACTTATATATAAATAACCTGCTGATGGATTGATCTTGTTTCTTACACATATGGTTGTTAAGATATTGATCCCTCCTTGCCAAAAAAAAAAAAACGAATAAGTAAGCAATAATCACAGACGGAGTTATTTCTGCTGTTGAGGCCAAGATATAACAGTCCATTATCCACCCACTGATAGCTTATAATTTCATTTATTTTCAGTAAATAAATTATGAAAGTATTTATCACGTTGTTTACCACTAGAATTATAATTATGCTTATGTCTTTTACTTATACAAATATATATATTAAACACACAAACATACATACATACATACTGCACATAAATGGCTAATGCCATGCAAATTATTTATAAGCCCAAAATATTGTGGCAGTTCTTCCCAGCAACTGTTTGTCTGGACTGTCTTCGCCCTGACAGTTCCCCAAAACACGTTTTGAATTTTCATGAGAAGGATTCTTCTGTTCCTTTCATTCGTTGCCTGTTCTGAGGCAGACCGTGATATTACACTTTTAAAGGGACTTCTCAACCCTGGAGCGTTTGAAAGTACAAATCAGTAATAATAATAAATGGCTAAAATTTTGAATTAAGTGGAATGCCATCTCAACGTTCATTTTCCTATTTTGAAAATCGACTTATTCAGTTTCCGGAAAAAAACCATCGTCCCCCTGTTGACATAAGCAGGTCTCATGAGCTTTCTTTCTTTGTTAAAACCTTCAGCTGAAAATTCTTATTATGGACTGCAGAGTCAACAGACTTGTATAAACCCAGGAGGGAGAGAGAGAGAGAGGAGAGAGGGGAAATCAGCCTGCAGAGAGAGAGAGAGAGAGAGAGAGAGAGAGAGAGGTGGGGGGTTCCAAAGGGAAATCAGCCTACAGAGAGACAAGTCATAGGAAAAGCTGATAAATAAATAAGAGGAAATAGAAAATAAAACCGAAACACCTGCAATTCAGGAGACGTCAGCAGCAGCAGCAGCAGAGAGCAGAATGAATTAGCTCCTCGCTCAAATATCTGGAGATCAGAAGATTCCACAACTGCACTAAGGAAACTATTCCACATTTTAGTTGTAGCCAAATAAAACTCCTAGCAAACTGATGGTTGGTCAATTGTGATGGGTTCCAGCCATGGTAAAAGGGCTTTTTTTCACCACAAACTTTTCCCCTTAGGAGGAAAAACTTCAGAAAGTGCTATTCTATTGGGTTTCAGCAAATGTTGATGGGGTGAGGCTGCTAGCCCCACACCCTGCCCGAGTGATATTTAAGATCCTATGTATTGAAGTCATATGGGGTTTTAGTTTTCTGTAAATGAGCAGTTCCGAGCAACAAGGGTTGCTATCAGCAAAAATAAAATAAATAAATAAAATGACAGAAATCAGATTCAAAATTTTCAAACCTGGAAAGGTCTAATTCAGCTGATCCATATAAATTGTATATTACATAGCAAAAAAAATTCGAGAAAAATTATCTAAAAATTTCAGCAAAAAAATAAAAATTAAAATTACAGAAATCAGATTCAAAGTTTTAAAACTCTGAAAAGGTCTAATTCAATTATTTTCAAAACGTATATAAACAAATTTCTCAATGCTGATCCATATGAACTGTACATTGCAATGAAAAAACATCGATATAACTAAAATTATCTAAAAATTTTGAAATTGGGATTTGTGGCAATTTTTAAAGCCCAATAAGTTTTGAATGTTCAGCTTTGAATGATTTTCAAATGTTTTCTGGATTCCTATGCCAGATCAGAAAACTAAAAGTCTTTCAGGAAACGTTATAGCGTCGTGAAATGGAAAATAATAAGAAATAAACGCTTTTGATGGGGTCACACTTCCTCAGAACCGGTTGTTGAAATTGCAAAGGCATCTTCGGGGAACTATTTTTGAATGCCTTGTGTCGTATCAATGGTGAGTTGTTAGTAAAGATGAGTGAAAAGATGGAAAATGAATGCTCAGCATTGAAGGAAAGAAGTATTTTTAGCGCTTCATAAATACTCTGTGAAAGAACATTGCTGTGTTTGTAATGATATTACAAAATCAATAAAGAAAAAATTAAGTCCAATAACATTTTTCAAATTCGTAATTTTATAATAATAATAGCATAAGAAAAACAGTCACACTGGGCCAATAATAAACAAAACAACAAATTTAGGAATACGAAAGATTTTGCGAGAACTTCAAGTCACAGAATTAAGAGCAAATCACTGAGGAAATAGGCAGAACCCGCCCCCCAACCCCCAGGATACTTAACAATAAAAATCTTAAAAACTAATAATAAAAGAATAATGCATTAACACTCACCAGAACCGAGATGATGCAGAGCTTCTGAAAAAATGAAAGATTATTATTAAATATTGTGATAAACTTTGATCAATGTTATTAATATAGGTACTCTCTCTCTCTCTCTCTCTCTCTCTCTCTCTCTCTCTCTCTCTCTCTCTCTCTCTCAGTGCAATATGAAATTATCATTTCGAAATCCACAAGAAAATAAACAAATTCAGCGCATTTCAGAACGAAATTGACTTTGATTAAGTAAGAGTCTCTGTTAGCAACTGAAAATTAAAAGTGAAAATGTCACAACAATTTCTTAAATCGTCTACTCGAGTTTCTTTCGTCAACAGCAGTTTTCAGTATATATCAGAATCACGATTTCAAGCTATGTCTAGAAGGTTTCCTTCAATATTCCTAACGATGAAATACGTCAAGCGAGAGAGAGAGAGAGAGAGAGAGAGAGAGAGAGAGAGAGAGAGAGAGAGAGAGAGAGAGAGAGGGGGAGTTTAATGCGTTTTATCACAGGGGAAATCCAGAGTCCATTTTGTCAGATTACATGATCACCAACAAATATACTTCATCTTCTTTTCTGCAAATGGCTGGATTCTGTCTTTATCTCCCAGTTGTGTCTCTCTTGGAAGAGAAATTCTACACTCGGGTGAAAAATATGAAATAATGGAATATTATTTGTCAAGTGCTCAATTTCATCTCTCTCACTCTCTCTCATAGAACTAAGGTAATATTCTCATTCATTGGAAGTTTACAGAAAATGGGAAAGTAAATTGACATTTAACTTCCATTCCACGATAGCATTTCCAGTCAGAATGTTATATAATTCATTGCAAGTTCCTTATCTCATGGGAAAGCTATGTACAACCTCTATACATAGAAGATAAGAATTGGGACTTTGATGATTTACATTTATAATTCACAGAAAGTTTGATCATTTTGGACTTAACTATATTTTTCACATTTGACTCTTTCATGAACTGAATTTTTACTTTCTCTAAAAAATGCATAATGCAATTGTCAATAATCTTTATTATTAATAATAATATAATAATTATTATATTATTATTATTATTATTATTATTATTATTATTAATAATAATAATAATAATATACAATTATTTTAATTATTATTATTATTATTATTATTATTATTATATTATTATTATTATTATTATTATTATTATTATTATTATTATTATTATTATTATTATTATTCAGAGGGGAAGATTATCGACAATTGTACAATGCATTTTCTAAAACTCTTTCATGAAAGAGTCAATGGGATACAAAACTGCACAGATAAGATCTAAAATCATCAAAATTTAGAATTATACAAATCAAATATTTTGTGTGAATATACATAGAAAACTGGATTCAAAATTTACTGTACTGTTGGTAACAAAATGGCTGAAATGATGCCAGCACAGACTCTTTCTCTATGGAAGCCCGATGGGATATAGTAAGCTGCTGAAAGGGTTAAGATGCCTGAAGTGGACCCCTGGACCAACCAAGAGACAGAATGAAGAATGAATAGTATAAATAGTATATTGTACATAAAGTAAACATATGGGATCAAATGACTGTACATAGAAGACTTAAAAGTAGAATTCAAATCTAAATATTAATATAAGTTTCCGAGGTCACCTCAGTAATGACATGGATATATTATTGGAAGGGAATAACGAAATAAAGATTAATGAAAGGAATATGCATGCGTCGATAACAGAGGAAGAAGAGGGAGAAAGGGAAAGAGAAATGGATGCAAAAATGGGGATATATAATCAAGAGAGAATGAGATGAGGAGAAGACTGATAACGATGTGGAAAGGATATTGGAATACATGATGATAGGAATAACAGATGTTGCGTTGATATATTATAGTATATATATGTATATATATATATATATATATATATATATATATATATATATATATATATATATATATATATATATATATATATATATATATATATATATATATATATATATATATATATATATATATATATATATATATATATATATATATATATATATATATATATATATATTTATATATATATATATATATATATATATATATATATATATATATATATATATATATACATATATTATAAACGGGTTTATAAAAGGGGTTTAGAAAAGAAAGGACAACGATGACTGCCGCATTCACACCTGAACTGCCGAATAAAATCCTTTATCCCACAAAACCGTGAGCGCAAAGAACCCCAACTATTCATTTTAACATATATTTTTTTAATATTAATTTTGTTTTAGGGCCATTTCTCAGGAGGTCATCCATTTTGGTTTGGCCCACCTTTTCCGGGGTACATAACTTTGGGCAACTCATGTAATTTTAATAGCTCTGCCTCCGTCTTGAGAATTCAAAGGTTGCACCAAATGGTGGATTTTAAACTTTATTTTTAGTTTTTTACTTTTATTTTTATTTTTATATCAAGTCTGTTAATTTCATTGATACGTTTGTTTTTATTTTTATTATTTTTAAATTTATTTTTTATCAGTATGTTTATTTCACTGATACGATTATGTTTTCATTTTTATAATTTTAATTTTATTTATATTTTTATCCCGTATGTTTATTTCATTGCTAAGATTACATTTACGATTCAGTGTTAATGAGTTAACTTTGTCCAAAGTCACGTGGAGATAATTCTGATTCTTATTTTATCATGAGGGGATAATAGGAATGTATATGGTTCCACTACTTTAAAGAGCAGACAATGGGACTGTTGAAATTCATCACATTATACTGAATAATTTTTACTGATATAATATCATTATAGCTGATAAGAGGAAGGCCTGAGATTCCATTACGCAGTAGGAGCAGATGCCATCACATTTGAACACCAATTTTCAAAGCTTTAAGATTCCAGCTCAACTGCATTCCCATTTCTTTTCTGAAGAATATAATAATCGTAATTATTCTTGATTCTTCTTTTCAGGACCCATTAAATAACTGTGAGAACTGTCCTCATATCTGGATGGATATTATTATAAAATATTTAAAGGTTTTTAAAGCTCTTTGTAATAAGTGGGTAGGTGGGTTTTGAAGCCCTTTCAACAATGTTTAGTGGTAATTTTGGAGACAATCTTAAAAATTATTTTCTCTTTTTACATGAATTTAGTTTTGTTTTCAGTTTATGTCAGATATTGAACGTTTGAAAATAAGTTTTTTTTAACCTCCACAAAAGATCAGTTTAAAAAATAAAGGCAGAAAATATATATAATAAATTATTTCAGAGAAATAGATTTATTCAAAAAAAATAAATTCTAACTAGAAAGGTTGTATTCATCCTGGATAAATTTGTTTCAGTATTAGTTTTTTTTTATATTTATGTCTTTTATTTTTATTTAAACTCATTTTTTGTGTGTGGAGGAAAAAAAATTAATATTCAACATCTTACATCAATTAAAAACAAAAGTAAATTTATATAAAAGAAAAATTAATTTCTGTGTAAGGTAGGCTCGCCCAGATCCTGTGATTGTTTTTTTTTTTTTTATAAATACAACTATACATTGTTAAGACAGTTAAAAAAAATCTCCCAGACTAAGTTATTACAAAACACGAATGAAGGCCTCTTAACTGCTAAATGTTTAGTTCATTACTAAATCTTATCGTTCAAAATGAGCGCGCATTCCTTCTGACAGCTAAAGTCTAATTTGAACTCAGAGGAGGAATGCCAAAGTCCCACGAAAAAGTCTGAGAAGACTGATAAATTTGTTGTGATCTTGAGTAAGGATATTTAAGGTGACATCTGAAATTACCTAACAGCTACAAACTGTCGCCATTATATTAAGAAAGCCAGTAATAACTGAAAGGATATATAACCTAGAAATATTTTGTCTTAATGAAACTGTTGGTGTCGAGTATCAGAAGCTGTAAGACTTCTGAAGACATGAACAAAACCTTGTTGCTAGATTGAGGATGACATAGCCTCCGAATAAAACTACTGCTATTAGTGCTATTATCACTATCAATAAAGATAAATTAAAGTGAAAAGAAAAATATAATTGTCAGGCATGGACATTGCAATACACATCCACGTTCATATATCAGGCAACAGACGGTCCCAAAAATATTTCTGATGACGTATTGCATTCCCACAACTCCACCCTCCCCCCACCCCCATTCGGACGCGATCGTCGGAAAATAGTTTGTTCCTCTGGCGAGGTCCATTCATTTGGACTGTCGATAATAAAAATTCGGGCGGGCGATGACCCATCTTTGTGTCCAATACGTCGAAAAAATGGGGCTTGACTTGAAAAGGATTTTATAGATTCTATGAAAATAGTTTTTTGTTTGGTACGAAAAGGCTGTTGATTTTGAGGAAATAGATTTTGAGGTAGCTGAATTGCATGATGAAAAGTCAAGTTGGATGAAATAAATGGAAGCTTCCGAGCAATTGTGTCTAATCTTTTGTAAAACCTCGTAAATATATACCTCTGTTTTTGGTAGGTCTACTAATTCTTCAGCTATGTTGGATTCCAGGTACATATCTTCCTTTGTAATCCCCATCTAGTCTTTGCATAAAGCTTTTGACAAGGTAAACTTATTTTTATATTTCCATCAGTCTGAAAAAAATTAAAAAACATAAATATTGCCTAGCACAAACTCTGAAGATGGATAAAAGAATTTTTCCAAAACAGAAAACAGATTGATTTATATTTTGAGAAATCGGATCCATATTAAGGTAATTCGGTTATACATACATACGGTGTTAGCTGCATTGCTGTTTGTTATTATGATTGCAGATATAGACAGTAATGTTAGGACTCGGTAGTGAGAAGTTTCGCCGATGACACAAGAATAAGTAGATAATCATCTGTGATGAAGATAGGAACTATATAAAGAGACCTAAACAAAATATATGAATGGGCAGATATAAATAGGATGGTATTTAACTCTGATAAATTTGAATCAATAAATTATGGTGATAAAGAAGGAATGATATATATATATAGGGGACCTAACAACGAGACAATCACAAATAAGGAAGCAGTTAAAGACCTTGGTGTGATGTTGAATAGGAATATATGTTATGCAATGATCAAATAGCAATACTATTGGCAAAATGCAAAGCAAAAATGGGAATGTTGTTTTGCACTTCAAAACAAGAAAAGCTGAACACATGATTATGTTTTATAAAACGTATGTACGTAGTCCACTTGAATATTGCAATATGATAATATGGTACCCACACTACCAAAAGGATATTGCACAAATAGTTAGAGTGTACAAATTTATTTACAGCTAGAATAGAAATTCATTTAAAGACCTTGACTACTGGGAAAGACAACAGTTCTTAAAATTATATAGTCTCGAAAGGAGAAGACCAAATGGTTCATGATAATACAGGCATGGAAACAAATAAGAATCTGAAAACATCATGGAGCTAAAAATATCAGAAAGAGCAAGTTAAGGTCAGATTCAGTGCCCAAAACTGGAAAACTAACAGGACATTAATCCACTACGCACCAACATCGATAATGCAGCGATTATTCAGTGCGTTACTAGCTCATCTGAGGAACATATTGCCTTTATTTATATTTTCATCACGTTCCATATTTCCGTGATTCAGTTACACACACACAATATATATATATATATATATATATGGGTGTGTGCGCACTTGTGTGTGTTTGTATGTAAGTATGTAAGACTCTTAAATGAAAAACATTCTGTGCACACAGATTTGTTTACCTGTAGCAAATAAAGTGTTTGTAACTTGACTCCACCAACTGTCTTATACCATTATTTAAAAGCTTTCAGGACCCTTTTAAAATAAGAGCTGCTGTCATCGACTTTTCAGGGAGGTTTTAGAGATTTTCAAGACAGCCCAGAATTTTTTTTTTTTTTTTCATATTTCAGTTTCAACTAAAAAAATAGATAAATAAAAGAAAATGTTTGTTTAAAGTGTCTATTTATAAGTTTTCTGATATAAAGAAGACATTGAAATCATTTTCAGTTAGTTTAGAATATTATGTCTTGCTAAAGATAGTCCAGTGGACGTCCCTTACCTAACAACCTTTTCATCGTTGGTTACAGATATTGCATGGTATACTTGTATTTATTTTATTCATATTTCAAAAGCAAAGACGTTTATGTTTATTAATGTTTTATTTTGATCTTTTAATAATATCAGGAATTCAATTAAATAATTTACATTCAGTTCACGCATTAAGTCCCAGTTAGGATAAAGAAGTCTGGTCAACCTTCTTTAGGTCTGTGTTAATTTCATTTGTACATATATCGTACGGAATTCTTGTTATGCTAAAATATGACATTTTTATATATTTGATAACTGGGACTATGAATATCCAAAAATAATAAATACTATCCTTGCATTAAATGTCCTTTGAATGCAAGCAATGTACATCGACACAAGTCTAATGAATGTTTGTGAAGTTCTCCTAAACCACAATGTACACATTTATGGACAAGCCACGTGTCCTAGATTCATCTTTTTTTTTTTTTCCTTTGTATTCAGTCTGGTGAATAAAAAACACAAAGCAGTTCTCCAGAGCTTGCCTGAGTCAACAAAAAGGTATGCCTTGCCTCTTTGCTTTTGGGACAAAAGGCAGAGAGAGAGAGAGAGAGAGAGAGAGAGAGGAAAGATTACAGAAGGCTTAATAAGGTTGAGTAAACATGTTTTTCTGTTTGTCTTTTTACGCAGAGGTTCTTGGGGCAATATTGTTTGAATAAGACAAAGAAATAAAATGTTAGCTGATGGCAGGCACTCAGTGGATAATCATACCTTCTTTCACAATTAATACCTTTAATCATCATATATATATATATATATATATATATATATATATATATATATATATATATATATATATATATATATATATATATATATATATATATATATATATATATATATATATATATATATATATATATATATATATATATATATATATATATATATATATATATATATATATACATATATATATATATATATATATATATATATATATATATATATATATATATATATATATATATATATATATATATATATATATATAATATATATATATATATATATAGATAAGAATATTCTATATAAGAACATTGCATGTGAACCGATTGGTCTGTCTTCAGAGGCTGTATATGTCAATATATTTCTCTCTCTCTCTCTCTCTCTCTATCTCTCTCTCTCTCTCTCTCGACACTATCCCACTATGGAAAAAGTCTCTTTGTTCTCAGCAATTCTCTTATATGATATTCAATAATGTCATTTAAGCACTGAAGTGAATTCTGATCTTTAACCAAAAATAGATTTTATTATTTAAAGGAATGCAGAACACAAATCCTTCAATAAACAAAATATAACTTTTTTAAAATGATCTCATGCAACATTCATTATTGCAATTGTATCTATCTTCCTAAATTTAGCTCATCTCAATTGAAATATTTTGACTATGAGATAAAATATGACAAATTATAATGTACATATTCCATTATAGACTTTTATTTTTCACCACTTTGCATATTTTTTCTAACGTGAGATAATAATTTAGCAGCATTTTATAGTTAGATTAATATTGGCTGTTTCAATGATTACACAAATGGAAGTTATTCCGTTCGTCAAAACCTTTTTTTTATTTTCTTATTTTTCCATTTCATTTTAAAAAATGAACACAGAAGAGGAATCCCAAACAGATTAAACTTGAAGTAAAACATAATTTTCTCTGTCATTCATTAAGTAGAGAATAGAATAAAGAACAGAACAGAATATAGAATATAGGCCAAACACAATAAAGCGCTGGGACCTATTGAAAGGTCATTCAGCATCCACTGAAACGGAAATTGAAAGTAAAAAGGTTTGAAAGGCGTAACATGGTAAAAACCTTTCGCAGTTCAAAATGTCTTGAATCAATCGTTAGGAGAGGGTTGAGGAAAGTAAGATGGAAGAAAGAGAATATGAACGGAGGCACAGTAAAATGAATCAGCGAATATAACGAAAGTCATTAACTCAAAGGGTTTAATTCCAGCGTCCCTTTATGGTGGTCGTCGATCTAGGTAATGATCGACGAATACCACCGATGAATGAAAGTTATCATTCAGCAAATCAAAAGAACCGAAATCGCCCCATTTCATGGGCGATATTTCACGTGTCGGTCATCTGCCCAGCCGCGAAACCAAATTAGTCACGTTATGTTGTACGTTCACCAAAACGAGAACCCTGTCATCGGAAATGACTAACTGACGGAGATGACTCAAGTCATTTTCTGAATAAACGATTAAGAATCGAGCTGAGTCGTTCATTGCTACCATCTTGGGAATGAAAAGTTTGATTCATCAGGCCTATTCAGGTGGGTATATTTTGGATGTCATTTAGAAATATATATATATATATATATATATATATATATATATATATATATATATATATATATATATATATATATATATATATATATATATATATATATCGACATATATATGGAATGTCTCAGTATGCCTCAGCAATATATATGATATATCAATAATTTCATTTAAGTATGAAAACTCTGATATAAAATCAAAGAGATTTTAGGAGAGAGGTAAAGGAATGCAGAACACAAATCCTTCAATAATATAAAATATAACTTTTTTTCCTCACTGATCTCATGCAACATTCATTATTGCAATTATATCCACCCATCGTAAATTGCAGCCCATCTCCATTGAAATATTATTTTTCCTACCGAGACGAAATATGACAAATTATAATGTTAGAAGTCTCTTCTCTAGGCTTTATTTTTCACCACTTTGTATATTTTTCTAACGTGAGATAATAATTTAGCAGCATTTTATAGTTAAGATTAATATTGGCACTTACAAGAATTCACAAAGGAAATGATTCCGTCTCCTCAAAACCTTTTGTTTTTATCTTCATATTTTCCCTTTCATTTTAAAATCCCTGTTCACGTAGGGGCCATGAGAGGAGTTCAATGACACAGATTAAACTTGAAGTAAAGGCCATCATTTTCTCTGTCATTCATTAAGTAGCGAATAGAATAGAACTGAATATACAATTCAGGTCAAAGACCAAGTACTGGGAACTAAGATGAGTTCATTCAGCGCTGAAACGGAAATTGAGAGTAGAAAGGTCTGAAAGGTGTAACAGGGGGAAAACCTTTCGCATTTGCACTATGAATCAATCGTTAGGAGAGGGTTGAGGAAAGTCAGATGGAAGAAAGAGAATATGAACGGAGGCACGTAAAACTGACTAAGCAGCGAATATAACGAAAGTCATTAACAAAACTGTTTAATTCCAGCGTCCCTTATGGTGGTCGTCGGGTGAAATGCATCAACGAACACCACTGATGAATGAAAGGGTTATTATTGAGCAAATCCAAAAGAACCGAATTCGCCCCATTTCCCGATGGGCGATATTTCAATATTGGTCATCTGCCCAGCCGCGAAACCAAATTAGCCACGTTATGTTGTACGTTCACCAAACGAGAACCCTGTCATTGGAAATGACTCAGTTCACTGACGGAGTCAATTTGTGACAGTCATTTTCTCTCCCAAGAAACGACTAGGATCAAGCGGAGTCGTTCATTGATGCTCTTAGGAATGAAAAGTTTGATTCATCGGCCTATTTTATGGTGGGGGATGGATGACATTTGGAGAAATATATATATATATATATATCGTATATATATATATATATATATATATATATATATATATATATATATATATATATATAATATATATATATATATATATATATATATATATATATATATATATATATATATATATATATTATATATATATATATATATATATATTATATATATATATTATATATCAATATGATGTGTATAATCACATCAAACTTTCCCTAAATTTTGACTGAACGGAGCTAGTGAGTTGTTTTCAGCTGAGGATGTTTTATTCAAAAAAAAGCACCCATTTGGTTATTTTTAGACTCCTGAACAAATACTGTTGTTGGAAAGAACACATGATCCGAAACCAACAAGAAAAATCTCCCAACTTTTCCTGTTGTAAGTGGAATTTCAAGAAGATTTCTGTTAACTATTTGGACGTCTTGCAATCGTTCTTAAATCCATCAAAATATGTTTGCAAGATTTTTCAATTTTGAACTTATGTTTTTAGTTTTCAATTTATACCCTTCATGGATCATATTTAGATATATATCAACCACTTCTAACGTTTTTTAGAGAGATAGAGAGACTGGAAAAAGAATCCCATTCAAGGGAGTGATTCTCGGAATCATTTGCGTCGAATTAATGTTTAATTTCATCTTGTTTCTGTTATTTTGAGTCTTTTAGAAATTCGAACGGGAATTGTGATAATGATATACTGGCGTAATAATAATAAAAACAAGAATAATAACATGCTTGATACCGTTAGAATATCGTTTAAATATAAAATCATATGTATAACAAAAATAAGAATGGCCCATAAAACACTTATGTTTGTTTTGAGTTTGAACTTGTTTCTGTGCCCCTGTTCATGGAGAATATGGACAGGTGGAAAGTTACAATGTATATATACAAAAACATGAAGGTGTCATTCGATGTTTAGGTGACGTTTCAAGAGAAGGAGAGAGACCAAAGAGAATTAGATGTTTGGCGAGAAAGTTTCTTGGGTCATCTTCTTCAAAAGTTCAGAGAATTAAGAGTGTATGGCGTCAAAGATTTCAATGACTGACAGTGGTTAATATTGTTGGTTTGATTGGAAGCAGATTCATCTTTCTTTTGTACGGACAGTTTACTCTTGAAAACCAATTTACAGTTAATGACATGCCCTGTATTATTTCTAAATGTAGGAAAAACAATCCGAAGCGTTTTTCTTTTGTCATGGTGCTCTGTTATTCTTTGGAGAGCATTTTGTCTGAGACAATTACATAAATAATCAGTTGACAATTACTACACGGTATTTTTATTAACGATTCTTCTTTTGTTATTTAAGTATACGTTAAATGCGAACTCCGATGGATTTGGGATAATGGAAAATTTAGGATTATCAGAACTGAGTTGTTTCGGTGGCCTTTTGCAGGAGAGATGATTTTGAAGCTTTATTTTGTTGTTGAAATCTATTTGTCTGTTATATATGGGACCTCTATATAGTATATTTTATATGATTATTAATATATAATATCGATCATGTGGTGGATAGATGTATTGCGTTAATCATTTGGCGTGATCGTGTTAAATTCTTGATCCATTCATTTGAACAAATCTAAGTCCTTCTGAGAATAGGTTGCACCAACCATGATTTTACGGACAACGTTAAAAAAATGAAATTTATATTTATATACTGTAAATGCATGATGCATAATTTCTTATGATCACTACATTGATTTTGCAGTTTTCCGTCCTTTTCCCATTCTGTTTTATGATTTTATGCATCGAAGAGAATATATTAGAGAGAAAGAGAGAGAGAGATTTTAGTATAGATACCATTGTAACTTTCCACCTGTCCATATTCTTGTGAACAGAAAGTGAAAAAACAATGCCTGAATATTTGGTTGAACAACGTTTAAATATGTTTTAGCCTTCTTATGAATCTTTTGTTACAATTAGTATTACAGGAAAAAGACTTCATATGTTTGTTTTATTTATATATATATATATATATATATATATATATATATATATATATATATATATATATATATATATATATATATATAATAATAGAAACAGTCTATAATTGAATAAATAAAGTTTCATTATATACGCACAGTGGGCATACAGAAAATCACTGATAAAGTTATCCATCCAAAAACAGAAAAGTCGTTAACAAAAACTAAGTATAACAGATGCCGAGTTTAACCGTTCGTCGCCAGTGACTAAAAGTGTTTACCCGTACTGCGCTGGGCAAAAAGATGAACTAATTTAGATCTTGACTCGCCTGGTGATGACCTCTCGAACACCATAACGTTAACTCGATAACAACCGTTGAACGAATTGCATAGACAATTAAACGTGAAACATTAATAGAAATAGGAAGCCCATCTGGACGAAACTAGGGAAAATTATACCAGATTTAGGCATCGAACCCATACCCATATATACGAAGGCTCTGGAAGCAGAGTCAGTTAGAAAAGGGCATCAGGGCAGGGAGTGTGCGAGATGTGTGGAGAGGTGACTGTGAAAACCCAGACTTGTGAACTTATAAAATTTCTGAATGCCCATAGTCCAAGTGAAATTCTAAGTCCACGAATTTTACGATGTGCCTTTAAGATAAAGACTCGGTCATTGCTACCCATTGAAAGGTGGAGAAGTTATACAGATTAAAGACTAAATAAATGTAATTAAGGGGAAACATAAATTTCATTTAACCAAAATTAATAAAAGAAGAACTTATGAAATATTGAAAGATATGACATCTGAGCACGATAAGTGAAGTTCCAGCATAGTTAAACATCGACCACTTGTTCCCACGGAAGTGAAAGCAAACAGTATAACAGACAGTTCTAAGAATGCATGCCTTCCCCATTACATATAATATATATATATATATATATATATATATATATATATATATATATATATATATATATATATATATATATATATATATATATATATATATATATATATATAGAATCAACACCTAATCGCATGTGCAACAGAAATAAATTTCTGACTCACTTTAGGATCGAACCAGGTCTTTTAATTATATATGTATATATATATATATATATATATATATATATATATATATATATATATATATATATATATATATATATATATATATATATATATATATAAATATATATATATGAGAGCAACTGAGAAATAAATATTTTAATGACTGACACATATTATCTGGATTCCTCACAAAACCCAGCAAAACCAAAGGTGACGCAGGAAGGCGTAAACATGAAATGCCGGAGATATTTCCAGTGAGATTTTAAGAAGAAGCAAACTGAATAATGGAAGTCTGAGCCGACGATATTTAGGCGTTGTATATTCCAAACAGCCTCCTCCATCAGAGGCGATTCTCTGGAACAATTAGCGCTGGGAATTGATTCCCGAATGTCATGATGGTTGATTGTTATCTCGGTCAGAAGATTCCAGTAGGAATAAATGACTCACTTATTTATTCCAGTGATTCCTGTTTGATTGTTTTATAAAAATTCCTCCACAAAGCCAAGCACTGTTTGGGCACTTCCAGCCATTCAGTGCTTAAGACCGTGAATAGAAGGAGTTGGAGTGGTTGGACAGCAATATGGAACAAAGAATAGAAAAGATTATAGAATTTAGGCCAAAGGCCAAGTGTTGGGATCTATGAGGTCATTCAGCGCTGAAAAGGAAACTGAAAGTAAAAAGGTTTATTGAAAGGTGCAACAGGAGGAAAACCTTTTGCAGTTGCACTATGAATCAGTTGTTAGGAGAGGGTTGAGGAAAGTCAGATGGAAGAAAGAGAATATGAACGGAGGTACAGTAAAAGGAATGAAAGTGGGTGCAGCTATTTGGCAATGGGATGCTGTAAACTACCTTTATGTGATGCCTACAGTGCACCACGTAATGTGCATTGATGGCAGTAGCCCCCGAGGGGCAGTGATTCCTGATGTAATTGGGTCTGATTTATGAATTATGAATAATGCATAGTTATTACAAATTAAAATTATAATTAAAAATGTAAATCAAAATTAAAATTAAAAATCAAAATTAAGAATGAAAATTAGGATTGAAAATCCAAACTAAAATTTAAAATATAAACTAAAATTAAAAATTAAAATTAAAATGCTCTATTAGCCATCATTTCATACTCACAAAAGACTCAATTTGGGTACAGAATATTTAATAAAAACCTAAGCTTACATTAAAATAAAACATAAAACAAACAGAAAAATAAATTCCACGACAATTGCCAGTGACTGCATGCTTGCAAGCACTGAAATCGAATGAATAAAATCATTTCATTTGAACATTCAGCGTCAACACAGGAAGCAATTGCAAGGCAGCGTTTATGCACCGCCCACAAACACTTGAAAGAGCCACATGGGCGTGTCTCCTTGAGCACATGTCTCATCCCACGCATCCTGGAAGAAGCCTCAGGAGTCCTTCTGGAATAAGAGACGAAGGATTCCCTTCAGTTTTCCCTGAAGGACTCTGTGTTGGTGGGAAGCGAGAATAGGGAAGGACGGCCTTTATTCTCATGGGAGCTATAAAGTAAAAGTGCTTGAAGACACGCCCATTGAGAGAGAGAGAGAGAGAGAGAGAGAGAGAGAGACTAGAAGGGTTGGTCGAAGCATTACAGACATCAGAAATAAGTTCACGCTCCCAGGAGCAGGGAAGGTTGGGCATAAAAAAAAAGTGAATAAATAAAATGTAGAAAAAGCTGAGTGGAACTGACTCCATTTTCTCGCGACATTTTAGCACTAATTGCCTTGTGTTAATTACTTCCTGAAATAGACTTATTTGACAGCCACTGGCAATTGTCGTGGAATTATTTTTCAATTTGTTTTATCTTCTGTTCTAAGACGAACTTAGATTTTTACAAAATATTCTGTGCGGAAATTCAGTCTTTTGTGCATAAGATTAATTTTTATTTTTAATTTTAATTATAATATTGAAGAAGTCTGCACTTCAGCGACTTATTTTAAAAAGATTTTCACAAGCTCATGAGTTGTTTTGACGCTGTTAACGATATGCGATGTCTAAATTATTCAGAAAATGAATAATTATTCAAATACCAATATTTTGTTATGCACAGTGATCGACTGTATTTTCCTTCACTCTTCCAAATTGCCTGAAACAAGGCATCTTTACTCTGCAAACTTTCCTTCAGGCAGGCCAGTGGCCAGAGTGTCTTGCCCTGGTACTCCTAGGTACTCTGTTGCCCAGAGAGGGAATGCCCGTTGATATTTAGCCCAGCCTTTGTGGGGAGGTGGTGGATGGTACACATAAAGCAGAAATGAAGTTAAGGATACACATGCCATTTTCTGTAATATAAAGGTTTGAAACTGAAACCGCATGTATAGATAAGTGAGCAAATATGTTACCCAGTCGAGAGGAAATTTCATTGCTTACCTTTTTCTACAAAGTCGAGAAGTCCCATCTATTGGTAGCCTGATAGTGACCGTATCAAAAAACGAGTAAATCATGAAACAAGTTTTACCCAGCATAACTGGATTGCAAAGAAAGAAATGGAATAATAATTTCAGACATATTGAAGTCCATCATATCTAACTAATTATTCTCTCCATTTTCCCACAATAATCAAAATAAAAGTCCAGTATAAGTCCTCACAAAACATCTGAAGAAGTCAAATAAAATCCTTGTTAAACAAATGCATAAAAATAAAGTGAACATGTTACTTATAAATAAACAAAAATGCTTGACACAAGTAAGATACATGTTAAATGAAAAGAACAATCTATAGTTTGGGAAATCTAAAGTGGTTCCTACCTCCAAACAGCAATTTCACAGTCTTAATCGACAGGTCTCGAACCACAGAGTCTTCACCCAAGACTTTTAATAATGTTCAGTGTTGGTCTTCGAATGATCATGTGTGTGATAATTAATCCCTTCACACCCTGCGACTCCGCCCAAAAGAAACGCACCTACTAGCTAATTAACAGGAACCTCGACATTTCCGGCGAACACACTCACAAACCTTGACTGAACACAGGGAATTACGCAAATGACTTACATGGTTTATCATCATTGATTTATAAAAAAAAAAATCTGGCGAAGGCCATTGTGCAGCTTCCACTGGGTCCAGGTACACTTGGAGGGATAATAAATGATAAAGTACAAGAATAAGGGTAATGTGATATTTTGCTGAGTTTACAGTTTTCGATTATTTTTACTTTCGTTTCTCATCATTCTTTTTTTACCTAAAAATCGTGGAAAAATCATATATAAACAATATGACATAAAGAAAATTCTTAATGTTGTTCATTAATGTCTCTCCATGCGCTGTGCAAATTTTCAGGAAAGTATTCTGAAAATATTATGTATAAAGCTTTCTGAAAGGTAAAACCTTTGGTTTTGAGATATATGCATTCGAAGATTTTTATTTAGATTTGAAATAATTAGAAGTTCATAAACGTATTCCATACTGGAAATTAAAATAAGCCAACTTGATTGTATTTAAAAAAGTATTTCAGTATTTATAAATAATACATGATAAAAAGTGTTAAATACGTGTCTAAATACTTGCATAAAAATGTGTTTATAAATAAGTATTTAAATACAAAATACTTCAGACTTCAGTTCAGGAGGTTCTAATGGGTTTAGAGTCCTGAACCTCAAGGGGAAAATGGGGTTGTTGTCTAGGGGTTGCATGTTGGCGAGAGGTTGTGGTCATAAATATATATAAACAGAGAGAGAGAGAGAGAGAGAGAGAGAGAGAGAGAGAGAGAGAGAGAGAGATGTAAACGTTCTGGCACATTTCCATCCAACCATCCAATGGATATTCAATAATCCAGACTCAGTGAAGCCTCGCATCTTGTACCATATCCCCAACTTACGCAGAGATGGGCAGTTTTTAAATACAATTGTATTTAAATGCGTATTTAAATACATTTGTATTTAAATACTGTATTTATAAACACATTTTTATGCAAGTATTTAGACACGTATTTAACACTTTTTATCATGTATTTAGTATTTATAAATACTGAAATACTTTTTAAATACAATCAAGTTGGCTGGTGGCCCAAAATTCGGCAAAATCCCCCACCCCAAAAATGAATAAAAAAAAAAAAGTCCTACAGCAAGGGAATACCTTTGTATATCTCCACATAAAGTATCTTATCAAAGCTTGTCTTATTTTAATTTCTAGTATGGAATACGTTTATGAACTTCTAATTAATTCAAATCTAAATAAAAATCTTCGAATGCATATATCTCAAAACCAAAGGTTTTGCCTTTCAGAAAGCTTTATACATAATATTTTCAGAATACTTTCCTGAAAATTTGCACAGCGCATGGAGAGACATTAATGAACAAAATTAAGAATTTTTTTCTTATGTCATATTTTTTATATATGATTTTTCCACGATTTTTAGGTAAAAGAAGAATGATGAGAAACAAAAGTAAAAAAATCGAAAACTGTAAACTCAGCAAAATATCACATTACCCTTATTCTTGTACTTTATCATTTATTATCCCTCCAAGTGTACCTGGACCCAGTGGAAGCTGCACAATGGTCTTCGCCAAATTTTTTTTTTATATAATCAATGATGATAAATTTTGTAAGACATTTGCATAATTCCCTGTGTTCAATCAAGGCTTGGTATCCAGTCTACTTTGGTGTACAGTAAATGATATAATTCTATAAAGAATGATAGAATTCCTATAAAAGGAAGATATCAAAAGTATTTGAAAAGTATTTGAATTGTATTTAGATACAATTAAAAGTAATGTATTTAAGTATTTAAATACATTACATTTATCTGTAATGTATTTGGTATTTAAATACAATTTTGACCAAGTAATGTATTTAGTATTTAGATACATTTCAAAGTATTTGTGCCCATCCCTGAATTTACGAAAATACTATAGAGCAACTAAAAGTGAAACTCAAATAAATAATCCTCTAATGGAAGCTACGTAGCCATTTCCTAACAAGCCCAGCGGCACTTTCCACCCTACGACATCTGATCTGATTCCGTCTGACGCTGACGCTTTTGGCAATTTGGCCTCGCTTTTCATATTAATATATTTATGTTTATATTTATGTTTAATTAACATCTAAGAGATTTTTAATGCGTGATGTTTCTTGGGTCGCTTTCCCGTCCATATGTGTGAATTATTCATAGCGATGATATTGAATTTTCGTTTATGTTTTTAACTTAATTCAAGCAACGTTTTTCGACGTCTGAAACCGACTTCAGTTCAGGAGGTTCTAATGGGTTTAGAGTCCTGAACCTCAAGGGGAAAATGGGGTTGTTGTCTAGGGGTTGTATGTTGGCGAGAGGTTGTGGTCATAAATTCGAGCGTATGAACCGTTGTTTGTTTTTCACACGTATTTTCAATCTTGTAGTGCTGTTCTTATTTAAATTCTTGTTTTTTTGTTTAATATATGTATATATATATATATATATATATATATATATATATATATATATATATATATATATATATATATATATATATATATATATATTTGTGTATTTAAAATTTTTCTTGCTGTGGAAACTTCACAGCAAGCATTGATCAGGAATGGAAGTAATATAATAATAATGATAACAATAATTTTGAAAAAATCCACACTTATACAGTACAAATATAAATAGGAATTAAGAAATTACACTTCGAATATGCATACAACGATATATATATTCTTGATAATAATAATAATAATAATAATAATAATAATAATAATATAATAATAATAATAATAATAATAATAATAGAAGCTCTCTAAAATATCATCAATTTGTACCATTGAGGACTTCCTTGTCGAAACCTTTTTTGACAGAAGACTCAACCTGGCGTCACCCTCTAAGGAGGGAAGGAGAGGAAATAAGATTAAAAGGAGGAAGAAGAAAAGGGGAAGAGGAAAAGGAGGAGAGCAGATGCTTTGCACGATTACTGTTCTATTTTGCTTCTTCCGTCATTCATTAGATGGAATGCGGGAACCTTTCAGGTCAGTTACTCTGGGAATATGGTCAACACTGCAGCTTACCTCCCCTTCCCTTTATTAATGAATAAATAAGCTAATTCATTAATTATTCAACAACTCAAATATTTAACCTGATTTCATGTACACACACACTACTACTACACGCTCACACGTGTAATATATATATATATATATATATATATATATATATATATATATATATATATATATATATATATATATATATATATATATATATATATATATATATATATATATATATATATATATATATATATATATATATATATATATATATATATATATATATATATATATATATATATATATATATATATATATATATATATATATATATATATATATATATATATATATATATATATATATATATACATATGTATATATATTATTCTTATATATTGTCATAAACTCACTTTTGTTTTTAAATATTATTTACTCTTTTCAGTACCTCCTTCCTTCCTTATCAAATCCCTCTCAATTCCCATTTATTTCCTCTCCTCTTCAACCATAATTCCTGTCCCTCTCCCACCACTGACAGCAGGAATTTCATTCCATCTAATCCAATTCCAGTGTTTTCAGATGAAAAGGTCCTGACGTCATTAGCATTCTGGGAGTGAGGAGGCCTCGTTCTTTGCCACAAAAGATGACATTCGTCAGACAACGTTTTTATTAACCAGTTAAGGAATTTAATATTAACTTCCCCATCTCACAAAGCAGCCAAAATGAAATTGTTAATTCTGTCCTCTTTTATTTTGTTCGAGGAAGGAAGGAAGGAAGGAAGGAAGGAAGGAAGGAAGGAAGGAAGGAAGGAAGGAAGGAAGGAAGGAAGGAAGGAAGGAAGGAAGGAAGTCTGTGAGGGTGACAGAATTATAGTCTGGTAAAACGTCTATTTCCCCTTTGCAGAAGTCTGTCTGTCTGTCTGTCTGTTAAGATCCGAGTTTTGTGTGACTCTGGGGAGAGATTAAACGAGGTTTCGGCTACTGATAGAGAATAAACGAGATTTTGGGTGTTAATCACAAAGAACAAACGAGATTTAGGGGGCTAACTAGAGAGAATAGATATTTTGGCGCTTATCAACAAAGAACAAATTACATTTTGGGGTAAGAAAGCATAAACGAGATTTTTGGATTAAAAAGGAAGCTAAACGAGATTTCGGACGTTAGTGTCAAGAACAAACAGAGATTTAGGTGAGTTCACGAGAAAGAATATAATGATTTTGTGGAGAAGAAAGAGGGAGAGAGACATTGATGATTGGAGGAAGGAAGAGAGAGGGAGAGGAAGTGAGAGAGAGGTAGAGAGTGAGAGGGAGATGAAGTGAGAGAGTGTAGGGGGTGTTGTGGAAAAGAAAGAGGGAAAAAGTCAGGGAGGGTTGGAGAGAGAGAGAGAGAGTGTGTTTAGAGAGTTGTCATTCAGAGAGAGGGCAAGTGTGTGTTTATCGGTTGTCAATATTACACACACGGGCACTATATATATATATATATATATACATATATATATATATATATATATATATATATATATATATATATATATATATATATATATATATATATATATATATATATATATATATATATATATATATATATATATATATATATATATATATATATATATATATATATATATATATAATATATATATATAATGTATGAATATATATTCATATAAATTATATAAATTCAATATATATACTATATATAATTACCAACAACTATAACAACACCTATACATTCTGTTCATTCAGCAACAATGAATCTGTCTTTACAGTCACAAAAAAAAAAAAAAAATAAATAACTGCTCAAAATCTGTAGATCTCTAGATTCTGGAAGACCGAAATACATTTGACGTCGCAGATCCTGAATAAATCTCGTAAAAATGAAAGAAAGTATTTTTCATCAATTACAGTATGCAATGGAACTCGTTCCTGTGCACCTGCCAGGTTGATTTCCCCCGAGGAACATTATTTCTCTTAAGACAGTTCTCTCAACATCTTGTTTTTATTCTTTTGCAGTTATGACATGCAAGTTGACAAAAATTTATCCTTAGAATCCCTCTTCATTTATAATTATAAATCGATTATTAAGAGCCAGAAGGCTTTAGAACCATAGAGAAGAAATACTAAGTGTAAAGGGAATCATTACTATTCCTTAGATCTCACGACTATGAGGAATTCCTCATTTATCCTCACTGTGGCGCAATGACGATGCACAGCAGAGCATTATGAAGAATCGGCTATTCATAACACGGCTTAATTAGCAGGAAATTCTTGTAATGAACCAAAGGCTGTGATGGAACTACCAGCGTTGACCTGATGCTGCCTTGGGTTCTCAGCAAGAATAAATGGCATCTTGATTATGTATGTATGTATGCATGTGAGCATATATATATATATATATATATATATATATATATATATATATATATATATATATATTGGATATATCCCTCCCTCCTGAAGATCATCATCATTAATTTAATGTAGTCTGCTATTCATTTGGCTGTGCCGGGAAAATTGCAAACAAGAATAGTTTGAACAAGATCAGAGCTATTCAGTATATAGCAGTGTGCACCGCCCATTGCCTGATTCATATATATCCATTTCAACCCCATCACGTGATATATATTTAGGTATAGGGAATTTCTCATAGTGGGACTAAGATAGGATATTCTCTAAGTAATTAATATTTAAGGATGCTTTTCCTTGTTTGCTGGTTCTCTGACAATAATGAAACAACATTTTTTGAAACAACACGTTCTCATCTCAGCATGAGGAAATCAGAATTCAAATTATCGATTGTTGGCACAGCAATTATTAGACAAGGAGAGAAACGAATCGCACTCTGTGTTAATAAGACTGCCTCTCAAAGCTTGAACTATTCTGGTCGTAGTCAATTCCTGAAATTTGAAGGTTCTTCTTCTTCATTTAAGGTTTTATTCCCATTTTTGTATGGAAGATGATGCCAAAGGTTTTTGATAGGGTGGGAATTATTTTCCCCCATCCTATTCCTTTCAGCATACTCTGAGACAATTTAGTGTAATTGTTGGCATGAAAGCTATTCTCATTATAACTGGAATAATTGTATTGTACATTGGCCCCCTTATTGAGCTTGCTTGTTGCCAATCACTGCATTATTGTTCTCCGTATATAATTAATATCATGGCTAACATTTTCCATTTTGTTTTGTCTCATTGTTTAATTATAAATCTCTGTAAATAAACCCCTTTAAATTGTAAAAAGAATTCTAATTCCAAATGGCAACTTCCTCCTTTAATTGTAATCCAGGAAAATCTAATAAGTTTCAAATAATTTTTTCCTTTGTTCATAATCTGAATCAGGTTCTTGTTGCCAGTCATAAATCTCAAATTTGTCTCATAATCAACCAAGACAACCAGTTTATGACAATATATATACACAACATTTTCCATTTTGTTTTGTCTCATTGTTTAATTGCTAAATCTCTGTAAATAAACCCCTTTAAATTGTAAAAGAATTCTAATTCCAAATGGCAACCTTCCTCCTTTAATTGTAAATCCAGGGAAAATCTAAGGTAAGTTTTAACTTTTCCTTTGTTCATAATGAAGCACAATAAACAAATTTGTTCAATTCTTCCCCAACCAAGACAACCAGTTTATGACAATATATATATACATATATATATATATATATATAACACACATTTATATATATATATATATATATATATATATATATATATATATATATATATATATATATATATATATATATGTATGTGTGTATATGAAGGTATGTATATGTATGTGCGTGTGCTGGTTATTTTCTGTTCATTGTGTTTTAGCGTTTTACGACAAAAATTTTGTTCCTTGTCAAATTAATGACAATACTAAAAGAATTTTTAATAATAATAATAATAATAATAATAATAATAATAATAATAATAATAATAATAATTGCAAAAAGAGCTGAACTTTATGAAAACCGTGTTTCATACTGAAATGCAGGATCCCACTGAAATTGTTATAAATACATTTATCATTAAATGAAAATGTCCAATCACCAGTGAGTGTTAATGGCTTCCCCGATGGCTTTCCTGAAGGTGGTTGGACATTTGAGCAACACTGAGGTCATATCTGGCCTCATGGAACATAAGAACCACCTATTGGTCAATTGTATAGAGAATTTTTTTATATATTTTAAGGATCACGGTTGCTGTGGTCACTTGTGTAGAGATATATATTTACGGATATATATTTATGTTATATATATATATATATATATATATATATATATATATATATATATATATATATATATATATATATATATAGTGGTAGAGTTGTATAGTTCTTGAGTTGTGAATTGGTAGACTAGTTATGGGCAAGATAATATCTATCTATTTATCTGTCTATCTAAATATTCACACACATATATATATATATATATATATATATATATATATATATATATATATATATATATATATATATATATATATATATATATATATATATATATATATATATATATATATATATATATATATATATATATATATATATATATATATATATATATATATATTAAACGTATGGTATTTTCGATATTATGCAGCAAAAGAACTACAGGGAACATCTCAGACCTTGGAATTGAAATACAGAATTTAGGCCAAAAGCCATGCGCTGGGATCTGTGAGGACATTCAGCACTGAGAGGGAAATTGAGAGGAAAAAGGTTTGAAAGGTGTAACAGGAGGAAAACCTTTTGCAGTTGCATTATGCATCAATTGTTAGGAGAGGGTGGAAAGTAAGATGGGAGAAAGAGAATATGAACGGAGTTACAGTAAAGGGAATGAAAGGGGGCCGAAGGGACGCTGCAAAGAAACTTAAGTAATGCCTACAGTGCACCGCATGAGCTGCACGGACGGTATAAGTCCCCTATGGTGAGAAGCAGACCTTGAGTGAGATGTAATTTTCTTTAAAGAAAAAACTGGTTTCTAGAATAGGCCTAAAACTGCTTATTTCAGTTATTTTAATATGTGCCTCTTGAATGATAGATAGGCCTACTGTGTGAAGATAGCAATATTTCCTTCTTGAACTTGAGGAAATTTCAGTTCTGAAATCATTTTATGACGGATTCTCCACAAGTTCGCGAGAGGTAGACCCTTACCTAACCACTTATTTAATAATTTATTGTTATCCTAAGAGGCAGTGAGTAAATAAAAGCCTCAGTGATAACACTGAAATCCCTCTATTCAAAAAGGAAAATGTCCGTGGCATCAAATTTCTGGAAATATCGCTTGTGGTTTCACCTAATTTATTCTGTGATCGTCATATATATACTGTATAAATAGCTTAGTCGACAGGTCGCTGAAAATGATTGTCCAACTGTAAACACTGTTTTCAAGTTACTGATACATTATTGTCTCTGAATATTGCTATCAGGCTTCTAATGGAAAATGATAGAAAAACATCTTGTGCCGTATCATTACCCTTAATTCTAATACTAATGCACCAAAATAGCGTGGTGAATACGATAATTTTCCAAAAGCCATACGATAATTAGGTGAGGCCGGTAAGGCATGGCAACACTGATACTGTGTCATAACAACTCCCGAGAAGCCAGTCTGTAGTTTGACATTGTGGTGTGATCGTGCTCTAAGACAGAACTTTGAAACGTGTTCATTTAAACTTCATTCCTCTGATCCTGTGTGTTCTAGATATTTTTACTGGCCCTCGGAGGAAGCGTTCAAATAAGAATCCATTTGCGAATCAAAATCCTGGAACCTGGTGGGGCCAGGCAAGGGGAGACGATGCCACACAGCAGCAGAAAGGTCTGTCGTTTGTTTTCAAATGACGTTTCTTTAATTCTACATCATTCTGGATTTAAACGAGACTGGGGAGTAGGCTAAGCTGAAAATATAATGGTTCGAATAGGAATATTTAAAATAAATAAGTGTAGACGTATGTTACTTAAATATTAACAGATAATAAACAAGTATCATTTAATACTGAATTAACGGTAAAATTTTACTTAAAAACGTCATCACATTTTGCACTTGAAAATGTAATTTCCAGATGATTTCATTTAAGCTGTGAACCTTTCTGACGTTCGTTTATTTCTCTGTAAAGTTTAAATAATCCCAACACCACAACCGTAAGCGTCGTGTTCGGTAAAACATAAACAAAAGACGGTAAATATCTCGGTAACGTAAATTTGCAATAGATTTGAGCGTGAGTTTCGTACTGATCATGTTAACGGAGACTTTCGATCACAGCTTAAAAACTCCGATATCAAATAATGGCTTAAACTAAAATAATACTAAATTTACTATACATTGTGAATACTGTAATATAAACCCTGTGACCACTCGGTTATCCCATACACGCAAAAACATTAGCGTATGTTGAATTAACTTTCACAACTTGAATATTTAAGTTGTTTCGTTCCAAAGGTCGAACCTCAAGAAGAAGCATTTGACAGAACAGCCTCAGAAACTCAGAAATTGAATAACAGTAGTTTGCGTCGTTAAATGGGAACTGCTTGTTTGTTGAGTACTGGGCTAGAAAGCACGGTACGTACGGTACGGTACGGTTTTTTTTTTTTTAGTTTACTGTACGAAATTTTCCATGTACGGTACGGTATTTGTTAGTGGACGGTACGAAATTTTTTTAGGTATGGTACGGCATTTCTGCTCTAGCACGGTACGACATTTTCCAGATACGGTACGGTATTTTTGCTAGTGTACGGTACCATAATTTTTAGGTACGGTACAGTACGGTATGATATTTTTCAGGTACATGGGTATGGTACAGTACGGTATTTACGGTTAGTTTACGGTACAGGAAAGTTAGGTTTACGGTACTTCTAACCATTATTTTGTAGTTGTTATCCGGTAATTTTTAATCAATGATTTTTCCTTATTTTATTTGATTATTGTTATTTCTGTTGTAATGATTTGTTTTGTAATTTACGATACTGTCAGAAACTTGCTTTCCTTTATCGACAGTTATTCTTGTAACTTTGTATTTATATAAGTTTGGATAGTTACAGTAACCATGATATTGGAATATATCATTAAGAATGAGTGTTCATATTTCCCCCCATAAATTGAGCTATATATATATATATATATATATATATATATATATATATATATATATATATATATATATATATATATATATATATATATATATATATATATATATATATATATATATATATATATATATATATATATATATATATATACATATATATATATATATATATATATATATATATATATATATATATATATATATATATATAGATAGATAGAGAGAGAGAGAGAGAGAGAGAGAGAGAGAGAGAGAGAGAGAGAGAGAGAGAACTATCGTCTTATATCCAATTCCCTATATCTAGGGAATACCTTACACCCAAGGGGAATTATAAGTGATAAATGCTTCGTCACCAGTGTGATTTGAACCTCTGCCTGGTTTAGAAACGACGACACACAGTGACTTTAACCACTGAGCCAGTTGTTTAGAGTCACTGCACATCGTCGTTTCTCAACTAGGCAGCGTTCGAATCCCAATGGTGACAGTTGTGTAACAAACACCATATCTAATTTATTTATTTATTTTTTGATGACATGACAAACATCAGTGTGGATTCTGGGCTGATGTTGATGCATAAGATTGCGATGAAGTGTCTCATGCATTCTTCCACTTAGAATATTTGATTATAATTAAGTCGTATTCAGCAATTACAGTTTTTTTTTTTTATTACGGAGTTCCCCAGTTCAAAAAATTAAAAACCTCTCCTGGTGTTATTCACATTAGTAGTTTATATACCTTTTATATACCTTTCCACAATAAGATGGAGTCGCTTTTTGAGAGAGGAATTTAATGATGTTCTCTCTCTCTCTCTCTCTCTCTCTCTCTCTCTCTCTCTCTCTCTCTCTCTCTCTCTCTCTCAGATATTCCAGATTTGCGATTATTTTATTTGAATATATTCTTTGGCATAATGAATATGATGAAGATGGTCTCCAGTAACTGTGATACAGAACTGCAAGATCTCAAGTCCTTATCATCTTTAATAATATTGTATATTACCAGTATCCCAAACACACTATTATTCATATTTATTATTGCACGAAATTTGCTTTTGCGGAAAAGTGTCACACCGTTCCCGAGGAGTTTTGTTCAAGTCTTTAGTTGTATCGCAATGGGGAACCATTTTTTGAAATATTATAGGTACTCACTTATTATTATTTTTATTATTATTATTATTATTATTATTATTATTATTATTATTATTATTATTATTATTATTATTATTATTATTATTATTATTATTATTACATGATGGGTAATGCAATACACATTGAAATGAACAATAATTCTTCCGTTCAAATACATTACCATCTATACAGAGAGCTTCCGAGTGGCTGTTCCGTGCTCATTATATTAATGAGAGATGTGAATGTTTTCAGTGAGAGAGAGAGAGAGAGAGAGAGAGAGAGAGAGAGAGAGAGAGAGAGAGAGGCTCTCTCAAGTTCTGTTTTTGACTTTGATCTATTTTGACTGGAATTATTTTTATAAATAATATCAATAATATTATTATTAGGTCAGCAATCAAATACAAAACGCTGTCAGGATGCAATGATGAACGGAAATTATGATTAATTATGAATCATGAATCTCTGCCGGGCAGTGTAAAGGATTACGAAAATCATTTGTTCAAAAGTTAGTGCAGACATCGGACGAGAGAGAGAGAGAGAGAGAGAGAGAGAGAGAGAGAGAGAGAGAGAGAGTCTTCAACATCATTAAATTCCTCTCTCAAAAACGACTCCACTCTTAATGAACGTGTGCATTATGCAAAGCAGTATATATAATGCAGGAAAGGTCTACAATGGATGTGAATAGCACCACGGAAGGTTTTTTTTTAACGAATAAATAAACTGGGAACTTCTAAATATGACATAAGGTTATGAGTTATGAAGTCTGAATAAGAACTTCCCTCAGTCAAAGGAAATCAGGAGGTAAAAAGTCAAGGAAGTCAGAAGGCAGAATCGGACGAGTCAGTAGGGAGTCAGGAGGTACAACTTCCTGAGAAGGAAGTCAGAAGGTAGAGCTTCCTCGAGTCAGTAGGAAGTCAGTACAACTTCCTGAGTCAGAGGAAGTCAGAAAAAGAGAGCTTCCTCGAGTCAGTAGGGAGTCAGGAGGCAACTTCCAGTCTGTAGGAAAGCTCTTCCTGAGTCAGTAGGGAAGTCAGGAGACTTCCTGAGTCAGTAGGAAGTCAGAAGGTGAGAGCTTCCTGCGAGTCAGGAGGGAGTCAGAAGGTACAACTTCCTGAGTCAGTAGGAAGTAAGGGAAATTCCCCTGAGTCAGAAGGTAGAACTTCCTGAGTCAGTAGGAAGAGGTCCAGTCAGGAGGAAGTCAGAAGGTAGAACTTTCCTGAGTCAGGAGGAAGTCAGAAGGTAGAACTTTCCTGAGTCAGGAGGAAGTCAGAAGGTAGAGCTTTCCTGAGTCAGGAGGAAGTCAGAAGGTAGAACTTTCCTGAGTCAGTAGGAAGTCAGAAGGTAGAACTTCCCTGAGTCAGTAGGAAGTCAGAAGGCAGAACTTCCCTGAGTCAGTAGGAAGTCAGAAGGCAGAACTTCCTGAGTCAGTAGGCAGTCAGAAGGTAGAACTTCCCTGAGTCAGTAGGAAGTCAGAAAGTAGAACTTCCCTGAGTCAGTAGGAAGTCAGAACTTCCTGAGTCAGTAGGTCTAGAACTTCCTGAGTCAGTAGGAAGTCAGAAAGTAGAACTTCCTGAGTCAGTAGGAAGTCAGAAAGCAGAACTTCCTGAAGGAAGTCAGAAGGTAGAACTTCCCTGAGTCAGTAGGAAGTCAGAAAGTAGAACTTCCCTGAGTCAGTAGGAAGTCAGAAAGTAGAACTTTCCTGAGTCAGAAAGCATGATGAAAACTGGCCGAAAAGAGTGGGAAGACGACATATTGAAATTTTTAATGAATTAGCTTGACGAATGGATTTTATAAGAAATACTTAAATAAGAAAAACTGTTACTCTGTCTTGTTTTATTACTAGACAAACCAGCAGCAAAACTGGCCTGAGGTTTCTGACAAATTGGAATACTTCTATTTTAAAGTGAAACTGAATCCTTTAGCATGCCCAAGAGTGTGTGAGAAATAGATCGCCTACAAGCTGATGACTGCTCACCCACTTCAAAGAAACCACAAAGCTTTCAATCTCTCCCTCGTTTCAGCCGTAGAAATTCAATTTCCTGTGCAACTGACGTAAAAGATCCCAGCTTTCAGTGTAATTAATTGTAAAAGGAGTGAAATAGCATTCCTGGGAAACATCCGCTCTCCTTAAAGGATATTCCCAATTAGGTGCCACTTGTTAAGCAAAAGTAAATTTTGCCCCGAAGGTTTTTGGCCTCGTTTGTTTTGGGTAACTGCTTTTGGGGGAACACTGGTTGAAGTTCTGTTTCTTCTGCTGTCAGGGATTTTCATTCACTCCAGTTGATTAGAAGTAAAGAGTTACTAGTATCTTGTTAATATTCAGTGGTGATGTGGATGGGTGTTTGAGATCGTATTTGTAAAAAACTGTTTTGTATCAACTCCTGAAACTGCCTGGGGTAAAAATGAGATATATATAAAATACTAAAGGAAACTGTGGCTTTTGTTGAAAATTGTTGACACTCAATTTAGTATTGACTGATGGATCTCTCCACCACCCTCTCCTTGTTACCAATTTGTTCCTCGTTCATTACTAATATTGACAAAGGACCCTCTGTTACCAGTGACATGGCATTCAAAAAGTCATATGTGACGGATGAAGATAAATGGATACAGTCATTCTATTTCTGACATTCCACTGGCTATTATCCCTAGAGAGGTTTCAGATATAGTTGGAGCTAAGTCTATAAGTGTACTGACGCGTCCAGAGATTGTAATATATCTGTACGTTCCCTTTAATGCTTAAAATGTCTGTTTGGGTATAGACTCGAGCCAAAATGGAAATAACAGTACAAGATTGGATATGTAGAACAAAAGCTATATGATCCATATAACTGACCAGTCGTGGTTTAATGATTCACAAGGATGGAATGATATAGAATAGATAATTAAAAAATGGGAAAAATAGGAAATTTCAAAACATATATATATATATATAAAAACATATATATATATATATATATATATATATATATATATATATATATATATATATATATATATATATATATATATATATATATATATATATATATATATATTATATATGTGTGTGTGTGTGTGTAAGTGTGTGTATAATTTATAGGAAATATCTCACAGAAGGGGTTGGCTAGACGGGGTGAAAGAATAGTTTTAACAATATTTTCCTAATCATCAAAACCAACGTGAGAAGAAATGGGAAGGATTTTGTGCAAATTATCGCCTGCTGTCGATCAGATGTCGAATGGGGAAGTTATCGTGACAGCAGGAAGCGGCCAATTTCATCCTTGGTCCAAATCATAGGTTTTCCTTTTTATATACAATTGCAGATCGTAATTCAGGTTAGTCTTATTTCTTATGTCAAACTCTCTCTCTCTCTCTCTCTCTCTCTCTCTCTCTCTCTCTCTCTCTCTCTCTCTCTCTCTCTCTCTCTCATTCAAGTGTCTGTCTTTATTAGAAAACGGACGAGGAAATCTGTTTGAAACGGAATCCACTCGACTGACTTGACACGAAATTGCCTCAACATCTCGGCAGAAGCTCCGAGGTGACACTCCTTTACCTCCAACAACATTCCTGACTCAGTTCCAGAGAGAGAGAGAGAGAGAGAGAGAGAGAGAGAGAGAGAGAGAGAGAGAGAGAGAGAGAGAGAGAGAGAGAGAGTAAAGTTGAAGGCTTCAGGTTCATGAAGTTGAGTCTTAACGTGAATGGAACCTAAGCAATACAGAGGAATTATTCAAAAGAGAAGGATCTCGTATGCGAATATTGTTGCAGGCCAAGGGTTCATGTCGTCAGAAAGAGGAATGTCATGTTGTCACGCCAAGAAGTGCCATGATGTCAGGCCAAAGGCAAGGTATGTTGTCTGGCCAAGAAATGAAATGTTTGCAGAGCAAGACATGCCATGCTGTTACACCAAGTCATGAAATATTGTCTGATCATGTGGAGTCAGGATTTCAAGCCAAAACGTCATGTTGTCAGACCAAGAAGTATCCTCTTGTCACGCCAACATATGTGATGCTGTTAGGACAAGAAATGTTGTGATGTCACATCAGAATGTCATCTTGTCAGACCATGAATTGTGCTGTTGTCACACTGTATGATGGCTCAAAGTTGATACACCAAGAAGTTTTCATGTTGTCAGACCATTAAGTGTCATGTTGCCACACAGATCGTACCAAGAAGTTTCATGCTATCTGACCCTGAAGTGTCAAGTTGTCACTCTAAGAAGGCCCATGTTGTCACACCAAAAACTATCATGTTGTCAGACGATGGAGTGTCACGTTGTCACACTATCAAGGCCGATGTTATCACACCGAGAAGTTTCATGTTGTCAGACCATGAAGTCTTCTGTTGTCACACTATGAAGGCAGATGTTGTCACCAAGAAGTTTCAAATTGTAAGACCACGAAGTGTGATGTTGTCACACAATGTAGACCCATGTTGTCACAACAAAAATATGTTGTCAGCTTATTAAATGCCATGTTGTCACATTAAGAAGGCCCACGTTGTCCCACCAAAAAGTAATATGTTGTCAGCCAATGAAGTCCCATGTCACACTAAAAAGGTCCATGTTGTCACACCAGAAAGTATCATGTTGTCAGACCATGAAGTGTCATGTTGTCACTATGTAGGCCCATGTTGTCACACCAAAAAGAATCATGTCAGCCTATGAAATGTCATGTCACACTAAGAAGGCCGATGTTGTCACACCAAAAAGTAATTTGTTGTCAGTCTTTGAAGTCCCATGTTGTCACACCAGAGGTAATATGTGGTCAGCCTATGAAATGTCATGTCTTCACACTAAGACGGCCCATGTTGTCACACCAAAAAGCATCATGTTGTCAGACCATGAAATGCCATGTCAGAGTATGAAAGTCCTTATCTTCATACCAGAAATTATCGTGTTGTCAGACCATGAATTTTCATATTGTCACACATGATAGCCCATGTTGTCACACTAAAAGTAATATGTTGTCAGCCTGTGAAATGTCATGTCACAATAAGAAGGCCCATGTTGTCACATACAAAGTAATAGGATGTCACCTTTAAGAAGTAGCATGATGTCACACTAAGAAGGCCCATGTTGTCACACCAAAAAGTAATAAGTTGTCAGGCCATGAAGTGTTATGTTGTCACTGTAGGAAGGCCCATGTTGTCACACAAATTATTTTATCATAATATGAAGTGTCATGCTGTCACACTAAGAAGGCCCATGTTGTCACACCAAAAAGTACCATGTTGTCAGCTTATGAAAGGTCATGTTGTCACACCAAGAAGCCTCATGTTGTCAACATCAAAAATGTAATACATCATGTTGAAAAAAATTATGTTGTCAGACTATGAAATGTGATGTTACACTAAGAAGGCCTATGTTGGTCACACCAAGAAGCA
The DNA here is from genome assembly GCF_040412425.1 of Macrobrachium rosenbergii. Lineage (NCBI taxonomy): Eukaryota > Metazoa > Arthropoda > Malacostraca > Decapoda > Palaemonidae > Macrobrachium > Macrobrachium rosenbergii. Next base: position 10,209,450 of record NC_089755.1, read on the forward strand.
TCATGTTGTCAGACCATGAATTTCTGTGCATAACTTTTCCCTTGCACTTGCAAGGAAGGTGCTGTCAGTGAATACCATTTGCTCTGATGTTTATAAAGAAATGTTTGGGAGGATGTGGTTCAGAACACAGTATTCTGGATGGATGTTATAAAAAGATCCCAGCTGTTGCAATTGTTAGACCTGTTCTTGGCTTATGAATATACATAAAAAAAAATGGTAATATTTTACTTTAAATCATTATTGCATTTTGGACTTGAAAAAAAATATTATCCCATGTTTTCATTTTTGCTTTGAACGTTTCTTATGTTTGTATCGTTCTTAAATGACCTAACCTAACTAACCTAACCAACCCAAACCTAACTTAACCTAACCAACCCTAACCTAACCTAACCTAGTGTACCCTGTCCTTACCCTATTGAAAGCTATCAGTCTGAGAACATTCCTTTAACTCAGTTTATTCTGATTGAGAACTCCCAGTGAGATTAAGGTCTTTATATTTCATTCGTTTTTGTTTTTTTTGTGTGTGTTTTCCACACCCCCAAAACCCCACTTCCCTACTGTGGTCAAAGGAATTGTGAGGATACAATGGTGGGTCACTATCTCTTTAAAAGGACTCACTTGCGAACGAAGATTATCAGAAACGTTCAAAATAAAGCAAAAAATGTAGGGAATTATATTTTCAAGTCCAAAATGCAATAATGGTTTAAAGCGAAACACTAACAAAAAATATTTTATATGATGCAATTCGGCCAGATTGTTCTATTAGGAATACTCTCTCTCTCTCTCTCTCTCTCTCTCTCTCTCTCTCTCTCTCTCTCTCTCTCTCTCTCTCTCTCTCTCTCTCTCCTAATCATAACTGGTATGTGAGAAAAATTGCTCTTTCAAAATTACATCATTCGCCAAGAAAATATCTTGCTCATTTTCCCTAAAACAGAAAAATTACATAATGTCGAAAATATATTTCCAATCGTTACTTTCGCTTATTCTTTTCTGTATTTCGTAAACATCGGTCGGCCACGAGAGAGAGAGAGAGAGAGAGAGAGAGAGAGAGAGAGAGAGAGAGAGAGAGAGAGAGAGAGAGAGAGAGAGAGAGAGAGAGGTCTTGTTTACTCTTGACGGAGAATAAGAACATTTTCGATGATGGAGTTATCAAAATATGAAGGAATATTATATATATATATATATATATATATATATATATATATATATATATATATATATATATATATATATATATATATATATATATATATATATATATATATATATATATATATATATATATATATATATATATATATATATATATATATATATATATATATATATATATATATATATATATATATATATATATATATATATATATATATATATATATATATATATATATATATATATATATATATTATATATATATATATATATATATATATATATATATACTGTATATATATATATATATATATATATATATATATATATACACACTTATATATATATATATATATATATATATAAAATATATATATATATATATATATATATAATCAAAAAGACACTTGCTGAATTTTTTTATGCATGAATAAAAGAAGGTCATGAATTCACATTCACCTTACCTTCTAATGCTGTAGAGTTCTCATTCCCGTCTTCACGTCTCCGGTGCCCTTAGGAACGCCATCACCTGAGTACCTGAGATGCCCCTTTTGGGGGCAGCCTGCCCCTCAGCTGCTTAATGGCTAATGTAAACTTAGGTACGGTTGTGGTATCCAGAATTGGCGAAGTCCCATTGAATTTTTATGGTTAATATCCAAAAGGTGTATTAAATGAATGAGCTGGTTCATCTTGATGTTTCTGTCTAACAAGACACCTTCACCAAAGCCATAGTACCCAAGGCTAGCCCATACCATCACCTAATCAGGTTGCTTGGAGGTATAAATTAACAGTCTACCTGGGGGCATAGGTATCCAATCCCTTCTCACTGTACACATGACCGTGACCTGTTCCCAGTACTGTGAAGGACACCTCGTCTCCCCAAAGGACTCTCCTTCAGTCCTACGCTTCCTTCTTTGATCGTAGGACATTGAAGGCTTTCTCCTAAGGACTCTCTTTCAGTCCTACGCTTTCTTCTGTGATCGTAGGACATTGCAGGTTTTCTGCAAAGGACTCTCCTTCAGTCCTATGCTTCCTTCGTTGATCGTAGGGCATTGAAGGCTTTCGACAGGCACGAAAACTCTTGAAACCCAAGCAATCAAGCACGTTCCCTCAGAGCTTGGGTTCTGTCTCTTCATTTCTGGTTCAAGAGGCCTTGGGTTTGCATATTTACAGTCACTTATCTTGCAGTAAGCTTTCGGGTTTTAGATGTTGTCAATATGTGTCTTCCTGGTCCCTGGTACAAGGGATAAATAAAGCTTGCCCCATTCCTTACCTTGGCAATGAAGCCGTACACTGGTCGCCCATAAACACAGATGATTATTGCAATTTCTCTAACTTTCTGCTCAATCTGGGCAAGATTGATGACTTAGGCCACACCAACACAACTCGTACTTCTTCTGGGTAAGGTTCCATCGAGAGAGAGACTCCCGAAATGTGTGCAATTGAAGGGAACAACACGAAAGGTGATTCGCTTCACCAACACTTCACTCAGATCCACTTCAGACACGAGCTCACGAGGTACTGAAAGGGGAGGAGTGGGTGCCCTGAAGAGAAAGACTCATTCTGAGGGGTGGCAAAAATTTGGCAAGATATAAAGACACGTGTATAATGTGCCTTTAATTTAATTACAACATTGCATAACAATAATATAAAAATGGTTGAATAATCACCCAACAGCAGCATAAGTGTATAAAACGTTATAAAGCATTTTTACTAGTTTTATTTCCAAATTCCGTAATATTTTAAACACGATCAATTTGACATAAATATTTCCTTTGTCGTTTAATAAGTCCTTTTGAGCTGATTCCAGAAGGTGATATTATGCCATTTCAGTATTGCTGCAATATCCGATCATATCCATTGACATTTTACAAATCGCTTTGGACCGTTCTCTTGTTTCAGCTCTGCCACTCCCTCCTCTGTCATCTGTCTTTTTTCGATATTTAATTATTAATTTTAAGTATTGCAGTAATATAAATATGACGGCTGTATGCATACACTTCCATACACAGTGTGATAATGGACTATGAAAGCACATTATTGTTGACCAGTATACGCCTTCATATGAACAGCACAAAACATTTAGCACTAAATAGGTTGCATGATCAGAAACTTTTCAACATATCAGTCATCAAGGTACTCATACATAATATATATTCATACTTATACAGTAATACGGTCCAGAATTTGTTGAATGAAACCCATGTATGAATATTTAATTATAAGGAAATTTTGCAATATAAACGTCACTAAAATTTATACTTTCAATCTCAGTTCTATTAATTAATAGTTTTCAAACTCACGACTTCATAGGAAGGCTGACTGATTCATTTGTACGAGTAACTGGCGCCTCAATGCCTATGGTCGTCCACGATAAAACAGACTCCCGTGAAAACCAGTTACAGGGTGTCATCTTAAAAGAAATTAATTTATGAATATCATACATAAATACACTATTATATAATCATATAATCGTTGATATAATCCAATTGATCACTAATTATTTTACCCATAACCACAAAACAAGACAACTGACTGAAACAATTTTGCATTGCATTTCTCCAGGTGTGACAGAGTCCGTAATCAGCAAGCGTCGTTCGGGAGCCAACAGATTTGAGTTCCTAGGACGCAGCCAGCCTACCCAGGTGGAACAAGTTCGTCTTGCTCGAGAAGGTCAGGTGAGGATTGATGTCGGTGCCGTTAATATTCGACTGTGTCGCTTGAGTGCGTTGCTGGTGGTATTATTATTATTATTATTATTATTATTATTATTATTATTATTATTATTATTATTATTATTATTATTAGGATAAATTATTATTATTTGTATATTATAAGTAGTAGTAATTATATATATATATATTATTTTATTATTATTATTATTATTATTACTTATATATTATATATTATTATATATATATATATATATATTATATATATATATATATATATATATATATATATATATATATATATATATATATATATATATATATATATATATATAATATAGATTAATTGACTCACTTTGCTAGAGAAGAGAGAGAGAGAGAGAGAGAGAGAGAGAGAGAGAGAGAGAGAGAGAGAAGAGAGAGAGAGAAGAGACCAAAATCCCTAAGAGCCTATTGAGAAGTTCTGACGAGTCATAACATCTACCAAAGTAAATTAAGCCTTCGAAATGTCTCCTCACTCCCTCCCAAGTCTCCTCTCAAGGGGAAGAACATTTCCCAGACAGGAAGGAGGAGGAGGAGGATTCCCTCCCTCAGGGTATGGGTGTCTTGGGCGTAGGATGGATCCTTTAATAAAATAAGGACATTAATTGTTATCCTTCTAATTTTAGTTTTCTTGGAAAGTAAATTCAAAATAGGTTGTCTGGTTGACCTGGATTAGGCTTAGTCGATGTTACGTTGTAATTCCAGCTTTTACGAATGATTTCTCTCTCTCTCTCTCTCTCTCTCTCTCTCTCTCTCTCTCTCTCTCTCTCTCTCTCTCTCTCTTGTGGCCGACCGATATTTACGAATGACAGGAAAGAATGAGCGAAGTTAACGCTTGAAAATGTATTTTAGATATCCTGTGATTTTTCAAAATTAAATTAATAATAACTGGCATATGAATGACACTTTTATTTGAGAAGGAATAATTTTGGAAGTGCAATTTTTCTCATCTGCCAGTTATGATTAGGAATAGAGAAGAGAGAGAGAGAGAGAGAGAGAGAGAGAGGGGATAGTTCAGAGAGGAGAGATTAAGAGAGAGAGAGGAGTCAGAGAGAGAGAGAGAGAGAGAGAGAGAGAGAGTGACCTAGAGAGAGAGAGAGAGAGAGAGAGAGTGAGAGAAGTAGAGAATGAGAGAGAGAGAGATTAGGAATGATTTTGACCAAAATGAATTCCTCTAAAATGATTTTTCTGAGAACGATTGAGAGAGAGAGAGAGAGAAGAGAGAGAGAGAAGAGAGAGAGAGATTAGTGAAGTAGGAAAGAGACAGTGAGAGAGATTTTTTGAAACATAGGAATATTTTTTATTGCCGTTTGAGGAGGAATGAGAGAAATTGAGAGAGTGAGGAATGAGAGAGAGAGAGAGAGAGATTAGAGTCTGACAACATGGTCATTGAGACAAGTGAGGTTGGAAGAGAGAGAACAGAAAGTTGGAATGAGACAACAGACCCTCAGTAGAGTGACATGACACTTTGTGGAAACATGAAATTTCAGAGTGTGACACACGTAGGAAGAGTCTGACAATATGAGTTTGTTAAATGACAGACAGAAACTTAGAGAGAGAGAGAGAGAGATGATAGGATGAAAGAGAGCATGGAGTTTGATAGAGAGAGAATCTGACAACATGACTCTTTGTGAGTCTGACAGACATGAAATTTTGAGTGTGACAACAGGGACTTGATAGTCTGACAACATGATAGCTTTATGTTCTGACAACACAAAACTTCTTGAGAGAGAGAATGAAATGACTGAAGCCTTGATGGTCTGACAACATGTAAAAATGAGACAGAGAGAGTAAGGGAGGAATGAGAGAGAGAGTCTGACAGATGACACTTTGTGGTCCTTACATGAACTTACAGTTGACACATCGCCCTTGGTTGTCAGTGACAACATGGCACCTTTGATGTCTGACAAGAGAATTTTGCTAATGACATCATTCCGGTAGTATTTTTACATCTTCCAATCTTGGCTGGTCTGATGCATTAATATTTTCGAGTGTTCAACACATCTACGGTCACTCTCTGACAACATATGTTCTAGATGAGTTTCTTCCTGACAACATTGGCCTTGACCTGCATTATCGATGCTGGTGGTCTGGACATTAATTCCTGTGTGACTTTCATTAGTTTTCATGGTGACAACATGAGTTTTTCAACATTTATCTATACTTAGTTGACAACATGATATTTTTAGAACATGATGTTTTGACAAGATGAAAATTTAGTTGACATCTGGGTTTCCATAGTAGTCTGATTATCATGACATTGTTCTCTTCTCCTTTTGAGACTATATAAATTTAGTGTGACAATTGTGAAGTAGACAACTTAAAACTTCTATTCTAGCTAACAAAGGACCTTATTGTACACTTGACTCTATGTTTTTCTGAAAATTTTGTGTACAGTGGACTACTTGTACATAGGTAAGTGACAACATGAAAATTTGTGGTCTGACAACATTTTCTTTCTTTGTGACAGACAGAGACTTGAGAGTCTATGAGAGAGAGAGAGAGAGAGATTGAGAGAGAAGAGAGAGAGAGAGAGAGAGATTCTTAGTGTGAAGACAAACATCGACAACATATTTTTCTTATTTCCTAATTGTCGTTTATTCGTAAACCATGAGGCCTTGATAGTGTGACAACATGATCTTAACTGACAATGAAACTTCTTAGTGTGACAACATCGGCCTTGATAGTCTGACAACATGACACTTTGTTCTGTGGTCTGACAACATGAAAATAGTGTGACAACATGGGCCTTGATAGTCTGACAACATGACACTTTGTGGTCTGACAACATGAAACTTGTTAGTGTGACAACATTGGGCCTTGATAGTGTGACAACATGAAACTTTTTGGTCTGACAACATGAAACTTCTTAGTGTGACAACATGGGCCTTGATAGTGTGACACATGACATTTTGTGGTCTGACAACATGACATTTAGTGTGACAACATGGGCCTTGATAGTGTGACAGACATGGCACTGTGGTCTGACAACATGAAACTTCTTGGTGTGACAACATGGGCCTTGATATAGTGTGACAACATGACTTTGTGGTCTAACAGCATGAAACTTCTTAGTGTGTGACAACATCGACCTTGATAGTTTGACAATCATGACATTTCATGGTTTGACAAAACACCAAACTTCTTAAAGTGTGACAACATCGGCCTTGATAATATCCACATAATTATGAGTCCTTTAATGATAACACTGGGTTGACATTTTGGCTGCATTCTGCTACAGACTTCTATCTGAGGACTCAGAACTTTTGTGCAGTTTTGTGTAAATGAAAAATCTTTTTATTTGTCTTTATTTACTTTTACTTTGTTTCATGTTCTATAGCTCCATTGGTATGTTTCACCAATATTTTCTTTATATTTTGTTTTAAAGTTTTGTTCCATTCTGAAGTTTCCACATGACAATATTTAAAATAATAATTATGGAATTGATGACAGACATCTACAAAGTAAACAAATAACACCACTGAAAACTTTCTAAATGAAAAACTTGCAGATGAAGAGCGAACACAGAGTCAGGTTCTCTGGAGGGATTGAGATGAAACGAAGTTAGGAGGCTGCAAAGGAGAGCAGATGTTTCTCAGGAATGCTGAAGTCCTCAATCTCTTTTTGTCTCTAATTAGAGAGGAAAAGTTCTTTCATGTCACTTACACCTGAAATATGAATTTTTACAGTTAAATGTTTGAAGAAGAATTTGAGTCAATTTGGAGATTCTTCAAAGTGGGAGACCAGGCATCAATTGCTTTGTAAACGATCAGTTTCTTCTCAACTTCTCACAGATTTCATACTGAATTCAGTCTTACCTTTAATAGAAAGTGTTCGGAGCTTCTGCCGAGATCTTGAGGCAATGTCGCGTCCCAGTCAGCGAATTTATCAGACACCTTAGACATTTTTGCTGCTGATTTTTCTAAAACTTAAATGGATAGAATTTTTTCCTTATAAAACAATTATTTGGTATACGTTTATCAAATAAGTTCAATTATTCGAATTTTAAATGTTTAGCTTCTACATTTTGCAGGGCTAATGTTCCCCAACCTCATTCTGAAATTCTCACAAGATCATAATGTCATTCATTTTCCTCACACATCAACCTCTTGACCTCACCTGGCTGCATTTTTAGGAGTTTCTCTCCTGCCGTTTCCAGCCGAGCCCTGTTTGGGGATCGAACGCTGATCTGTTTAGTTATGAGCTGAACACTTCGTCACTTATTATATATGATTGATAGAGAGAGAGAGAGAGAGAGAGAGAGAGAGAGAGAGAGAGAGAGAGAGAGAGAGAGATTGATTGCTTGACAACCACGAAGGGAAGCTAAACAACGCCATTTAAATATGTTATGAATCTCTGTTAGAGGTAGGAATTACTTTATCTTTGATCAATAGCTCAAATATTTACTGAGAGAGAGAGAGAGAGAGAGAGAGAGAGAGAGAGAGAGAGAGAGAGAGAGAGATTGTTTGATAACCATGATGGAAGCTAAAGGACACGTTTAAATAACATCCTATAAATCTTTGATATAGGTAGGAATTACAATGCTTATAGCTCAAATATTTACAATGATGTATGAAAAGGCAAATTCTATCATGTAATTCCTCGTTAAAAGCAAATCACTGAAGCATTATTACCTCCCCAAGTCATTCCCTCGATCGCCTCATAAGAAAGACCCAAAGGCAGCGCTCGACTGAATCAGAACTTGTCCCCAGGACAAAGTAAAGCCAGTCAGGCAAAGCGAGAGAGACAGCTGTGGGTGAGAGACCCCCTCCTCCTCCTCCTCCTCCTCCTCCTCCTCCTCCTCCTCCTCCTCCTCCTCCTGTTATATCTCACATTCCTCTGCTGTTTATCACTCATTCCTCCTGCTGTGCCTCCTCAGACCCACCAAGGACTCTAATACAGGAATAGCGTCTTGCCTTTTTTTATGGGTGCTGGTGGCGTTTCTGCAAATCCTGAATGTTGACAATCCCGTCTGGGGAGGGGGTTAGTCCGTCAGTGCACCTCATGCAGTGCACTGTAGGCATTACTTAAGGTTCTTTGCAGCGTCAATTTTGGCCTCTAGCTGCAACCCCTTTCATTCGTTTTACTGCATCTCTGTTCATATTCTCTTTTGTCTCTCTTCTTTTGCCTCTGTCTAACAGATTGATT
>NC_089755.1:10220966-10265966 GCF_040412425.1 Macrobrachium rosenbergii
ATTGTTTATAGAGGCAACATTTCATCAGCACTCATTAGGACTCTGAAATAAGGCCGTTGATAATATCTCACCTGTGCCCCCTTCTGAGGATTATTGAAGATGAAAAAGAAGCCTCAGTTATGTAGGTGTGGTCTTTTTTTGTGCTGACTGTGTCAAGGAATGAACATAAATTTGTATGTTAATTATACAAAGACAATTCGTCAATATGTTGTGCGTTAGAGAGATTAATAATTAATTAAGATTGTTTTATCTGTCACTCTATCTTTCTTTCTATCTGTATATGTATATATATATATATATATGTATATATATATATATATATATATATATATATATATATATATATATATATATACATACATATATATATATTATGTGTGTGCATGCGTCTGTACGTATATCACAAATGAAAAGAAACGCGTATTTAATATCAAATTCACAACACCTTAGGAATAGCATTTACCCAAAGGGAATCGTAATTCATTAATGCGCTTATCAGCTACGATTTCCTTTTAGTAGAAGTTATTCCCAAGGTAAAGTGATTTCGATATTGAATTAATGATTTTTACTCCTTTCTCAACTTTTAAAAAATTTCCTTTCTCATCATATAATTTTTATAGAAAAAACACAGATCTCCAGCGAGTTTTTCCATAAAAACCAAGATATATACATCAGCGAAACATTTATGACCTTTAGGTAACTGGAATGGCGTCATGTCTTTTCTGTTTTCCAGTCTTCCAGTTCAGCTGGATATCAGGTCTTCAGCTACAAGTCTCGATAAGTGTGAGAGCCAGTATGGCTTCCAAAATTGATTTAGGGAGAGGAAGGAGCTGACGTGGAATGCTTCGAGTTGCTCATATTTTTGCTCTCTCTCTCTCTCTCTCTCTCTCTCTCTCTCTCTCTCTCTCTCTCTCTCTCTCTCTCTCTCTCTCTCTCATGATTTTAGTAACTGCAGTGCATGCAACCAGTGTTATACATAATAAGAATTCGTTGTAATATAATTCTTATAAGAACTTTGTGTTCAATAATTATTCTTCCTAATTTTTTCTCATTTGCGAATTGTTTGCTCAAAGTCAGGCCAGAGGTCGTATGCTGATTAAGGTGAAGTACTTAACCCTTCGTGGACTGGTGGGGTCCCTGGAGACCCCAGTGAGTCTTTGGTATCAAATATCTTTCGCTATTTACTGAAAAAAAATACCCATATTCGCTTAATTTTATCATTAGTGGTTTATGAATATTCACAAATGTTAATAGCTCAGGATAATCAATTTTAAGGGAATGACAGGTAAAAATATACCCCTGGGGTCCTCAGGGACCCCATCGGTCTTCTATGTCCCTAATTTATCTCTATTTTGTTTTGGTGCAATTCTAAAAGCTATGTGTTTTCTAAGCTTAGGTCACTGTGCATAATCTACATATTAAATCATTTTTCCATAATATTATTTCTAAAGTTATTTGTTGGTGCTTCTTTTGCATGTATCTAGTTGCTGATGCATAATAACCTTTAAAGTAAGTTATTGGTACTTCTCTTGGTTGTAACTGGTTGTTAAATGGCCTAATTGGGTGAAACTAGTTGTTTATTGCCTTTATTATCTTTAAAGTTAACAATTCTTTGAAAACTTTTCATCAGTGTATTAAAAGAGCCCACATTTTGTTAACAGTCATTATTCAGTTAGCATACAAATAGGTCGAGGAGTTTGACTGCTATTCATCTCTAATCAAAGTGCTCAGTATTTATATAAACAACCACTTTTATTCTTTTTAGATAAATTGAAAGTTCATATATCCTAATATGTCATTATCAGCATCTATGTTTTATGGTAAAAGACCTCTAATGGACAATATAGATGATATAGATGCTCCTAATACAACCAGCTTTTTTTGGTAACTTTTTTTTATATACGTTATCGCCTATATTTTCCCATTAGGACAGTGTTGCCATCAGACGTTTCATCTTTATGCTATTCGAGAGAGAGAGAGAGAGAGAGAGAGAGAGAGAGAGAGAGAGAGAGAGAGAGAGAGCCATTTAGTAACAAAGTATATTTTTGAATGACAACGGGCAATGAAGTGAGACAGGAAACAGACTAAAAAATTCCTTGTCTGTGATTTTCTCTCTCTCTCTCTCTCTCTCTCTCTCTCTCTCTCTCTCTCTCTCTCTCTCTGTCGGTTTTTCCAAGTATATAAAAATAATTCGGTATATTATTTCACCATTAGCTTCGTACAAGACGTGCAGTAATCACGCATAGGCCTACACCGATAAAATCAATTATTATTATTATTATTATTATTATTATTATTATTTATTATTATGAATTATAATATAATAATAATAATATAATCATAATAATAATAATAATAATAATAATAATAATAATTGTCTCAATGAAGCTTTATCGGTCGAGGCCAGTGGTTCCCAAACTTTTTTGGCCACGCCACACCTAATCACATCTCCAATCCTGATCGATGATTTCTATCTCCAATCCTGATTTTCGTCTTATATATATATATATATATATATATATATATATATATATATATATATTATATATATATATATATATATATATATATATATATATATATATATATATATATATATATATAATTTTTATATTCACGTTGGGAACCACTGGTACTCTAGGCCTATGCATAATTGCTGCACGTCTTGTACGAAGTTCATGGTGAAATAATAAGCTGAATTATTTTTATATACTTAGTAAAAACGACAGAGAGAGAGAGAGAGAGAGAGAGAGAGAGAGAGAGAGAGAGAGAGAGAGAGAGAGAGAGAGAACGTCACAGACAAGGAATTTTTTAGTCTTTGTTTCCTTTCTCAATTCGTTGGCCGTTGTCATTCAAAAATATACTTTCAGTTACTAAATCTCTCTCTCTCTCTCTCTCTCTCTCTCTCTCTCTCTCTCTCTCTCTCTCTCTCTCTCTCCATATGAGGCTTTATAATAATTCGGCACATTTCATCATTAGCTTCGTAGAAGACGTGCAGCAATCATGCATAGGCCTAGACAGATAAAATCAACAGCTCCTCTGGGACAAATTATTATTATTATTATTATTATTATTATTATTATTATTATTATTATTATTATTATTATTATTATTATACAGAAGACATTGAAGCTCTATTTCCATAGTGTGTGTATTGGCAGGATGCTTGGAATTATATAGCGAGGGAATGAAAGGCTTGTTTACGGAAACATTCAAACTTCGATTTTACTTATATAACAACTCATTTCAACGATTTAATACAATATATAGATAAAAAATACATTTTTGTTTTCTCATGTCATAAAGATCATTCTTGGTTTTTGCTAAAATTGAAAAAATAAATCGATTTGCAAAGCAAATGTTGCCTGAGCATATTTTGATATACATAAATATCTATCTTTAGGCTAACCACTATACCAGTGTGTGTGTGTGTGTGTGTGTGTGTGTGTAGAATCGTGCTCTTGGTCATGATATTTCCTGTCATATTTGAATCCTGCTCAATTCTCGTCAAATCAATCGATTTTTGACTTGAGTGCTTTCCAGAGAACCGAAGCCTTTTTGGCATTTATTTTTCATAATTCTTCTTCTTTGTCTCCTGTGGGTTTAATCACCTGTCTCTCTCTCTCTCTCTCTCTCTCTCTCTCTCTCTCTCTCTCTCTCTCTCTCTCTCTCTCTCTCTAACACCACATCATGGCTTCCGGTGTCCAGATACCAGCAGAATGGCCAGTTCTTCTTTTCTTTGTCATCTACGATAGTCGGTATCGTTTTTTGTCCATATTATCATTAGAAATTGCTGTTGTCTGCGCTCTGTAGAATTATTTTGTTTTTTGAGAGAGAGAGAGAGATAATTCTGTGGCTTTTCTCACTTTCTAGAATCAGTCTTACAGGTATTTATATTCATTTAATATAATTTATATATATATATATATATATATATATATATATATATATATATATATATATATATATATATATATATATATATATATTATATATATATGTATATATATATATATATATATATATATATATATATATATATATATATATATATATATATATATATATATATATATATATATATATATATATATATATATATATATATATATATATATATATACATGACTTTTTTTATCACATCACCGTGATTCATATTCAATCAGTAAGCTACAAACGTCCTTTAATATCCAATTCGCTCTACCTCGGAAATAATATATTTTCATATATGTTACCAAAGGGGAATTTTTTAGTCGATAATAAGTTCGTCGTCTCGTGGGCTCGAACTAGCGAAGACAAGAACTCAGGACTACAGTGGACGCATTTTAACCCACGCGGCCAGCAAGTGAGGTATAAGTGGATATCGTCTTCCCCTATACAAATCGCCCGTCGAACTCAGGTGTTTGTATTTGGAGACGATATCCACCCACCTCTGCCATGCTAACCCCGTAGTGCGTTTGTCGCACGCAGCCATATTATGACTTTTTTTATCACATCACCGTTTGTAGCTTACTGATTAAATATGAATCACGGTGATGTGATAAAAAAAGTCGTAATATGGCTGCGTGCGACAAACGCACTACGGGGTTAGCATGGCAGAGGTGGGTGAATATCGTCTCCAAATACAAACACCTGAGTGGGAAGACGATATCCACTTATACCTCAATTATAAACCGAATTAACAAACTAAAGACGGGCGATTTGTATAGGGAAGACGATATCCATTTAGTAAATTATATACCTCACTTGCTGGCCTAATTGGGTTAAAATGCGTCCACTGTAGTCCTGAGTTCTTGTCTTCGCTAGTTCAAGCCCACGAGACGACGAACTTATTATCGACTAAAAAATTCCTTGTTAACTCTCTCTCTCTCTCTCTCTCTCTCTCTCTCTCTCTCTCTCTCTCTCTCTCTCTCTCCTGCCATTTCGTAGTGCTGACAAAAACACAGACTTTATTATTATTATTATTATTATTATTATTATTATTATTATTATTATTCAGAAGGTGAAAGATAAAAAATATATTGAATTGAATATAAAATTTAGGCCAAGGGGCAAGCACTGGGACCTAAGAGGTCAATCAGCGGTGAAAAGGAAATTGTCAGTGAAAGATTTGAAAGGTAGAGAGAGAGAGAGAGAGAGAGAGAGAGTCAAATTCAATATACTGTATCCCATTAAAAACAGCTATTAAATAAACTTCTGTATTGAATTAGTACTGTAATTGTGATACTCTATAGGAAAATACTTATATACCAGTGGTTCTTACCCTGGGGGGCGCCAGCAATTTCCAAGGGGGGTGCACGAGCCACCCCAAGGGGGAAAAATTGATAATTCTCTAATTATATTCGTTATTCTCTTAAACAAGTCTCGCTAAGAAGCATTGTCAAATATCTCACTAAATTCCCAAAAGAATAGAAATACCTTTTTTATTTTCCTTTAAATCTTTGGGGATTTCACTGGGGGTGTAATAAAAAGGTTAAGAACCACTGATATATATACTGTGTAGGCCTAGTGTGCAGCAGTGCTGTAATCAGATAAATAAACACAGCAAAACAGCACGACGGAATAGGTTTACACTTATCAGCAATAAGATTTCGAGTTAACAAAATGATATATAATCGATTCTAATAAAAAAACAATCGTTATATTAAGATTTTATATAAATATTTTTTTTCATTGTTTAGCACGCGCCGTGAAACCGGTGGGGCCGGGTGTATGGTGGAGAGAGAGAGAGAGAGAGAGAGAGAGAGAGAGAGAGAGAGAGGGGAGATCCTCCCTGCCTCGTCCTTCTCTCTCTCTCTCTCTCTTTCTCTCTGCTCTCTTTCTCTCTGTCGCTTGCTTTTACATTCAAGTTAAAAAAAGTTAGAGCTTAATAATGCACGCCATTAAAAAGAGGAGTACAGGGAGGTTAGTGTTGGAGAGAAAGAGAGGGAGGGATGGAGACTGGCGGGAGGGGTGGAGGGGATGGGGATCCCAGCTTCACACTTCAACTCACTCCAAAAGGTGGAGCCCTGTGAGGAGGAGACGATGCGGAAGTCATTCATGCCAGAGCACATCTGAAACGAAACACCATTCATTCTAAGTATATTGGACAGGTAACTCGTCATACTGCTTAGAAAAAAAAACAGGTAAACTAAAAATTTAAAGGAAAAGGGGAATATATTTGTTATAGAAGATAGACATAGCCTGTAGATATAGAAGAATGTTTAAATCTTTTAATCATTTGGAAATTATGTCGATCAAATCACTGGTACTCCCTTTTGGTTAAACATTTAAAAGTGCAAGTACATTGTATGGATAGACATTACGTTTTGCAGGGTAAAATAAAAGTTATAGAAGTCTCTTACAAAGCATACTTATTTAATCTTTGGATGAGGACGGATAGCCTCACCTTCTGAGGAGAAAATATCCTACCAGACCCTCCAACATCTTAGAGGAAGAATCCTGCATTTAAAACTTCTTTAAGAGGAATTCCACCCTATTGTAACAAACGCCCACAAAAGCAACAGATTTTGAATACAAACAAATTGTCATACAATATTTCAGAATGAACGGTATTTTATTTCAGCACAAACGGAATTCTATCACCTGAATGAGCAGCCTTCAGACAAGCGGAATCAATCAGCATGACAGCAACAAACAGAATGATTGACTGACAACAAAATCCGTCAGAAAATAGAGATGTCAAAGTGATGGCAGTTTCCAACAAACGCAGTGTTGGTAGAGAGTTCCATCACAGAGGGAAGTGATTATCTACGGCAGATTTCATTGCAAAATCTGCCCATAACGATTTTCTGCAAAGGTTTCAGTCAGAGGAACCAACAACTGGTGAAAGATTCAGTCGATATCGAAAGGATCAGATGAATTCCAAAGACTGGTCATGAGATTCCACTTCGACTGATATACACATAGAAATGTTTGGGACTTTCTCAGTGAAAGACTGTTGAGAATAATTTGTTATTTCTCTTGATATTTCTATGATATTTTACAGGATGTCATGATACTCTGTTGGCAAAACAAAAGGGAAAGTCATTACTCCTTCCCTGTATAAATTTACTGTTAGTATTTTATTCTACATATAATTATATATATATATATATATATATATATATATATATATATATATATATATATATATATATATATATATATATATAATTAAGGGGCCATACATCGTTGTCCCCTCTCACTTTTCATACTTTCCTTCCTGAATCAAAGAGGTATCCCCTGTTCTAAAAACTTTCTCCACGTCAGTCATTTCATAAGATATACAGAATGATCATTAGTAGTACATCAAACCCGCAGACATTCAACAGTACTCACTTACATTTACCACACGTTGTTCCTGTAAGAACACTGCTGTATACCCCATGTTGCAATGCATTCCAGTGAGGCCTGAGAGCCGACAGAGTAAGAAGGAATAAAAGGCTTGAGATCATTCGTTGATCTTCATTCAAAGGTCCTCACGAGTCTTAAAAAAAATCTTAATTAGATGAAAATCCATCAGCAAAAGATCTTTCTCGGAAAGCGCGATTGAAATTACCGTTAGATCACGGGACAGTTGTATATATTACTCATATAATTATTTGAATTATTCTGATTGAATGATAGCTGCTTTATCAACAGAGTTCCCAAGTTTTAATTACTCTTATCAGAGGGAATCGCATTCGTAATGATATTAATGATATGCAAACTGTATCTAATGGCCGTTTTCTACCTGGGACGTTGAGTTGTAATGAGAGAATATTTTCTGTTGTGTTATTCATTAAAGTTAGGGGAAGCTCTGATTGAAATATAGAGGCTGGAATAGGAAATATTAGAATTTGTAATCAGCCACTTCGGAATTTTAAATGACCCTCATCAATACTTGTGTAAGTAAATGTACAAAAAACATTATTTTAAATGATTTCATTGAAATGCTACAGTATATCACGTATCTCATTGACTGTTGTAGTTATTTCAACATTATTTTGGATGTATTATAATTATGAATTCATTTTACTGTACCTCCGTTCATATTCTCTTTCTTCCATCTTACTTTCCACCCTCTACTTACAATTTTTTAATAGTGCAACTGCTTTGAGGTTTTCCTCCTGTTACACCTTTTAGACTCTTTTGCTGACAATTTCTGTTTCAGCGATGAATGTCCTCATACGTCCCAGCGCTTGGCCTTTAGCTGAAATTCTATATTCTGTTCTATTCTATTATAATTACAAAGCCTAATCTATTACATTAATGCAAACTGAATAATTAAGAATCATTTATTATCTTGTATTAGTTACTATGTCTCTTTCCCTTTCAGTTCCAGGTTAGCTTTTAGTGGTATGAAGAGACATTCAAATATTTGCCTTTAGTTGTCAGGAAACCACTTTCTTGCTTCAGTACTGAGGTTCGAACAGAGCAATACATTAACATGAGTGACTGTATGTGAATCATAATAATTACTTATGATTAGTCTAGAATATGCAGTGCAAAAGAGAATGGTGACGAAATTTTATGAAATGGTTTAGCTTAGCTTTTATCAAAGATATTCCGAGTTATGGTGACTTTATATGTATATATATATATATATATATATATATATATATATATATATATATATATATATATATATATATATATATATATATATATATATATATATATATATATATATATATATATATATATATATATATATATATATATATATATATATATATATATATATATATATATATATATATATATATATATATATATATATATATATATATGACTGTGAAATATGTTGATATATATATATCTGTTAAAACTGTGAAATATTTTCTGTTGAAACAGAATTCCATCAAATATAAGGAGCCAATAAAAATGCGAAAATGTATAAAGTAAATGTTATGTTTCAGAGACCAAACTGTCTCTCTCTTCGGGCAAATAACGGATGAGAAAAAGTTACAGAAAAGCAGTATTTTTGCCAGAAGGTCTATAGGACAGCCATTACGGCACTCCAGTTGGCAATTTCTCTTTAATCTTAATCACTGGTTGAAGGAAGATTTTATCTATAATATCTGAGTCCCAGGCTCCTTTTGAAAGGTTCATCATATTTCTTTGTTTAATCAAAGCTGATTCCACCATCTGGCTTTTGAACCGACAATTGCTGCTACAAATTATATGTGACAAATTCCAGTTTATTCTGTGATTATGGTTATGTATGTGGTTAAAAATAGTTGAGCTCTGTTGCCCGTACCTAATTGAATGTTTATGCTGTATTAATCTCTGGGGGAATGATTTACCTGTAAAACTGATATAAGATTGGTCACAATCGAGGTAAGGGATTTCGTAAACTTCTGTGTCTTTGGGGACTGGCTTTTGTTGGATGTCAATCAGGAATTTGGCTAAGGTATTTGGGTAGGTAAAAGTAAATGGGTTAGAGTTTCCAAGTGTCTGTGTCAACGTCTTAATCCTGTCCAGGTGTGGGATTTTTATTTTATTGTTGGGCATCTCTCTAGTCTTGTTTTGAGGGGGATGGTAGAAGATTATGTTAGCTTTGTGGATCGCTTTCTCAATTATATGGTCAGGGTACTTTAAAGATGACAGCTGCTTACGGATTAGTTCAATTTCCTTTTCCAGGAAATCCAGGGGAGCAAATCCGTAAGGCTCTTAAGAATAAATTACAGGCAGTGCCAGTCTTGATAGAGATGTCATGATAGCTAAAAAAGTGGATGTATGCGAGTGAAAATGTTGGTTTTCTGTATATGGTAAATTTGTATTCTGTCATGTCTCTAATTACTAAAAGGTCAAGAAAAGGAATTGTTTTCTGTTTTCCATTCAACTGTAAATTTAATGTTAGACACTAATTCATTTAATTTTGAAAGAATTTAATTGAAATTGCCCCACCTATTATCCCAAAATGTTAAGATATTATCTACATATCTCATCCACAGCATGTCTTTAGGTTTTATTGCATTTATTATTATAGTTTCAAAATATCCCTTGAATAGATTGGCTAAAACAGGGCTTAAAGGGCTGCCCGTGCTAAGCTAACATAATCTTCTACCGTCCCCCTCAAAACAAGACTAGAGAGACGCTCAACAATAAAATAAAAATCCCACACCTGGCCAGGATTAAGATGTTGACACAAACGCTTGGAAACTCTAACCCTTTTGCTTTTACATACCCAGATACCTTAGCCAAATCCCTGATTAATGTCTGACAAAAGCCAGTCCCCAAAAGCACAGGAGTTTGCAAGATCCCTTGCCTCAATTGTGAACAATCTTATATCGGTTTTACAGGTAAATCACTCCCCAGAGATTAATACAGCATAAACGTTCAGTTAGGTACAGACAACAGAACTCAGCTATTTTTAACCACATAAATAACCATAATCACAGAATAAACTGGAATTTATCACATATAATTTATAGCAGCAATTTCAGTTCAAAAGCCAGATGGTGGAATCAGCTTTGATTAAACAAAGAAATGCGATGAACCTTTCAAAAGGAGCCTGGGACTCAGATACTATAGATAAAATCTTCCTCTAACAAGTGATTAAGAAGATTAAAGAACAAATTATCAAATGAAGTGATGTAACGGCTGTCCTATGGACCTTCTGGCATAAATACCACTTTTCTGTAATTTTTTCTCATTCATTATTTGCCTGAAGAGAGAGACAGTTTGGTCTCTGAAATATAGCATTTACTTTCTGCATTTTGGCATTTTTATCAAATCTTCCTTATACTGGATATATATATATATATTATATATATATATATATATATATATATATATATATATATATATATATATATATATATATATATATATGAAAAACATTTGGAGTGATTGTTATATATTTTTTTTTTTTTTTTTAGCTAAGCATTTTTCTTGGAGATATTCTGGGCAAAGGTAAATGGAAACAGTGCCTACATATTCAGTGAGTCAGTGCTGACGAAGGCCTGTCGTCAGTCTGGCTTTCCATGGAGACAAAGGGCATCATGCCTTGGGTGATGCTCTGGCCATGTCACCAGAAGTCTTCAAGTTTTGGTAGAGCGTTCGTTTGTTTGCGAGTTCGGCTCTCGTGGGCGTGTCATAAGAAGTGTGAATTATCCAATTTGAGTACAGGTTAGACATTTCGGAAAGAGATTCTCGTGTGATCAGGTCCGCTTTCCTGGAAGACTTTGTGTACTGCCTGTGAGGTGAACTGAAACTTTATTTTCAAAAAACCTGGATGGCTTTAATAACTTTGTTTAACATGTACTGATTCTTTGCACTGATTACCATGCTTTGAATATCTTTTTCCCCATTTATTTTTATCTGCCATGTCGCTTTGATTTTTATTTATTTTTCTGAATTTTGATTTTGCCATGTTTAATTATGTGTATTTCTTTTGGGGTTGGTAACGTGGGAAATATCCCACATTTATTTTTATCTGTGCCTATTTTTAAAAGTTTTGTTTTCCCTTTGTTTCCTCAGATGTATTAATTTAGAGGTCAAATAGATGGAGGGAATGTGACTTATCATGACTACGGTCATGTTTGACTTATTTTGACTCTTTTGTTGTAGAGACTCAACTGGTGGACGTTGATAGCACCATGTTATATTTTAATTGATTATTTTGGGGTAACAATTCTTGGATGCTGATACTCCCATTTTATTCCTATTTTGATTCCAAACTATTTACCATGTTAGACTACTGAATAAATTATATTTTTGTAGACATGTTTTTGCTGTTCTTCCTTAGTTCAGTTAGTGACTTGGATAATGAGAGAGAGAGAGAGAGAGAGAGAGAGAGAGAGAGAGAGAGAGAGAGAGAGAGAGAGAGAGAGAGAGAGTGGTTTCTTTGAGAATATAAGAGATTGAGATGTTGAAGACGTTATGACCTTACTGACCTTGTGAGCAGGCCGGCTAACGCTACCGTGGTTTCTTTGAGATATAAGTTAATTACGACACTGATCTTATAACAGATGTGGAGGGAGGTTATAACCTTATCTGATCTTGTATAATATATATATATATATATATATATATATATATATATATATATATATATATATATATATATATATATATATATATATATATATATATATATATATATATATATATATATATATATATATTTTTTAATCAGCCTTTGAGACATCATGTATAGATGCTCACTTAAGATGTGTCCCCAAGACATCCATTTCCAAATTAGTCTCTTAACGAAGCCCAGAGCCCAAAACTTGCAAATTCCGTCACTAGAAGGTCTTGCCTGCAGCAACGGCCCGCGTCTTCTTCTTCTTCAGACTCCCAACTTCAGCAGAAGAGTCCAAAGATCTATGACGCAACTTCCTGGGATTTATGGCCTGATATTAAAAAAAGTAAAGACCCAACCATTTTGCATTAGGTTACCTGTGTTTAAGTTAATAATTCCATTTCTTGTTGACAGTTCATATTGCTTTGAATAGCATTTGTTTTCATAGAATATGATACTTAGGGATTTCTTTACTGGAATATTTTAATAACACTTTTATAAATAATAAAATAGCAACGAGGTAAAACCAGATTACTAACTTAGTGTATCATATCTCCTGAGATACATACATACTACCTCTCTCTCTCTCTCTCTCTCTCTCTCTCTCTCTCTCTCTCTCTCTCTCTCTCTCTCTCGCTGGTCGACAACGAGAAACAAGTATAAAGCCACCATTGCATATTCTGAAGTTTTATGCAAACTCAGCGAAATTTCTTGCAAGATAACATTGTATCATTCCTCAGGGTGTAGAAGAGGCGCAGCTGAAGCATAAATGGACATTATCCTCATCCCCTTCTTCTTCTTCTTCGTCTTCTTCTAAGTTATTCAGATGCTTCCTTTTTCTTTCTCTCTCCGGAGACGTCTTCGCTGTTTGACGGTGCAGGAGGGACTCGTAAAAAGACTCTTGTCGGACGGACATCATTCACACATACACAAACATACAGGCACATGAACATATGAGCTTACGTACATGCTCACTCACATGTGTCAAGAGAGCCAAACTATTCTCTCTCTCTCTCTCTCTCTCTCTCTCTCTCTCTCTCTCTCTCTCTCTCTCTCTCTCTCTCTCTCTTGCTTTGCTCTGGAATATGGGCATAACTCAAGTCGTCTTCTCGCATTCTGGGGTATGTGTCCCTCAGAGAGAGAGAGAGAGAGAGAGAGAGAGAGAGAGAGAGAGAGAGAGAGAGAGAGAGCAAAAGTTACAGTGTAGACTCAATGACATACGATTATAACAGTGATCAAAATGTATTATTATAATTATTATTTATTATTAATATTTATTATTTGTAATATGATTAATAATCTTTGGTTTTTTGCATTTTCAGAAACTCCGCATTGTCGTCGGTTTTGGTGAGTGTTAACAATAAATTTTTCTTATTAGTTTGTGTTTTTGTAGTTTATTGTTGATAACTTTTTTTTATTTGTGTATTGTCATTTATTCTTTTGCTTCTGCTTCTTTAGAAATCTTGAGAATTCGTAATGTTGTCGTTTTCTTTGCTATTTTTGAATGTGTGTGTGTGTGTGTATATTTATTATTACTTTTGTAATTTTTATTAGTATTGCTATTATTGTTATAATTATTATCATCAGTATTATTTTGAGATACTGCATTAGATTTTACTTGTTTCTATATTGATTTACTATATTGAATTAACTATAGATCATTACAAGATACTTTTTTCATGACTGTTCCATTCATTCCATTTTTTTTCACTCATTCTTCACTCTTACCACTCACTAGTGGCAAAAATAGTTTCTTGAATGGAATTCAGTTTCCACTTCAAAGGGAGTTCTCTTTGATTCTGAATCAAAAACATTTCATTTTCATAAATTTTTATTTTATCACATTATCATGCGTCCTAACCAAAAAAAAAATGTTTAAAATTTATTCAGGGTTGAAAAATTTTATCTTATTTATTTACGAAAACTCCCTCGCCATTTATAAGATAAGCAAAAGTTATAGTTTCTTAATGTTGAGATCTAGAAAAAATAACTTACCTCCTCTGAAAATAACTGGGCAATTTTTAAAGTTTGGAAACTTATGCCCCGTCTTTGCTGAACTCCTTTTTGATATAAACTACCCTTGTCACTTTCTGTATATATAGTTATATATATATATATATATATATATATATATATATATATATATGAATATATATATATATATATATATATATATATATATATATATATATATATATATATATATATATATATATATATATATATATATATATACGATTCTGCCTTAGATACTTACTGGATTCTTGGCTGCATCGGATAATCAGAGGGAGTTCTTTTACATTACCAAGAAACTACTGCATTTTAACTAAAATCTGACTAATAAGACTGGTTAAGGCAGATCCGTAGAAGAATCAATCAAAGGAAAATTACTGGTTTAGTGCCTTCTTCATGTGAGGGAAAGATTACATAAACTCAAAGGGTTCTCTTAATTAATTATATTTACATAACAAACACAGATCAGAAGAATGACGAATTACAGGGAAGATAATGATAAGGTCCTGCTAAATGAATGAATCCTACTCAAGAGAAATCTTCTATGCCGATGATGTCTTCATAACAGAAGCATCACAGATGGGTAGACTAAATGGGTGGCATAAGGCACTGCACATGGGATAGAGCCAAGATTTGGTTCCACAGCCCAGGCTGATCTGCAATGAGATGCAATACGGTTACTTGCAAAAATGATAACACGCTCAAAGGGAACTGAGGGAATGCACAGATGGTGCCAAACAACTCAGTTTCAAACACTAAATGCACAATTACGTTAACACTTAATCACTGAAGGTACTCGCCAATGAACAGAAAATAAATCAGGCAGAGGAATAACGGAATCTTGACTGATTAAAGAAACCTTATTCTGGTGCATTACCTTCATCAAGATGGCAGTATCCTGGTCCAATAGGGTGTAGGCAGTGGAGGGAGGAAAATGCAGGGATGCCACTCACAAAAGTGTACTGGGTCGAGCCTTGAGGTTGAACATGTGGAGGGAGTAAAAAGGGACAGGCAAGAGGGATGGACAGCAAGTGTCCTCAGTGAAGTTCTGAGCACTTCTCTCCTCGAACTGCTGTTTCATGGTCCATATATAACGTCTGGAGATTAAGCCTGAGCATCATTTTAGATGGCACTGAAGTCAATGCCTGCTCCATCTCTATAGGGTCACACATGTGGGGTCACCTTCCCAGGTGTCATGGCAGCTGGCACATGTTCAGGAACTATGTGCCAGGTGCTTTCTCTTTTGGCTCCTCCTTTGCCAGCTGTCAGCCGCTGGCGAAGATTAGCATCTTTGAAGGCTGCACCTAGGGATAAGGATCTCAGGCAGTCACTTTGAACAGGGAGGTATTAAGGGCTTACCCATACAGGGAAAAAGGGAGAGAACTGGTGAAGGGGCAAATGAAACCCACAGTTTTTTTATTTAAAAATGAGTAAAATGAGTTTTATTCTTTTATCTCTTACATTATTATTATAAAAAGCTGGTGAGGTTATTGGAAAAGAAGTTTCCTTCATTGGAAATACATATATAATATATTATATATATATATATATATATTATATATATATATATATATATATATATATATATATATATATATATATACATATATATACACACACACATTTATATATATAACACACACACACACACACACACATATATATATATATATATATATATATATATATATATATATATATATATATATATATATATATATATATATATATATATATATATATATATATATATACATGTGTATGTGTGTGTGTGTGTATGTATGTCTGTGTTTATGCGTATACATCCAGTACAGGTTCTTTTGAAGTAGAATTTAGAGAAAGCCTTAAAAAGGAAAATAAAAAATAGCCAGGCTGAATAGGTTCTTGAAATTTCATAAGTTGAAATTGTACTTGAAAGTTAGAGTTTTCATAGGTCTAGAACAGTCTCTATTGCTTTATGGGCATTTATCTTGTGGGAAAATGAAACTATATCTTAAATATCTTACCGATTTGAGAATAATTCTTTAAAAAAGAATATTATTAGGAGTCAGAAGGCAGGATAGAGTGAGAAATTATAAATTAAAGGAAATGCAGATGAAATAATGACGAAAGGTAGACGGAGATGGCTTGGACACGTCCTTCGCATGGGAGACCAGAACTTGATGGAATGAAAAAGAGATTCCTCTGATGTGCTGTTATGGATAAATTACTCTCAACATCATCTCCATATAATGAAAATTAGACTGGTTGGTTTATTACAATATTCTCTTCATTGTTAAAGAAATCACAAAGTTTATAAAAGTCTGAATAACTTTGAAAGACTTAACGTAGAAGTTAGTTTTTTTTTTTTTTTTTTAACTAATTTCATGACTTATAGACAAGAGGAAATGTGCATTAGACAAACAGCTCTTCCAAACTCTTGGCGTCGTAAAAATGCTTGAAACTTCTCACCTGGAGTTTTTCTTTGAGCGAAGAGGAGGAGGAGGAGGAGGAGGAGGAGGAGGAGGAGGAATGAGTTCGACCTCCTTTCTGCAAGAGGGAGAAGAAGACTAATGGAGGTTCTCGGATCCTCTAAAGTCTTTATTTAGTCAACGCCATCAGACACACTCTTCCTTTTATCCCCTTTAACTTTTTTTTTCTAATTTTATTATTGTGGGAGAAAACTGGACCATGTTATGGGTTCCCCTCTTCTCTAGTCGACGTGTTACATATAACGTCTTGTTTACGCCAAAGAACACCGAGGAATGAATGAACAAACAAGGAAGTAATTATTGTAGTATTGCCATTATGAGTCACTTAGACCAATGTACTTTGAGTTTGAATCTCTCTCTCTCTCTCTCTCTCTCTCTCTCTCTCTCTCTCTCTCTCTCTCTCTCTCTCTCTCTCTCTCTCTCTCTCTCTCTCTGAACATTCCCTCACTTATGCCATTGTGCTTAGACTTGAATATTTCTCTCTCTCTCTCTCTCTCTCTCTCTCTCTCTCTCTCTCTCTCTCTCTCTCTCTCTCTCTCTCTGGGAACATTCCCTACACGTGACACTGCATCTGGTGTTCGACTAAATTCCTGCAACAACACGAAACAGGAATTCCAATCCCATTATCCTCATCTGTTCAACCTCCAGTAAGCAAGCGGAAGCGAATTCAGGCGACTTCAGTCGCCCTTTGGGGATGATTGAAGAAGCCTTTAACTCATTATGCCCTAAACAGGAGGCCCTCCACCCCCACCCCAGTCCCCAAGAGGTCCCAAGGTCTTAATTCATAGAAGAAGAAGAAGAAGAAAATATTGAATAATCAAACCTCGACACCTGCGAAGTGTTGAAATAACGGAAGCAAAAGAGAAACTCGTAAATTCTCCCAGATCTGACGAAGTCCAGAGAGAGAGAGAGAGAGAGAGAGAGAGAGAGAGAGAGAGAGAGAATATGGGGAAATAACCGTAAAAGGGGCATTCGTCCCCCTCCCCCTTAAATGAATGACTCACTCAATCATCGCATCCCCTAAAGAAATATGCAACTGCAAATCAGCTCGATGTTTTATCCAATTTAGAGGAGAGGGAAGTTGATTATACAACTACGAAGTATCGATTTCTTTAAGGCAATGTTATAGAGATGAAGTCGACTCTCTCTCTCTCTCTCTCTCTCTCTCTCTCTCTCTCTCTCTCTCTCTCTCTCTCTCTCTCTCTCTCTCTCTCTCTCTTTTATTGTACCAATTTCACAACTAAAAGCATAAAATAATATTTAAATCCACCGTTATTTGTCCAGCACTAGAATCCATTATAGAAACCTCCCACTAAGATCTCACTTTGTCAAGATCATTCATAGATATCAACTGATCACTCAATGCAGTATATTGATGTTTAGTTTCAGCTGGCCTTATGCCAACACGGGCTCTCGCTCTCGGGCAGCCCTTAATATAAATGGAATAACGATAAACACCTCGGAGATGTTAGAAATGCTACTACAGAAGGATTCGTTTTACTTTCATTATATTTCTTCCAAAGTCTGTTGTTTAGTTGTTCGTGTTTTCTGTTCTTCAGCCGAAAGCTCCTTTTCTCTCTTGTCAGACGATTTTATCTACCTTTTCTCTTGTGTTATTCAAAGGTAAATGAAAAACAGGATTTGGTTTGCCTGGTTCAGTAGATAGTTGTCAACACCCGATATATACAGCTAGTTCTTCAAAAATAATCTCAGAAATTCGACTTCATATTATATCATTTTGCGTGCAAATATCCCGTGAGAATAATAATAAAAATACATAGAACTGGAAAAATTATCATCTCTTTGGGGGAAGATTAGTGACTTCTATATCATCCATTTTACCTGAAGAAAAATGATTCAGCTGAGAGGGATAATATTTCTGCATTTCCTTTTACGTTTTTGAAGACATTTAACAGTAAAAGGAAAACTAACTTTACATTTCAACGACTTATTTTTCTTAAAGTCTGCTTGATCGATTATTTTTTAAATAGCTTACAAGTCTGCTTAATCGATTATTTTTTTAAGAGCTGACCTTAAAGTCTTCCTGATCGATTATTTTTTTATTATTAGCTGACCTTAAAGTCTGATTGATCGATTATCTTTAATTAATAGATGACCTTAAAGTCTGCTTGATTGATTATTTGTTTTAATAGCTGACCTTGAAGTCTGCTTGATTGATAATTTTTTTTAATAGCTGATCTTAAATTCTGCTCGAGCGATTATTACTTTTTTATTAATAGCTGACCTTAAGTCTGCTTGATCGATTATGTTTTTTTAATACCTGACCTTAAATTCTGCTTGATCGATTATTTTTTTATTAATAGCTGACCTTAAAGTCTGTTTGATCAATTATTTTTTTATTAATAGCTGACCTTAAGTCTGCTTGATCGATTTTTTTTTTAATACCTGACCTTAAATTCTGCTTGATCGATTTTTTGATTTTTTTTTTTTAATAGCTGACCTTAAAGTCTGTTTGATCAATTATGTTTGTTTTTTTATTAATAGCTGACCTTAAAGTCTGCTTGATCGATTATATTTTTTTTATTAATAGCTGACCTTAAAGTCTGCTTGATCGATTTTTTTTAATAGCTGAAAGTCTGTTTGATCAATTATTTTTTTTTTAATAGCTGACCTTAAAGCCTGCTTGATTGATAGTGTTTTTGAATAGCTGACCTTAAAATCTGCTTGATCGATTATTTTTTTTATAGCTGACCTTAAAGTCTGTTTGATCGATTATTTTTTTTTGTAATAGTTGACCTTAAAAGCCTGCTTGATCGATCATGTTTTTTTAATAGCCGACCTTAAAGTTTGATCGATTATGATCGATTGCTTGATCGATTATTTTTTAATAGCTGACCTTAAAGTCTGCTTGATCGATTATTTTTTAATAGTTGACCTTGAAGTCTGCTTGATCGGTTAAGTTTTTTAATAGCTGACCTTAAAGTCTGCTTGATCGATTATTTTTTCAATAGCTGACCTTAAGGTCTGAGTGATCGATTATTTTTTTAATAGCTGACCTTAAAGTCTACTTGATCGATTATGTTTTTTAACAGCTGACCCTAAAGTTTGCTTGATCGATTATTTTTTTAATAGCTGACCTTAAAATCTGCTTGATCGATTATTGATTATTTTTTAATAATTGACCTTAAAGTCTGCATGATTGATTTTTTTAATAATTGACCTTAAAGTCTGCTTGATCGAATTTTTTTTTTATTAATAGCTGACCTTAAGTCTGCTTAATCGATTATTTTTTTTTATTAATAGCTGACCTTAAGTCTGCTTGATTTATTATTTTTTTAACAGCTGACCTTAAAATCTGCCTAGTCAGACTTTTTTTTCTGCATGTTGCCAATGTTAAAGTTTCCCCGGTTAGTTTTATTGAAATAATTATCCAGCTTTAAAGTTTGCTCTGTAAGTTTCCTTGAATGAGCTGCCGGCAAAGTTTGCCCAATCGGCGTTTCTGTCGTATTAGCCGGCCTTAAACTTAGTTTTTTTGTTCATTAGCGAATATCAAAGTTTGCCTGGTTAATTTGTTTATATTAGCCGACCCCAAAGTTTGCCTAGTAATTTTTTTCTTAATTAGACAACGTTAAAGTTTGCCTGCTTTTTTTTTTTTATCAGCCGACCGCAAAGTTTACCCGATTAGTATTTTTCCAATAGGCTGATCTCAAAGTTTGCCTGGTGATTCTTTTTTTTTTTAGCCAACGTGGCAGTTTGCCTGTTCAGTTATTTCAATTATCCGAACTCATAGTTTACTCAGTTTGTTTTTTAATCAGCCAACATTTTAATTTCTCCTTTTTTTTTTACATTAGTCGACCTTAAAGTTTGCTTGGTCAGTTTCTTTTCATAAGCAAAAGTTAGTACTTACCCAGTCATTTTCTTTTATTATCCAACTTCAATTTTTCCTTATCCTTTTTGTTAATTAGCCAACGTCAAAGCCTGCCTGATCAGTTTTTAGCTGATGTTTGCTTGCCTAGTCTGATGTTTAAGCTGATTAAGTTTGCCTTGTCAGTTTTTTTTTTTCTAAATTAGCTAAGCTTATACTTTACTCAGATGTTTTCTTTTAATTGGGCGACTTTAAAGTTTGCTGGAAAATTTTTTTTCAAATTAGCTTTTCTTAAAGTTTGACCAGTCTGAATTATTTTATCAGTTTATCTTACAATTATTCCAATTAGCTGTTCGATATTTTACTTAGCCGACCTTGAAGTCTGCTGTGTGACTTTTATTTTAATTCTCTGTCCTCAAAGTTTCGTCAGTTATTTCTTGTCTTTAGACGACATTAAAGTTTGCCTGGTTAGTTTTTTTTAATTAACTTAATTAACTTCAGCTTTTTTTTTAATTAACTGACCTCAAGGCTTGCCTGGTCAGTTTTTTTTTATTAGCTGCTGACCTTTAAGTTTGCTTGTCAGTTTTTATTTATTTTTTTTTCAAACTTTGTCTGATCAACTGTTTTTTTTTAATTAACCAGCATTAAAGTTTGCACAGTCAGCTTTTTTTATCTTTTTTTTATATTGACCTTAAAATTGCTTAAATTAGCCGATCTTAACTAAATTATGTCCAAACAGATTTTTATTTATTTTTTTAATTAGCTGACCTTTAGATTTTTTATTAGACGACTTTAACTACAGTTTGTCCAGACAGAATAATTTTTTTTTTTAGTTTTTTTTAATTAGCTGACCTTAACTAAAAGTTTTCCCAGACAGCTCTTTATTTTTTTTTTTAGGCTGATTACCTGACCTTTAAAATTTTTTTTTTTACCTGACCTTAAAGTTTACCTGGTTTTTTTTTTTTAGTTAGCTTTGAGCTTTTTTTTTATTTTTAGATTAACCAATTCTGGTCAGCTTTTTTTTTTTTTTATCGGCTCATTTTTTTTAATTTTAATTTTTTTATTAGCCGACCTTTTAAAATTTAAAGTGAGCTTTTTTTTTTATATTTTTTTTTTTAAATTAACTGACTTTTTTTTTTTTAACCTTAATGGAAGTTTGGGTACCTTGTTAATCTAACCCTGCTTTTTTTATTCCAGTGCTCAAAGACTTAGCCTTTTTTTTAGAAGTTTTTTTTTTAAAAGAAACCATTTTCAGCTTTTTTTTAAACCTCAAAAAAAAAAACCTCAACAGGACAATAAAACACAGAAGCGTAACATCAAAAACTTCATCTTTTATATCACAAATTCAGCTTTACAAAAATTTTTTTTTTAATTTGAAATGGTTTGACTTTTTTAATCGTTGACAAGACGACACTGTT
The DNA here is from genome assembly GCF_040412425.1 of Macrobrachium rosenbergii. Lineage (NCBI taxonomy): Eukaryota > Metazoa > Arthropoda > Malacostraca > Decapoda > Palaemonidae > Macrobrachium > Macrobrachium rosenbergii. Next base: position 10,242,687 of record NC_089755.1, read on the forward strand.
ATTTTAATTTTTTGACCTCATCCTGAACTTTTTTTTTAATTACTGACCTCAAAGGCTATTGGTATTATTTTTATTACTAGAATAGGTTTGCCTGGTCAGCTTTTTTTTTAATTTTTTTAATAGCCTACCAGTTTTTTTTTATATATATATTTATTTATTAGCAACTTCAAACTTCTGATCAACTGTGGTTTTTTTTTTAATTAACCAGCATTAAAGTTTGCACAGTCATTTTTATTTTTTATATTAGCTGACCTTAAAATTATAAAATTTTTTTAACTAAATTATGTCCAAACAATTTTCAAAATTAGCTGACCTTAAATTTTTTTTTATTTTTGACCTTTTTATTGTCCAGACATTTTTGAATATTTTTTTAATTAGTTGACCTTAAAACTGTTCCAATTAAACGACCTTAACTAAAGTTTGTCTGGACAGATTTTCATTTGTTTTAGATTAGCTGACCTTAACTAAAGAGTTATATAGACAGCTCTTTTTTTTTTTTAATTAGCTGACTTTAAAATTGTTGTTATTACCTGACTTAAAGTTTACCCAGTGAGCGTTTTTTATTTCTTTTAAATGAACCAATCTATATTTTTTTCTAAATCAGCTAGCTGACCTTAATTTTTTTATTAGCCGACCTTTAATAGTTTATATATAAATATATATTTTTCAATTGTCTGACCTTAAGTTTTACTTTTTAATCAGTTGACCTAATGGAAGTTTGGGTACCTTGTCCATCTAACCTGATATTCCAGTGCTCAAAGACTTAGCCATTTTTCAATAGAAAGAAGAAACAGGTTTCCAATTAAAGGAAAAACCTCAGCAGGACAATAAAACACAGAGGAGTATCAAAAAAACTTCATCTTTTATATCACAAATAACATTACAAAAATAGTCTTTGGAAATTTCGACCACGTTGACAGAGTTGCCAGACGAACTGATATATAAATATCCCATATATATATATGGATATATATATATATATATATATATATATATATATATATATATATAATATATATATATATATATATATATATATATATATATATATATATATTTGAATCTATCATCGAAGGAATTCTATGAGTATCAAAGTATCATATAAATACGGAATCTTAATTTGTGACTTGTTTCATTCGCGTAACGGTACGTAATGTTTTGCCTCTCAAAGTTCTAACGTGAGAAAGGCGTATTTTATTCCTTACGGGAAGGGCGTAAATTCTCAGAATACGCCAGCAAAATGAGCAAATATAAATAATAAATATAAATAAATTAATAAAAGCAGGCTTAGACATATAAAGACAATGATAAAACAAGATCAGTTTATATTATGGCAATAGTGTTAAAGGAAACATTTGAATGCTGTTATTTGTCGTAGTGAGACATTGTGCTCTTTACAGTATTGAGAGAGAGAGAGAGAGAGAGAGAGAGAGAGAGAGAGAGAGAGAGAGAGAGAGGCATGGAATCAGCACTGTTTTAGACTTGCGAAAGATGTTTTTGAAAGATGATACAGTTTCAGAATCGCTAAGATTAGTTTCCTAAACTTCTAAAACGTTTGTGAAGTGTTACTTTGGTCCCTGGAATCTAAACACGTTTGCCTATACAACGGCACTCGCCTTCACCTGCTCATCCAGTTGCTTTTGTTATTTATTAATTTGTTGATTTATCTGTTTTTCTCATTACTGATCTGCTCTTTCTGTATTTCCCATTACCCTCTGTTGCCTTTTTCGAATGAACACCATATTCTATGGTAGCTTGAATAGAGTTCATTTTCTGAATAATAATATAATAATAATAATAATAATAATAATAATAATAATAATAATAATAATAATAATAATAATAATAATTTGTAATTCAAGATTTAAGTTGATAATTATCACAGGCTTTGACCATCAAATGTTTGTCGCGACACTATTTAAATCTCTCTCTCTCTCTCTCTCTCTCTCTCTCTCTCTCTCTCTCTCTCTCTCTCTCTCTCTCTCTCTCTCTCTCTCTCTCTTCAACCAAATGGGCCTGCGTTGCCCAAGCAGTGAATTACGGTGTCTTGTTGTGATACCACTGTCGTCTACTTGAAAGGTAAAATAATTCAGTGCTTCGGTAAACTAAGGAGCAAACGGTTTTTAATGAAGCTTGCCCCATTGCCCACCTTCGCCCAGGAATCAAACCTGGATTCTCTCATATTGTATACAGGCGAAAAACCTATCGGTCATACCACAAGGCAGCAAACTTTCAGACATACTATATATATATATATATATATATATATATATATATATATATATATATATATATATATATATATATATATATATATATATATATATATATATGTGTGTGTGTGTGTGTGTGTGTGTGTGTACACACACCTGACCTTCTTGTGGTGTGATTGGTAGCATTCTTGCCTACGAAGTGAGAAGTCCCAAGTTCGACTCCTGGGCAAAAGTTGGCAGACACCACCACCATATGCCTTTTCCATTTGGGAGATGGTCCTAGAAGTAGTTAGCCTTAATGCTTTGGCAAATATTTTGATTTTGGGGGAGGTTGAAGGTGCTAACTCCACACCCTATCCCACTGAGATTCTAGAGGCCTTTGTGCAACTGGTCACTCACCCAAGGATTGACCAGACCCAACTTTTAATTAATGTTGCAGATCGAACAGCCAGTGGCACAGCAGAGTATTGGGACTGATGTCCTCCATACTTTCCAATTAGACAGGCTTCAGGCTTCTTTTTATCATGTTAACCAGTCTTGACTCTGTATGTCAATTTTTTCAATACTTGACCAGGAAGGAGAGGTTTCTTTCAAAACCTTCTTATCCTTTTCCCAAGTGCTGCTGTTTCAAGGAAAGTAGCACTATCAAAGATGTGAGTTCCGATGGGGTGGCGGGGTCTTCATGGTATCCAAACATGAAAATCTAGAACCAAAATGCCAAGTTCTACAAGTGAAGGTAAACGGGTGAATGTGCGTTGCTGAACTTGCCTTTTTATAGTTGATGTGGTCATCATGTATGACAGCCTCTCATGACCTGAAAGGTTGCTCACCTACCTTCTCATCCAGAGATGATTTTAAGGTCAAAACGTTGGCCATGCACCATCCTACAGGTCCACAATACAAGGAAAACCTGCAGCCTGTGTAAATTGTGGATAGGGAATTCATCAGTGAACCCAAATGTGTGTACTTCCAAAAGGGTTAAACATCATCATCAAGTGAACTTAGCATTTATCATTTTGAAATTTAAATCCTCATCTGAAGAGTGATAAATAAAAATAACGCATCTATTTCTTCTGCTGTAGATGCAAAATTTGTAAAATGAGTAATAAACAGAGGAATTGGCACAACAAGAAGAGTATGGAAGTTAACAAACTCACTTAAAGGCCACATTCTAAAAAAATAAAAAGGATGATATGAATGATAAGTCTGACGAGAACAGGTATAGTCACTCAGAGAAAGTCAGGTAACCTGCAAAAAATCTGGATAATTTAAAGTCCTGCTGACAGAACTTTCACTGAAGGTGGGAGTGACAGCAGCTGTAGTGTATCTGCCTCTGTGCAAGGTTGATCCAGTGTTGGAATTTCATGGCATTTCTAATTTCTGGAAGCTGGGCCAGGAGATGCTGTATCTTACTAACATTTGTTGGTGTTCTGCATATCTGAAGGAAATCTGACAAGATAAGCAGTTGCTGTGTCTTCCTAGAGGAACATATCAACTTGTGATGTGGATTTTGTTCAGGTAAAAGGAAAGAGTGCAAGTTGGGAGCTTTCTGTAGAGGAGGGTACTTCAGCAGCTTCAGGAAAGATTCTGGTTCCTAGAAAATGCCAGATCCTTCCAGGAAACAATAGAAATGTCAGCAACACATCTAGCACATGTATGTACCAGAAAAACTGGTTCAGAATTTAAGATGGACTCATGTAAGTTGTTTCAAACTCTCATAAACTTTCTTCCATAACTTCTGCAATTGAAATTTTATTCTGCTGTTAACCAGTAGAGGGGCCATTGTTTACATTTTACAGTGGGGCTAAGATTCTTTGCAGCATCGCATCTGCCTAAGCTGTTCTGTTTGCAGCCTTGTGTTTTTCATTTGCTCCTGTTGAGCTTGTTCCGTTCAACTGTCTAACTCCTTTTGCTCTTACATTGTTCCATTTTCAGTTGTTACTTATGAACAAATACTTCGGGCAACCCCATTTGAGAGTCTAGCAATGTAACTAATTGGTTATATTACACTAATAATAATGATAATAATATCCTCTTTTATTTATGCTCTTTGCTAATTCTCGGTATGACTGATCCTTGCTCTCAGCAATATAGTTCAAGGACCAGATGAACATCATTCTTGGCTGATTTTACTTTGAACATGCCACACTAATCTGCCAAGTATTGCAGTTCTTGGCAACTCCAAAAGGTCCAGTCCTAAGAATAGATATATATCCTTGAACTTTGTCATTATGAGAAGGATTTCTGATCCTTAACTATTTCAAAATGCTGAACACTTTTTAGTCAGGATCTCTGGATCACATTTCTCATCTAGTTCTTGCCAATTCTGATTCTCCCTTTCCTACTACACTGCCACCCCTAATCTTACACACTCGCCTACATTATCTGTGTGTCAGGTTTCTAAGATTCTTGCTTAGTTGAAGGCCCCAAGGTCTGTGATGTCTGCCATACTCTAAATGGAATTTACATATAAAATGGATCCTCTATTTTAAACCATTAAATTGTTTATGTCACTGAAAATACAGTTCTGGCTTGAATCTTTCAAATTAACATTTGGTTATGTTATCTTCTAACAGTGGTAAAGTATCAAAAACTTTTCACAGCTCTAACTTTCTCAAACACCCTGAATCCAATTCTTAATATCGAGACCACCAGTGTAGTACTTGCAAGACAATATCCACTGTGGATATCTTATTATGTCGATGCATCATATCCTCTGTAAGAGTTGGAGTTGGAAAGTCTATTCCTATTACCCCTGATACCCCTGAGGCCTTTTACAGCTAATGGCTTTATTTAATGCTTCTATTCATCTATTTTCCATCCATTGTTGATGATGGCACAATAACAGCTTCCCCTTCTTTGTTTTAAGTGACATTCTTTAGGGCTGTGTCTGTCATTTTCATCCCTGACATATTTCAGCACAATCACTTTTCTATGAATGATCCAGGTGCAGCTTCTTGCCTTCCTCCTTTGTCTACCCTCAATCTCTAATCAATCATCGGAAATTCATCACAACAAAGCTATTCTAGACCTCAGTAGGAAAGAATAGTAATAATTGCACTTCAAAAAACTGTACCAAAATCGTAGCAAGCTTTGGGGGTTAATCATTCTCACATGATTCCGATCAACGATAATTGTTGCAGAAGACAACCAATGGAGTAGGAATCTTACAGAGACATTTCCTTCCTACTCAGCCATCAGAAACAGCAACGTAGCCAGGATGTAAGGGCAGGCTTGTAGACACCTGCTTCTGTTAGTGGTTTCTGTGAAAGAAATAACACAGGTGATTAGATATTAAATACTGTCAAAAATACACGTAGTAGGTAAATACTGCCCTAAAATGGAAGACTGCAGTATCTGCAAAAGTACAAAACTGAGAAAAATGGTAGATACTCCCTTGCCGTACTACTGATTTTGCAGATACAGCAAATGGGACCCCTAAATACTCGTGGAAAGCATTGAAGAATCATTCTGAAACTGCAGTAACTTATGTATTAATGTTTCACAAGCCCAATAGGTGGTATATCTCAATTTCGAAAATTTTGCAGATACTGCAGTTTTCCATTTTAGGGCAGTATTTTTCTCCTTCGAATATATACATAAAGAAAATCTTAAAATTTTCAAAGTAATTCATATCCAACTACACAAACATGGTCGCTTAGTGTGGTAAGGCCTGTTGTGGACTTTTGAACTCTTCAAACCAACAGAAACCTAATTTGAAATGCGAGCGACTTAAGTACTCTGCAATTACCTTTAAAATAACATTACGCAGGACAAATATTAATAACAGGGATTTTCATGCATAAAGGGATTACGCCCCGCTAATAATGTAATTTTACATAATCGCCTTATGCAGCGTGACTAATATTGGATCACCTGGGCGTTTAGTCCGCTCGCATTAGCTTTATAATTTGCTTTCATTTATTCATAGTAATTCGCTTCTGTCGGGTTTGTGGTCAAGCTTTTGTTGTTGTAAATGCTATCACACAGATATAACTGTAAATTTACATATATATTTAAGAGCTTGTAAATTATATGCTATATTATAAATATATATATATATATATATATATATATATATATATATATATATATATATATATATATATATATATATATATATATATATATATATATATATATATATATATATATATATATATATATATATATATATATATATATATATATATATATATATATATATATATATATATATATATATATATATATATATATATATATATATATATATATATGATATGTCCGTGTCTGTAGTCATCAGAATTCAGTTATAGCTGCTGGGATGCAGATTGTCCAGGCCTGAATGATCAAATATAACACTCTGCAATCTGCAAAACGCAGATTGATATGAGAAACTGAAGTAATAGCCTCAGCCCAACACGAGGGCGATACGACTTTAGAGTGATTTTCATTAAAGCCTTTTCCCCTCGTCAAATGCCCAGATGTCTTCCACACCTTTGTTTATTTTGTAATTTCTATATAAAAATTTAATTTGACCAGTTTTAATATTTAAATTTAGTCACTTTAGCCATGTACTGGCTAATTGTTTTAAGATATTTTAGAAAATATATTTTTTTATTTTTATTTTTATCTTATAAATTAAATGAATTTTTTTAAACAAATTATTGTGCCATTGCAGTCTTGAAAACCAATGGATTATTTGGAAGGCCTGCTGTTCTCCATATGCAATAATAAATGCTGTCGATTCACAACTTTCGTGCCTTTGCATTTTTAGGCTAGTATATATCAATCAGTATATATATATTATATATCAAATTACATATTTTATTTATTTGAATTTATTTATAATTTTATTTGTAATTCTGATTTTTTTTTAGTTTATTGACAAAATATGTGTATATATTATATATATATATGAAAATATATATATATATGGATTATATATTATATATATATATATATATATATTATATATAATATATATATATATATATATATGTATATATATATATATATATATATATATATATATATATATATATATATATATATATATATATATATATATATATATATATATATATATATATATATATATATATATATATATATATATATATATATATATATATATATATATATATATATATATATTCTCACATAAAAGACAGCAAAAAATTTATGAATTTCACATGCCTTTCTACAAGTTTGTTGGATGGCAACTCTACAATTTTGCCATGCAACCCACATAGCAAGGCATAAAACTGACATATTTTGTTACTCTTCATGTGAGAGAACATAAACATAAAGGGGATTCACAAAATATTTACTTGAGAAAGGAATAATTTAGTGCCAGTAGCAAACAAGGTTACATATTTGTGACATCATTCTTAGGTGATCCTGACGAAACAACGTGACTTAGAGAAGCAAAGACGACCTATTGTGTACCTATTGTATAACTTTTGATGAGAGAGAACCATACTGCCCTAAAATGGAAGACTGCAGTATCTGCAAAAATACAAAACTGAGAAAAATGGTAGATACTCCCTTGCCTTCCTGCTGATTTTGCAGATACTGCAAATGGGACCCCCTAAATACTCGTGGAAAGCATTGAAGAATCATTCTGAAACTGCCTTAACTTGTGTATTAGTGTTTCACGAGCCCAATAGGTGGCATATCTCAATTTCAAAAATTTTGCAGATACTGCAGTTTTCCATTTTAGGGCAGCATAGGTCAGGTGGTGTGGAGAACCAAAAATGTTCTGTTTGTAGCAAACTAAATTTGGTAAAACAAATAATGCATATTCTTAAACTGATCACAGGGTCAAATTTCATGATACTCGACAGCCTCTTTAATCAAATGCAAAAAGCAAGTGGGAACCAGTATCTTATGTCTGGCCTCTGCCTGGCCAGCAGTGCCTCAGTAATGTATTCGAATCATAAATACAATAAACCCGCCGCATCTCAAATTCGCGCAGCCTGCGATGCTTCATTTATTCCATTTACAACGCAAATTGCACGAGTAAGACGAGTACTTTCGACGGAACGAGTACTTTCAACTTAGTATGCCTTCTGCAGTGCCATGGCAAATGCTGAGACGTAAATTCAGAGAATGAAGCAAATACGTCATATATTTGTAATGCTGTTTATGTTTTGTTGACAGACATTAATAATCGTGTTCAGTTCACAGCAATATATGTAGACAAAGTAAAGTGTAAGAAAACGTTTACTTATTAAGCTAATTACTATCTGCATTTTTAATATGCAATGGAGATGAGTAGAAATAAATGTCAGTTACTTTTAATTACATGAGTGTCAGGGGTTCCTGTGGGCACCAGAAGAGTTAAAAGACCTAGACCTACTTGGATGAGAACTACGAGATGATAGGCAATGAGATGAGTGGAGATTTGTAAAAGTGAAAGTACAGGAAAGCTATGCAGGGTAGAATTTCTCAGCTTGCCCTTTTCATAGTATTGGATGAAATGATGATGATGAGTGATTAATGATGGAAGAGTGGAAGCTACTGAATGCAGGATACCTGCAAAGGATCTGAAAACGTAGGTATCCAAGGAGGCAAAATTTGGGATACATTGCGTGGCTGTTGAGCTAATTCCTATTTATGGAAGTGATCAGAACAAAACTGTTTTATTACTGTTCAGTCATGTGGAGAGACTAAATAACAAAATGTTGGGTAAAGTCTGTACAGTTTCAGTTTCAAAGTTTTATTGGTCAGAGGAAGGGGTCTGAATAGGTTTTGGGTGGATGGGGAGGCAGAGGTACTAGAATGAAGGGGCCTTAGAATGCATGTAAGATATGGTAGCGCTGTGTGTGTCTGTAAGAAGGGGTCGATGTACTGCTGATGAACATTCTGGCTAGATATACAAAGCAAATGAAGTTGTGTTTTTCTGCACAGTGTTTCACGCTTGGTTTCCCCAATGGAGGTAGTGCCATCAGTGCACCTCATGTGATGCACTGTAGGCATTACTTAAGGTTCTTTGCAACATCCCTTCGACCCCCTAGCTGCAACCTCTTTCATTCCTTTTTCTGTATCTCCGTTCATATTCTCTTTCTTCCATCTGACTTTCCACCTTCTCCTGACAATTCATTCATAGTCCAGCTGAAAAAGGTTTTCCTCCTGTTATGCCTTTAAAGCCTTCTTACTGTCAGTTTCCTTGTCAGTGCTGAATGACCTTCATAGGTCCCAGTCCTTGGCCTTTGGCCTAAATTCTATATTCCAATTCCAGTTCCTTGCTCTTGATTCAACAGTTAACGGATGAACGTAACAACAAGAAATTTTGTTTCATCTGTGCCAGGAAAAGTAGCCTGTGTAGTGTAGTCAGCAAACAACTACTACAGTTAATGAATGAGAAAAATATCACAGGAAGGGGAGAAAGAGAGTTTGACCTACCTCTGTAAACATCAGGAGTCAGATTGATGATGAGGGGAGCCGAGAGGTTGACTGTGTCGTCGTCGTACGTCGTGTGGGATCTGGAAGACGTCGGTGCTCCTCCTAGGCTGTTGTACAGATGGGTCATCAGTGTCGTCGTGTAAGCACCTACGGTCGTGATCGTCGACGAAGTTGGTGGCGGATCGATGGTTGTAGTGATTTCTGAAGGGGAGAAGTTTCTTACTCTGAATTACCCTTCCTCACACCATGGAGTGCTCAGTAATATTCTTACAGGATCCCAAGGCAACATAGTGAAGACTCAGAACAGCCTAAGCTGTTATTCCCAGACTATGAGCCGAGTACAAGAGAATTTCTTCTACTACACAAGCACACACACGAGTCGCTCTCTTATGGTATAAAATGCCAGTCTTTAACAAAGGTTTTGGAAATTATTATCAAGTCCAAAGTTCCTTAGAAGTTCAGCTGTGTCTTACTATGTAGGTTAACTTTCTCATTGCTTGGTTTCACAATCACGTACTCTGAATGCTAATAGAAAATGATAGTTGTATGTGTATGTATGTATGTATGTATGTATGTATGTATGTATGTATGTATGTATGTATATATATGTATGTATATATATATATATATATATATATATATATATATATATATATATATATATATATATATATATATATGTGTGTATGTGTGTGTGTGTGTTGTGTGTGTGTTGGGTGTTTATTGTACCCCAGTGGGTCTAAGCAGAGGGGCATTCTAATTTCAGAGAAAAAAGTTTTGTCAATATGTTTCTTTTTTCTTCTGTCGCCTGATTTTGTCGTCGATATCATTGACATTAGGACAACAGTTTAACATTTTAAATAAATCAGTTAATCGCTGGATTAAATCAAGCTAAAGGATAGAAGAAAAGCAATATCACAATCAAACATCGGAAGGAAAAACTGCTTAAAAATCCACAAGACAGCGAACGTCAGCCTTAGAAGACAGAATGTCATACAAGGAGAAAGAAAGTCCTAACCTCTTAAAGTTGTGGTGTAGGAGCCTTGACCTTCCTTGTTTCTTATCGAGCAAGTGTAGCGCCCGAAATCCCCTGGAGTAAGTTTTCTAATCTGCAAAGTCATATTATGCCTGGGAAAGAAGTAACATTACGTGGAAAATTAATGAACTGGGTTCCAGTGATATGAATTCAAATGGGAGCAACAAGCCTAAAGTAATTAAGAAAATGAAGAGACGGTAATTTTAATGTACAAGTACACATATTTCATCATTAAAGCGTTTTCCTTAACAGAGGGTGGCTCTAGAGAAAAACATTGTAACGGGTTTGCCACGTTCATACTTAACATACACAATTTTTGGTAGGTAGGTAGGTATATTTCTCATCACGGATATGGAAAATCAGTAGCTTGGTACATTCGGATACTAAGAAGGCCTGTGTGTAAAGCTTTCATAACAGAAGCCAATACATTAATCTTAACAGAAGGCTCATCAGCAGTACATCAAACCCCAACACACACTGCACCATACACTCTCACTTCTTAGATCTTAAAACCCTTCCTGTCCGGTAATTCTACCAATCCACCTACCAGCACTTTCTGGGCCTTAGAAATCGTCTCCAACTCCCATCTAATATTATACACGCTCATCAATTACATATCATCATCTAATATTATATTTTCCCTTCAGTAACTTATCATCCTCCATTTTTGCACATGACCGAATTAGCTCAAAACAATCTAATCCATCTTTTCACCAACACCAACCTTTTAACTAAAGCTCCTTTGTATCGCCATAAGTCTCATCCTATCAATTTTAATTAATTAAAAATGTGTTAATACATAAACTATTCATCCCAACAACTTTTAGTCTTTCCTTCATTTGTCCCCATAGGGGGTGGCGCCATCAGTACACCTCATGTGGTGCACTGTAGAAATTATTTAAGGTTCTTTGCAGCGTCCCTTCAACCCCTAGCTGCAACCCCTTTCACTACATTTACTGTACCTCCGTTCATATTCTCTTTCTTCCATCTTACTTTCCACCCTCTCCTAACAATTGATTCATAGTGCAACTGCAAAAGGTTTTCCTCCTGTTACACCTTTCAGACCTTCTTACTGTCAATTTCCATTTCAGCACTGAATAACCTCAAAGGTCCCAGCTCTTGGCCTTTGGCCTAAATTTCATATTCCATTCCATTCCATTTCTTCATTTGTATTCAACATACAGTACACACTTGAATTCTGCAAAGGAAAATTGCTTTTGCAGTCTCTGCCCAAGCCTCAGGGTGTGTCCACTCTACAGTAGGCTACTTAACTCACACACATCACAGAAGTGGGAATACAAGTTAACAGCTTATTGGAAGTCTGACCAGTGCTTCATGTGATTATCCAGCATTGGTCAGAGAATTGTTCTCCACTTACAGTAGTTGACTTTTTTCAACCTGAATGTGATATGCGATAAGGTGCTGAAGTATGTTTATGATTGTAGTGTGGATGCACCTTCTTTGCTGATCCTATGCTTTAACTCCTCTATTATCTTACCTACTGTTTCCATTCTTTATCTATCCTTAGCATTCATTGCCCCATCTTCCTGATATTCACTCATATTTACTAGCAACTTTCTCATCGTACTTACATTTTGCAGCTCACTAGTTTCAGCAGTTTTTCTTCAATGACCTTAATCAGTATTGTACCTCAAGAGCATGTTTACCTTTCACACAATGTTCCACCTTCACCTCTTGTTCTTTCTTTGACTTCTAGCATCACTCCCTGTGTGGACATAAACTTCTGGCATCACTCCCTGTGAACATAAACTTCTGGCATCACTCACTGTGTGAACATATTAAACTGCCATGGAGACAAATACTTGGTCTCAGACACACTTTTATGCCAAACCAGACATTCTCCTGTCTATATATTCTTTTGCTCCTGTATTGCTTCTGTCATAAAAACTTTTAATCGGTATCAACAACTTATCTTCTGTAATACTGTACTATACAATCCTATTTATCAACTCTATCACTAGTTTTTTTGTAGGTTCATGTATGCCACACACTCATACAGTATTTTCCTCATACTTCTTTTATATCATGACTGTTTCTTAGTAAACAAAAGATTCACACAAACTCTTCCTTTTTTAAACTAACATTTCCTCCTTTATCAGACATTAGAATGTTCAAAATCCCTTATCATTATAACCATTAATCCACTGTAACTGGAGATATTGATGTATACATTGTATTATTCGAATATAACTAACACTCAACGATGTGCAGTAAATGCTAACTCTCAGGAAGTTAATGAAAACTTACGTGTAAGGTGGATGTCCATCCTGTATAGTATTGGTAAAGTATTCTTCCGTGAAACGTCTTAGTCCCAAATGATTCTCTAGGATCCACATGACATTAGGAGCTGGGAAAGCCGCATAGAGACAAGTCAGGCTCACTGTCTGCCCAAGCTGGGCCCAGATTTGGCTGCCAGGGCCCCTGACCTTAGGCGCGAAGTACACGTTCAAGACGACTCTTTTGCTCTTCGATGGCGGATAGCCATTGCTTGCAATGCAAATGTATCCCCCAGCGGTCTGGTGGTTTACATGTTCCAGTATAAGCTTTCTTTTCTCCCAGCTTTGAACTGAGGGACAGGGAAGTTGGAATTGTAAAAATTGCTTTTTAGTAACAATTGTGGGTAACAGTGAAAAGAAGTTGCACATGCTATTTACACGAGTCCTGGCCTACTTGAAAGCAGATCAGAGATATAATTCAACAGGGATGCATCCTAACCTAACCTATACAATAACACTGTTGCCTGTCTTGGCCAAGGTGGGGCTTTGCACCCTCTGGACACTCCACCCCAATGTGATGACATACATAATGTAATAACGTGTACAGAACCATTCTGCAATATTACCCAGTAATGCATGGCAAAATATGACTGCATTGCAACATATACTGTATATATATATATATATATATATATATATATATATATATATATATATATATATATATATATATATATATATATATATATATATATATATATATATATATATATATATATATACTGTATGCATAACTGATTCACGAAGATATGGAACATGATGAATGTATAAACACGGCAAATGCCACGAAGGAAAAGTAAAACAACGGAGTGGTTGCTAGGCCTTTCGACACAGTCTGCTAGTAAAGGACTATGTGTTGAAAGGCCTAGCAACCACTCCGTTCTTTCACTTTTCCTTAGTGGCATTTGCCTTTGTTTATATATATATATATATATATATATATATATATATATATATATATATATATATATATATATATATATATATATATATATATATATATATATATATATATATATATAATATGTATATGTATTTGAGTGTATATAAATAGCACCATAGTGCCAAGTAAAAAATTAAGTCTGTACATGAAATTTGCTGTACTATTTTTCATCATCTAAACTTGAGAAGTCGGTTTGATTGTTACTTAAATATTTGCAACAGACCATTATTATTCCGATCTGGTTAGCTTGTACCTACCTTCACCCTTAAAGAATTCTTTGTTTTCATTTTACCAACAAAACTTGACAAATAGAAATACTAGTATATTACAGATGTCTTAAACGTCCCAGGTCACACTCCTAGTAATGAAGAGGGGAAAAATTATTTCTTCCATGTAATTGGCCTGTATCAAAACTTTCCACGGGCCTTTGCAAAAGTTTTAATTAAGTTCTCTACATGACCCTAGAGCCGACGAAATGAACAGGAAGTTTCCGTCTGTGATGCAAATGATATATGCATTGAGGGCTACAGTTTCAATTATCAAAGTTACAACTTTTCTAACTAAGGGTATAATTAGGTTTCTTTTTTTTTTTACTGTTTAATTCAAAACCTAATTGATGATGTCCCCACTGTAACACTATCCTAGGATAGAATAGAATAGAATACAGAATTTAGGCCAAAGGCCAAGCTCTGGGACTATGAGGTCATTCAGCTCTGAAGGGGAAATTGTGAGTAGCAAGGTTTGAAGTGTAACAGGAGGGAAAACATACCTTAGTTTAACTAGACCATTGAGCTGATTAACAACTCTCCTAGAGAGGGATGGCCCGAAGGATTAGATTTATTTTACGAAACCTTTGCAGTTGCAAATATGAAACATTGTTAGGAGAAGGTGGAAAGTAAGATGGAAGAATGAGAATATGAATGGAGGTATAGTGAAAAGAGTGAAAGGAGTTGCTGCGAGGGGCCATGGATGTGACACTGCAAAGAACCTGAAGTTTTGGCACTATATATCTGTTATGCTTTCTGCTCATAAAGAATCAAAGTGGCCAACTTGCTATACTAATAGTGGCTTTTAATACTCTGAAAGGCTATAAATAGGCCTATTTCTGTAGTATCAACTGTACCCTCGACTTGTAAATAGTATTAAGGAGCCTTGTAGGACGGACACCGTAGGCGGGGTGGTGCCGTCAGTGCACCTCACGTTGAGCACTGCAGGCATTACATGAGAGTCTTTGCAGCTTCGGCCCCTAGCTGCAACGTCTTTCAGTCCTCTTACTGTACCTCTGTTCATATTCTTTTTCTTCCTTCTGACTATCCACCCTCTCTAACAATTATTTCATAGTGCAACTGCGAGGTTTTCCTCCTGCTACGCCTTTCAAACCTTTCTGCTCTCAACTTTCCTTTCAGCGCTGAATAGCTTCATAGGTCCCAGCGCTTGGCCTTTGGTTCAAATTATATATTCTTTTCTATTCTGTTCTTGAAGGAGGTGACGCAGAGGGAAAACTGAAGTAATATAAAAGCTCCTCGCATCTAATTTGATATTTAAATAGCCTCTTAGAATTGAAATGAATTGAACTGAATTGAATATAGAATTTAGGCCAAAGGCCAAGCACTGGGACCTATGAAGCTATTCAGCGCTGAAACGGAAATTGACAGTAAAAGGTTTGAAAGGTGTAACAGGAGGAAAACCTCCCAGTTGCACTATGAATCAACTGTTAGGAGAGGTTGGAAAGTAAGATGGAAGAAAGAGAATATGAAAGGAGGTACAGTAAAAGGAACGAAAAGGGGTTGCAGCTAGAGGCCTAAGGGAGGCTGCAAAGAAGCAAGTAATGCCTACAGTGCACCGCATGAGGTGCACTGAGAACTATGAAAGGAGAATATATAGCAACTGAATAAAACTTTTGGACAAAAGGCAGTCTCAAGAATAGTTTTATGCCACAAGACTTTGCCAGAGATCTCTCGGTATGAACCTTAAAACAATCATAAATTTAAAAACATTTTTGAAGTGTCATCAGTGATCGCGTTTGCTCATTAAAAATCTTTATCACCATTTATCAATATAACTTTATCATCATTTGTCAATATAACTTTTTATCATTTGTCAATATACTTTATCATCATTTGTAAGTACAATTTTATCATCATATATCATATATTTATCATATGTAGTATAAATTTATCACCATTTGTCAATATATCTTTTATCATCATTTGTCAGGTGTAAATTTATCATCATTTGTCAATATAATTTTATCATTTGTCAATATAATTTTTTTCATCATTTGTCAATATAACTTTATCATCATACGTCAATATACTTTATCATTTGTCAGTAATTATTTATCATCATTTATCAATATAACTTTGTCATCATTTTCAATAAAATCATTTTCAACAAAATATCGTTTGTCAAATAACTTTATCACCATTTGTCAATATAACTTTATAATTTGTCAATTAACTTTATCATTTGTCAATATAATTTATCATTTGTCACTTTTCATTTGTGTCAAATGTCAAATTATTATCAAATGTCAATATACTTTGTCATCATTTGTTCAAATTACGCCAGATAAATTTTAACCAATCTCAATTCATTTGAAGGAGGCGACGGAAGAGGGAAAACTGAAGTATATGAAAAATTCCTCAGCATCTATTTTGATACAATGCCTTTTTAGAACAGAAAATAAATAATTGAATTTTAATTGAATATAGAATTTGGCCAAAGGCCAAGCACTGGGACCTAAGAGGTTATTCAGCGCTGAAACGGAAATTGAGAAAAAGAAGGTCTGACAGGTGTAACAGGAGAAAACTTTTGCAGTTGCACTATGAATCAATCGTTAGGAGAGGGTGGAAAGTAAGATGGAAGAAAGAGAATGTGAAAGGAGGTACAGTAAAAGGAACGAAAGGGGTTGCAGGTAGGGGCCGAAGGCAGGCTGCAAAAACCTTAAGTAATGCCTACAGTGCACCGCATGAGGTGCACTGACAGTACTACCCTCCTACGGGGGAAAAATAAATATGTACGAAGAATTACTATGCAGTTTTCGTAACTGGGCTGACGTTTTGGAAAGACCTGTTTGTTTATTGTTCCCAGGCTAAATATGTAATCCCTAAATCAATTTATCATCCAACAGAAGATTTAAAATATTTCCAGTTATGTAAATACTCGGTTGCATAATTAATGTCCTCAGCCACTTTCCTTATGAGTTTTATTCATTGCAATAATATTCATTTTTCCTCTCCTCTTGGTTGCACAACGACAATATGGAATAAAATTATGTCATTTCAAAAGATGGGTGGGAGTATGGATAACACTAGTGGCTGAAAAACTACACGTTACTACAACTTGCAACAGATCTATGGGGCCTGGTGTGAGCAGCAAGAGATTTTATATGGATATATATATATATATATATATATATATATATATATATATATATATATATATATATATATATATATATATATATATATATATATATATATATATATATATATATATATATATATATATATATATATATATATATATATATATATATATATTATATATATATATATATATATATATATATATATATATATATATATATATTAATAATATATTTATATATATATATATATATATATATATATATATATATATATATATATATATATATATATATATATATATATATATATATATATATATACATATATATATGTGCATGTATACATTATATACACAAGGTCAGTAATTTTAATAAATCAACAGAGAAGAAATAAACAGCAATTATGCACAAACCAAAAGAAACAAAAAAGGGAGTAAAAAAAATCAAGAAAAGAGATAAGCATCCAACCATAACCTCACCGTATGTGGAGGAATTGAGCCTGATCCGACTGTAGTCTTCTCTGAACCACTTGTAGGAAGGGGTTGGGGTTCCGTGGGCGGAGCAGCTGAGGACTGCTTTCATTCCCTCCATCACCCACAGCTCCTCGTCTTTGTCGTCCAACACTGGCGGTTCTGGAAGGGCAATGTTTGTATATGTATATATATATATATATATATATATATATATATATATATATATATATATATATATATATATATATATATATATATATATATATATATATATATATATATATATATATATATATATATATATATTGTGTGTGTGTTTGTAGTCTACTGGTCATTTTACCAGATACATAAGTAATTGTAATAGCCACAATGCCCTCTTATTTTCTCAAATTCTTATATGCTTTTTGGCGTTTACTGCAAAGCCTTAGATCCAAGTGCAAGAAATCTGAAGGAACTATGATGATGTCCAGTTTTTAGCGGGAAACGAAACAAATTTCCTGCACTGGGATCTAAGGTTTTGCAGTGTTCAAGGGTTCGATATATATCCATTGCAATTTTGCAAAAAAATTTGAAAGTTAAGAGGGATGGCTTTACAGTGACAAATTACACACACACACACACACAGTAACATTATATACATATATATATATATATTTATATATACATATATATATATACATATATATATATATATGTTATATAGAGAGAGAGAGAGAGAGAGAGAGAGAGTGATGTCATTTGTGCTTTATTATTGATTCTTTTGTTTAACAAATGTACACACACATATGTATATGTATGTATGTATGTATGTATGTATGTATGTATGTACACACACATACAGTCAGATATTAACTCACAAATAATCCATTAGTATCAAATACACTCTACCTTGGTATAACTCACACTTCAAGGGAATTAATATTATAATAATAATAAGTCCCCTAACCTGACAGGATTCGAACCTGTGCCTTTTAGGGTTAGAAGCAGGGAGCCAGTGAGCACATGCACTCATCCCTCAAGAGAGCTCTAAGCTGCTTTCAACAATGGTGTAAATTTTCCCATCGAATTGATGTTCTGGGCACAGATACGAAATCAACCTAGATTTTTTGTGTCCCTTAGTTTACAAGAGCATAAGCTTCTATCCTAATTAGGAGTTATACCATAAGTGGGTAGTGCCGTCAGTGCACAACATGCGGTGCACTGTAGGCATTACTTCAGGTTCTTGGCAGTGTACCTTTCATTCCTATTACTGTACCTCCGTTCGCATTCTCTTTCTTCCATCTTAATTTCCACCCTCTCTTATCAGTTGTTTCATAGTGCAACTGCGAGGTTTTCCTCCTGTTACACCTTTCAAACCTTTCTACTGTCAATTTCAGTTTCAGCGCTGAATGACCTCATAGGTCCCAGAGCTTGGCCATCGGCCTGAATTCTATATTCTTTTCTATTTTATGAGGATTTGGTACTGAGGAATTCATAGTTAGAAGAAAAGTCGCCTTTCAGATTATCTTTTCGTGCTATAAATCTAAATCCTGGTGAACACAGGGAAATACTATAAAGATCAGATTCTGAAATCTCGCCAGATTTCATCAACTCCTTTGAGCAGAAGAAGAAGACTCAAGCAAAGCAGTAGTGTTAGTAGTAGTAGTAGTAGATAGGACTAGCCTTATAACGGCTCCACCATCTCCGTTTCGATGAACAAACGCTCACGCAATAACAATGAAGGCGAGATTAGTTACAGTTTGCACGAAGCGATAACAATGAAACCTCGAGTAAGCACTGCACTCTCATCAGTGTTGCTTGGATTTAGGGTTCGATATTCCATTGCAAATTGATATTAACGTAATGGTTATAGATCCCTCATTTCAGCTTCGAGGCTCCTGTTTTATATTTCGTAATAATCTCACTGGGTAATATCCCTGCAGTTTATTCATGCAATTATTGCATTTCAAAGTTAATTGCACATGCTTTAGATGTACCTTTTTTAATGTCAGTATTACTTACTAATCCTGTCATTGGCTGCTTTATTCTGTTCTTTTTTGTTTTACTCTGTACAAGCATTTGATGCCCTTAAACTGGCTTTACAGATCATAGAAACATTATTATTATTATTATTATTATTATTATTATTATTATTATTATTATTATTATTATTATTATTATTATTATTACAACATGCTTTCTCAGCTCCATTCATTTCCATACCCGAACAACAGACTGGAAACGAGGCTTTCGTAATCAAACCATTCTCTTGAGCTAACATAACAAAGAACGCTTAAGCAAGCATCGCTGCTTGAGTGAATTCAGTCCTTATGAGGAGGGATCTCTGGAAACTCAGAATGTCTAATGTCTACAGGAACTACCAAACCAGGTCTGTCCTTATGAAGACAGGATCTCTGTATGAAACCCAGAATGTCTAATGTCTACAGAAACTACACAAACCAGGTCAGTCCTTTTGAAGACAGGACCTGTGTGAAACCCAGAATGTCTAATGCCACAGAAACTAAAGGAACCCACGGGGGAAGCAATGAAACTCCCTTAGCATTGCGTACCTACGACGTTCAAGAACCCGTGGATGGACGTCGGGGGCAGAGTGTTTATGTTGCAAGTGTAGTATCCATGGTCCTTGATAGTAACGTTGGTGATTGTGAGGAACCAGGTCGACCTCTGCTCTCTCTGCACGGACATCCGGGGGTCCCTGATGATCACCGCTTCGCCCATCGACAGGACGATGTTGATCACTGTTTTCATCCAAGCCACCTGTTTGGGAGAAAGAGCAGGTAGCATGAATCGTAAAAATAACAAGAATAAAGATAATAATAAATGGAAACCTCTGTTCCACAGGAAATGGAAAACCCCTCTCCAGTATATAGAAAACCCTACTTTGTTGTAAACTGAATGCTCTTCTCTACAGCAGATGGGCAGCCCTGATCTTTAGGAATTGGGAAAACCCCATTCTACAGCAAATAGAAAGACTACTCTACAGTACAGTGAAAGCCTTCTCTACAGCAAAAGGGCAGCCCTACTCTTTAGGAACTGGAAAACCCCTTTCCAGTATACAGAAACCCCTACTTTGTGGTAAGAAACCCCTACTTTGTGGTAAACTGAATACCCTTCTCTACAGCAAAAAGGGGAAAACTGTTCTACAGTACAGTGAAAGCCTTCTCTACAGTAAATGGGAAGCCCCTTCTCCAGTATATAGAAAACCCTACTATTCAGTAAACTGAATGCCCTTCACTACAGCATGCAACATAATGCAAAACTTGGCAAGAATTTAATGAGCTAGATTTCAGATAGCAAAGAACGGTACCAATCTACAAGTGTATGGACTACAAAAGAAGTCGCCATTTAGATGTGGTAATATCAAGGACACAATAAACAGAACAGAAAATTTCTAGTAGCACAACTACATAAATGTGAATTCTTGTAAGATTATTCAGATGGTTGAAAGTTTGGAAAACTGACCTTGTAATCTCCAGGTGTTTGCACAAAACAGGTCAGTCTTGCCGTTTGTCCCACATTGACTGTCACAGTTTGAATCGGCAGGCCATAGTGAGATTCTGCAGAAGGAGAAGAACTACTTAAGGTTCTAATAGAATAGCTACAAAATATACCATATTTAGAGTAGATTATTCCCTAATCAACCTACGACAATGACCAAGTTACCACAGTGGAAGTACCGTTGTGTGAGATAGTGTTTCTTTGCTACTAGCAGCTTAGGCTGATTAGCAGCGTTTTGCTATTTTGTAGCTAAAGCTGTTTTGACTTTACTGCTGTGTTTTTTTAGCACACTAAAGAGTGTTGTCGCATATGGCTATTACATAAGTACTCCACGATTTAAGTAAAACAAAACAAGGGAAGTTCAAATGATTCAGTGACTTGCGACATGCAACTAGATAAAAATTCTTCTTTGCAAGTTTATAGAAAGATGAAAAATCATATGATATGAATTAAACTTATAACAAAGCCCAGTTTTTCCTGCAAAATTTTGTCTGTGGAAACTTTATTAATGTCACCTAGATGCACTGGCTACAATTTGCCACTGAGGTGGCAGACATTGATTTGTTGTGTCTAAAGTAAAACTGGAAATTTCAACCTAGTCAACTTTTCAGATAAAAATTTAATCAAATTTAGGCACTTTTTGGCAATTTATTTCACAATAACACACTCCTAAGACATTTTCTATGACCAAATTACCTCATGGGAAAGGGGATCATGTCACGTTTTCTGGATACAGTGGCCTTTCCAGAATACTAACCTAGAATTTGTCACCTTGGGGTGGTGCCGGAATGTGAATTTCAAGTTCTCATTGGTTTGTCTCTTATTTTTTATCGTAGTAATTGACTATTTAGCTTTTGAGCTACTCGTGGGTGCAACTTACGTTTGTTTTCCCCCATAGGGGGTTAGTGCCGCCAGTGTACCTCATGCGGTGCACTGTAGGCATTACTTAAGGTTCTTCGCAGCATCCCTTCTGTCCATAGCTGCAACCCCTTTCATTGCTTTTATTGTACCTCCGTTCATATTCTCTTCCATCTTCCTTTCCACCCTCTCCTAACAAGTGTTCCATAGTGCAATTGGGAGGTTTCCCTCCTGTTACACCTTTCAAACATTTTTATTGTCAATTCCTGTTCCATCGCTGAATGACCTCGTAGGTCCCAGCGCTTTGCCTTTGGCCTAAATTCTGTATTCTATTCTGTTCTATTTTTATTTTCATTTCTGAAATCCCTTTTGGTAGTCATTGCCACTTGATTTAGGTTTTAATATTTCTGATGACAGTAATTGCTCCCTACTTGTGTTACTGAAATCGTTGATGACAGTGTTTATTCCTTAACTGGGTTTTTGATATATGTCATGACAGGAACCGCTTGATGATTATTTGGAAATTTATGGAAACAGTAATTGCCTGTTGATTGTGATTTTGCATAGATTGTAGTGCTGGTCCTGTTGAGTGATATTCTAAAATTTGTCAGCATTTCTCTTGACAGAGGTTTTCCAAATGTTTGGCAACAATTTTTAGTTTTCTGTAAAAGAAAACTATTGTGCTGGTTTTGTCTGTCCGTCCGCACTTTATTCTGTCGCACTTTTTTTCTGTCTGCACTTTTTCTGTCCACCCTCAGATCTTAAAACTACTGAGGCTAGAGGGCTGCAAATTGGTATGTTGATCATCCCACCCATCAATCATCAAACATACCAAATTGCAGCCTTCTAGCCTCAGTATTTTTTTATTTTATTTAAGGTTAAAGTTAGCCATAATCGTGTTTCTGGCAACGATATAGGAGAGGCCACCACCGGGCCGTGGTTAAAGTTTCATTGGCCGCGGCTCATACAGCATTATACCGAGACCACCGAAAGACAGATCTATTTTCGGTTGCCCTGATTATGATTATGTAGCGGCTGTAAAGAAAATTCGGCTGTACGAAGAAAACTCGGCGATTGTTTGAAGAGCCTCTGCTTCAAGCAATTGTCTCTGGAGTCATTTTAAGAGATCCAATGACAGTATCTCCTCCGATGGGGATTTTTGGAAAATGTAACAAGTGAGGTTCCTTCACCCTTCTT
>NC_089755.1:10268466-10283466 GCF_040412425.1 Macrobrachium rosenbergii
AAGGGATGGAATTTTCAGAAAACTTTGCTAAAATTTAAATATATGCCAGTTCCCTCTGTATTGTCCAGTTGTATTTGAATTCTTAGGTACACTTTTTGAAAATTTTTTCTGAAAAATATTTCAAATAAATGTCTGGTCCCATCTCAATTTTACAGAGCCCACAATATGGATGTGATGTTTATTGGATTATAACTACTAAAAAAAAAAATTTTAATTAGAAAATAATTTCCTTAATTAGAAAAAAAATTTCCCTTTTCCTAACGACCCATTTTTGATGACCATCAGAGAAATTCTTACATGTCTACAATTCTATAATGGACAATGCCGCCCTTTTAGATCAGTATTAGTTTTCTGTAAAAAAACTTTTTTAACAATGCCTTTTCTGTTTGTCTGTCCGCACTTTTCTGTTTGCATTCACTTTTTTCTGTCCGCACTTTTTTTCTGTCCACACTTTTTTGTCCGGGCTTTTTCTGTCTGCACTTTTTCTGTCCACCGCACTTTTTCTGTTCGCATTTTTTTCTGTCTGCACTTTTTTTGTTCCCGCACTTCTTTTTCTTCTGCACTTTTTCTATCCACTTTTTCTGTCAGCACTTTATTCTGTCCGCACTTTTTCTGTCCGCCCTCAGCTCTTAAAAACTACTGAGGCAGAGGGCTGCAAATTGGGTGTTGATCATCCACCCTCCAATCATCAAACGTACCAAATTGCAGCCCTCTAGCCTCAGTAGTTTTATTTTATTTAGGTTAAAGTTAGCCATGACAGTGCTTCTGATAACGATATAGAATAGGCCGCCACCGGACCCTGGTTAAAGATCTATTTTCGATGGCACTGATTATACGCTGTATCGGCTGTACAGTCGGGTCATTTACGGTAATTTAAAGTCAATAAGAGTCCTTCCCCCTCAACCCCAATCATTCAAAGGCACCATCCTACTCCTACCTGGTTCCAAAGAAACAGAGAGAGATTTCTTTCGTGGTTGGAGGTCAGGTCAGGATACCTTCCTGGGTCACGAGGTCATGAGGATCTGAGGTTCATAATCTTGAGAGTCTTCTGCAGCCTCTTCCACTCTGGAGGTTTATAATTTGCTGACAGTGTCTTCTGCAGCCTCTCTCCCCTGATATACGTTGTCAGGGGTTATCCTAGTCATTATAGCCTATATACGTGTAAAGCACTTCCTAATGGGCCCCGTGGACGGGGTGCTGGTAGGGGAATAGTGCCGGCAGTGCACCTCTCACGGTGCAACGTAGGCATGTATTACTAAAGGGTGTTTGCAGTGTTCCTTCTGAACCCTAGTTGCATATATACATACTTATATTAGCCATATGTATATATATATATATATATATATATATATATATATATATATATATATATATATATATATATATATATATATATATATATATATATATATATATATATATATACATATATATATATATATATATTATACACATACATATATATACATATACTGTATATATTAATGGTTACAACTGTACTCCTGGTATTGCATCTGTGAGCTGAAATTCCTGCTGTACATCTCAGTGGCTTTTTAAGCCATATGCTCCTCATTTTCATCATGTCAGTACATCTGTCATAACCCATCATGTCAGAGATTTGTTAATTTCTTAGTGATTCCCAGAGACCAAATTTCCATAGATAATGGATGTCTTGGAGTGGATATTTTTTAGACTTGCGGAGTTCTCAATATCGTTTTGCTTTAACCCCCTTCCCTCCCAACACCTATTTGCAATACATCTTTGCACTTTGCTGGTTATGCAGTTATGGTAGGAAAGTTGATTTATGTTAGATGCTAACACAAGCTGTTGTGAAATAGGATGATATGACTGACAGTTCAGTTTGAGAGGAAGAATGGCAATAAATTGCAGGATTGTTAGTTCTGAATTAGCAGTCCCATCACATTTTGAGAAAGTCTTCCCTGTCATAAAGGTTAAAATCAAGGCTTGGCAAATTCCATGTGATGTGCTGATTGGCCAAAACCCAAAAATGTTGGAAATTACCAAGTCAGCTTCACCACGAGATTAAAAGTCACTCATGGGCAACAAAACAAGAAATGGGTTATTGCAAAGGTGCACAGTGTCCTAGAGACCATTTACAAATATGAATAGCACCCAAGTCCCCCTTTTTTCCAAGGTGTGACGAGAAGAACCAGGCAGATGCTGGAGACCAAACATTTACAAATATGACCAGCGCCAAGTCCTGTTTCTTCCCAAGTTAGGACCAGCAAGAACCAGGCAAAAGCTGCTGTTGACTAAGCAGGTATACCTATGGACCAGTTTACATTGGGTGGTAAAGTCATGTTGACAGTGAAGTCTACAGTATCAAGCTATGAGCGGGGCTTGAAATTGGGACCACCAGGCTGTGAAGTCCTTGTAAAACTACAGGGCTATGTTGACCCTAGCACATCCAGTATGGCAGGATGTTCACTGTCCTTTGCCAGTTCAGAATTACATGAAAGTCTGCAGAGCATGCATGACTTTTCAGTTACTGTTTGAGTCTGTGATAGCAGAGCAATTGCTTTGGTTGCTTGCTTGCTTTTACTCCTTAAATACAAAGATGAATGGTAATTACATTCTCTCCAGTTTCTAGGAGAAGATATGAGTGTGAAGTAATAAAGTTGTTTTTGTATAATGTTCTCTATTTCAAAAGATATAATTTACCCAGTTTTAGCAATTTATATGGGTATTATATAAAATTTCACGGATGAATAGCGTAGAAATATTTATATGACATTTGATGACTAAGTGAATATCTCACAAGTCATCAGTGTCTTTTTTATTTTCATTTCAGATATATTTGTCCAATATCTTACATTCAACATTGTGCCAATACAAATTCATCCCCATTTAGGAGACAGCCTATTTACGCTTAACCAAAAATTAATTTTCAAAAATTCTAAGACATTTGTTTAAAATCACTTATAATTTTAATGGTTCTGTCAAAGCTTAATCATTCCAACATAAAAAAATATATAAATTTCAAATATGTACAGGGATCTACAATTTAGAAAGTGTATTCAGGATCTCAGTCCATGGCTTTTAAATAAAAAAAAATGAGACTACTATTTAAAGACTGCATTGAGATGCCATTTTACATGATTATGAAAAGTTACTATACTATTTAGTGACTGCATTCAGGATCTTAGAGTCCACAGAACTGTGAAAAAAGTGACTATACTACAGGATTTAGTGACTGCATTCCTGATGTTATAGCTCATGCACATTAGTTTCGTTGCCTAAAAGTGACTACTATATATAAATGACTACATTTGCATTTCGGATCTTGGAGTCCATATAACTGCAGTCAGTGACTACATTCTGATGTTGCAGTCCATGTCTCTATTATTTAGTGACTATGCTCAGGGTTGCAAAAAATTGACTACTATTTAGTGCCTGTAGTTGGGATGTTTTAATCCATGACTGTTAATTTAGGTGATTCCACTGTTTAGTAGCTGTATTTAGGATCTTGCAATCCACATGATTGCAAAAAATTGACTGCACTATTTAGACTTTTAATGCGATGTTACAGTTCAGTTCATGCCTGTTAATTTGTACTATACTACTTAGTGACTGCATTTAGGATCTTGGAGTCCATATAACTGCGAAAAAATGACTACACTGTTACTGACTGGGTCCTTGATGTTACAGTCCGTGTATGTTAGCCTAGCCGTGAAAAAGGGACTTCTCTTCTTACCTCTCAAAAATGAGCTGGTGTCTAGAGCGACCCTTTCATCTTCCCTTGGGGCGTAACGGCTATGGCTCCTGACACCTGGAAGGGAAAGCACACGTTAATTTGTCTACTCAATGCTTGTGACGACGAAGGCGCTAATGTTAGGTCTTTAAATATGGCTTGCTTAATCTTATGTGCAGTTGCTTTACTCTCGGGTTTCCCTTTCTTCTTTTCTACTCATGGGAATTCTGTAGTACTTTGCAGGCGATGGCACTCAGAAATTTTTCTGCATGAGTGTCCCGATAATAATAATAATAATAATAATAATAATAATAATAATAATAATAATAATAATAATAATAATAATAATAATAATAAGTGTTCGAAAATCACAGACTCTGCCAATGGCCAAGATCCCGTTCTTCTAAATGCTCCGCCAACGAAAAGTTTCTTTATCCAGAGTGGAGATTACTCTCAAAGTCTACTAATTTGTAGGTATGATTATGTCCACCTCTGGTGGAATTTTCGGAGAAATCCCCTCTTATTTTATGACGTAATTCAGCTTAAAAGAAGGCGAACAGGCAGACCAGCCTCTCATCCAAATTCGTTGGTAATGGGAGTTTTTAAATTTACGTTTCCTAGAGATTTATTTTATATTTAGTTTCATCAAGACTAAACTGAATAATGTGGCCCTAGAAAGTCATAAAAATCTACCAATCTTCGCACACTACCCACCAAAAGTTAACCATCTGCAAGTAGTCCCCCAAAGTAATGGTTTGACAAAGATTTGTCCAAAGCCATTGATCCATTCTTGAGGTGGTTTGTTTACACACACAGACTCACACCGACACTAGTGAAAGCAACATTAATATCTCTTGGGGCTGTCTCAGTACATGGCCATCCTAGGCAGTTGCTCAGGGGCCTGACAACTGTAGGGTCCCCGTACGTTCTTTAACACTGATTTGATTTTGTTGCAAATTTTATGCATTTTATCACCATACGCCTTTTTTTCCTTCAAAGGAGGAGGTGCTAAAAGGGTGCAGCCTTCTGATTTCTCAAGTCCAAAAAGGGTGCAGTTGCTAGCCCCACCCTCTTTTTTTTTTTACCCCAGCCGAGGCTGGTGCCATTTACAGCTGGGTGAACAAGTGAGAGTAAGCTAGAACAATCTCTGGATCTAGCAAACGTGAGTTTGGCAGTAAACTATTCAGCTACATTAGCATCTGTCAAAGGCGTGAGGATGAGTTACCACATCCTCACAAACATGCAAACACATATTATTCACAGTATATATATATAATATATATATATATATATATATATATATATATATATATATATATATATATATATATATATATATATAGGCAAACGTCCTTTAATATCCAATTCGCTCTACGGAAGTAATATAATTTCATATATGTTATTGAAGAGGAATTTTTAGTTGATAATAAGTTCGTCGTCTGTGGGCTCGAACCAGTGAAGGACAAGAACTCAGGATACAGTGGACGCATTTAACCCACTTGCTGGCCGCGTGGGTTAAATGTCCACCTGTAGTCTGAGTTCTGTCCTCTTCTGGTTTGGATTTTGCTTTATTATCAACCAAAAATGCCTCTTCAACATATATGAAAATATATTTTTGATATTAAAGGACGTTTTAAGCATTGATTGTATATGAATCACAGTGATGTGATAAAAAGTCTTATATATATATATATATATATATATATATATATATATATATATATATATATATATATATATATATATATATATATATATATATATATATATAAATTATATATTTATATAGTCTGTCTGAGTACTTCCAGGACAAGACATTATACAAGATGGAAGTCAGTGCAATAAGAAAGGTTCATAATCAATGGGACCTTTGAATAAAATATGCAAATGAAGAGTTATTACCCAGAGAGAATGCCTCTCTGGCTTGGTGGAGTGAGTATCTTGAACCGCTGTTGAATGAAGAGAATAGTAAAGATGCAGAGTGGTATGGTATAAGAGAGAAGTGGAAGGAATTACTGCACGTTTCATAATACTGGTAGAAATGGCTGTTGGGGATGTAAGGTGGGCAATTAAGAGGTTGAAAAATGGAAAGATGTAGTGAAAGGGCAGCTGAGTGGCGAAACAAGTCTGGATAAGTTGCCATGGAATGGCTAAAAGGAATGTTTGTTGCTTTGTAATAGGACATAATGGACACCATAATATTCTTCGGAAGCTTGAATTTCAAGTCAATGGCTCTTGTAGGTTGTTCCATATGAATAGGTTCATCTTCTTGTTCTTTGGGTATAGGCCTCTGTCAAACATGTTTTGTTGAATATGATGGTGGTGCAATTTTACTTAATCTGTTGCTGAAGAAGAAAAAGGAGAGTTGAAATAATCTACAAGATTAATGCAACCAAGGCTGCCATTATATTCAACAAAATAATAATAATAATAATAATAATAATAATAATAATAATAATAATAATAATAATAATAATAATATAGGTGATTGTAAAACATCTAGGAGGTTGGCCTATAACATGACTTAGTGTATCAGGGAAGATGTATATGATTTTGTTTAAGAAAACAGGACAAGTAACAGAAGGGTTGATAGGTGAAGAACAGTGGTTTTAGACAGGGAAGAGGGTGTCAGGATCAAGTGCTTGTTGTGAAATATTTATGTGAGCAGTTGGAGAGCAAATAAAAAAAAGGACATGAGAAGGATTAAAAGGGTGAGATATGCAAAGATAAGAGTGTTTTCAGATGGTTTAGTCATGTGTAGAGATTGAGGGAGAAAGAGTGATTAATTGAAGATATTCGAGCACCATAAGTGATGGTGTAAATAGGGAAGTCTGACACACTGTTAATGAGCTTTCTGGAGCAGTTGTATGAGGCAACTAATGTTATGGAAGTTTTCTGCAGGGGTTTCATTCATTCATGCATAAAATAATAGAAAAACAGATAAGAAAATTAATTAGTGATATATATATATATATATATATATATATATATATATATATATATATATATATATATTATATATATATATATATATATATATATATATATATATATATATATATATATATATATATATATGTGTGTATTTGTGCATATATATACATTATATATATATATATATATATATATATATATATATATATATATATATATATATATATATATATATATATATACATATACATATACACATATATATGTGTATTTGTGTATATATATACACATACACACACACATATAACTTTGTGTATATATGTGTATGTATATTATATATATATATATATATATATATATATATATATATATATATATATATATATATATGTGTGTGTGTGTGTGTGTGTGTGTGTGTGCTTGTGTGTGTATGTGTGTGTATTTGTGTGTGTGCATACATACATATATATATATATATATATATATATATATATATAAAACATTAATACAAAGCTACGTATGAATATAGATCGAAAGACATCTTTAATTGTTTATAGATTCGGAAAGAACGCAACATAACAGCACGTTTTACAAAACCCATAAAAAAGCAGAGCTGAATATCAAAGCTGGGAAAATCCCGAGGCTTTTTGTCTCATGCAACGCATGAGGGAAAATGTAGTATTTTCTGTATGACAACACAAACAAGCTCAGCCCCAGCAGCAGGAGCAGAATTACAGCCCATAGGCATCAGAAATTCCAATTTTCCTCTTTTGCATTTTTGTGGTGAATGTTTCTTTCGCCGAGGTGAACACGACGAGACAAACTCTTGTTTTGACAAAATTGCTTCCGAGGAGACCAATTTTTTCTATATGCATTTTTAATCGGCTTTTTGTGTCTGCGTCGTTGCCTACGCGAATGGTGGCGCGCGTGTCTGTCTGTGTGTGCATGTGTCTATGTTATATTGAAATATAAGATTAAGAACAAAGGCCAAGCGCTGGGACCTATGTGGCCATTCAGCAACGAAACGGAAATTGAGAGTCAAAAGGTTTGAAAGGTGTAACAGGAGGAGGAAAACTATGAAACAATTGTTAGGAGAGGGTTGAGGAAGATGGAGGAAGAAGGGAGAATACAGTAAAGGAAATGAAAGAGATTGCAGCTAGCGGCCGAAGAAACGCTGCGAACAGCCGTAAGTGATGCCTACAGTGCACTGCGTGAGGTGCGCTAATCCAGCTTCCTCCCTAAGGCGTGTCTGTGTTTAGCAGAACATCTAAAGAATGGGTGAAGAAATCAGACGGACCATCTCGACTCTATTATTTCCACAGCGTCAAATTTCATAATGATTTTGCCAACTACGTATTAATTAGATGTGTTCAATTATTCACGTCTGGTGCCCGTTCTCGATCTCTGTGAAAGTAAGCTTTATTTCTAAACTGACGACAAAATAGGGAACGCAAATGTCTAAAATATAATGTTTAATCGACATTCGAAATAAAAGTACACAATGTTTTTAACGATTAAGTCTATATTGCAGAACAATTAGCATCCACAGCATATATTGTTTGACACTGTCCTGTTTAGTGAATAAGAAAAAAAAAAAACAATTTAATCTCAAGTTTAATCCGAGGGTTGGCACGAAAGTTAAATACCTCGCAGTTTCATTGCCGGGTTTTAGGTCAACAAAGCTGTAAGTGAGAGCTCAGGCACTGGAAGGGGAAAATGTTTGGCTCGTTAGTGAATGTTGTTATTTTTCCAGGAGTCAATTCAGTGCTTTGGGTCTAGAAAATACAGGCATCTTTTCAGTTCCGTTTTTGCCGCAGTTTTGCTTTCCCCCTTCTCTGGTATCCGGGTGATAATCAACGCTGATCAAACTGGTGGAGCAGTTTTAGAGAAGTTTTTCGAGGGAGCTAGCTGAAAGTTTACAGTAGCGAGAGCGAGTGAGGTTATATGGGGTTTAATGGAATGTTGGAGGAATGAATGAGGTTATTTGGGGTTAATGGAAAGTTGGAGGAATGAGTGAGGTTATTTGGGGGTAAATGGAAAGGTGGAGGAATGAGTGAGGTTATTTGGGAGTTAATGGAAAGTTGGAGGAATGAGTGAAGTTATTTGGGAGTTAATGGAAAGTTAGAGGAATGAGTGAGGTTATTTGGGGTTAATGGGAAGTTGGAGGAATGAGTGAGGTTATTTGGGGGTTAAGGAAAGTTGGAGGAATGAGTGAGGTTATTTGGGGTTAATGGGAAGTTTGAGGAATGAGTGAGGTTATTTGGGGTTAATGGGAAGTTGGAGGAATGAGTGAGGTTATTTGGGGGTTAAGGAAAGTTGGAAGAATGAGTGAGGTTATTTGGGGATTAAGGAAAGTTGGAGGAATGAGTGAGGTTATTTGGGGATAAATGGAAAGGTGGAGGAATGAGTGAGTGTTATTTGGGGTTAATGGAAAGTTGGAGGAATGAGTGAGGTTATTTGGGAGTTAATGGAAAGTTAGAGGAATGAGTGAGGTTATTTGGGGTTAATGGGAAGTTGGAGGAATGAGTGAGGTTATTTGGGGTTAATGGAAAGTTGGAGGAATGAGTGAGGTTATTTGGGGTTAATGGGAAGTTTGAGGAATGAGTGAGGTTATTTGGGGTTAATGGGAAGTTGGAGGAATGAGTGAGGTTATTTGGGGTTGGAAAGTTGGAAGAATGAGTGAGGTTATTTGGGGTTAATGGGAAGTTGGAGGAATGAGTGAGGTTATTTGGGGTTAATGGAAAGTTAGAGGAATGAGTGAGGTTATTTGGGGTTAATGGGAAGTTAGAGGAATGAGTGAGGTTATTTGGGGTTAATGGGAAGTTGGAGGAATGGAATCACTGAGGTTATTTGGGGGTTTTGGAAAGTTGGAAGAATGAGTGAGGTTATTTGGGGATTAAGGAAAGTTGGAGGAGTGAGTGAGGTTATTTGGGGATAAATGGAAAGGTGGAGGAATGAGTGGTGTTATTTGGGAGTTAATGGAAAGTTGGAGGAATGAGTGAAGTTATTTGGGAGTTAATGGAAAGTTAGAGGAATGAGTGAGGTTATTTGGGGTTAATGGGAAGTTGGAGGAATGAGTGAGGTTATTTGGGGGTTAAGGAAAGTTGGAGGAATGAGTGAGGTTATTTGGGGTTAATGGGAAGTTTGAGGAATGAGTGAGGTTATTTGGGGTTAATGGGAAGTTGGAGGAATGAGTGAGGTTATTTGGGGTTAAGGAAAGTTGGAAGAATGAGTGAGGTTATTTGGGGTTAAGGAAAGTTGGAGGAATGAGTGAGGTTATTTGGGGATAAATGGAAAGGTGGAGGAATGAGTGGTGTTATTTGGGAGTTAATGGAAAGTTGGAGGAATGAGTGAAGTTATTTGGGAGTTAATGGAAAGTTAGAGGAATGAGTGAGGTTATTTGGGGTTAATGGGAAGTTGGAGGAATGAGTGAGGTTATTTGGGGGTTAAGGAAAGTTGGAGGAATGAGTGAGGTTATTTGGGGTTAATGGGAAGTTTGAGGAATGAGTGAGGTTATTTGGGGTTAATGGGAAGTTGGAGGAATGAGTGAGGTTATTTGGGGGTTAAGGAAAGTTGGAGGAATGAGTGAGGTTATTTGGGGATTAAGGAAAGTTGGAGGAGTGAGTGAGGTTATTTGGAAGTAAATGGAAAGTTGGAGGAAATGTAGTGTTTAATGGTATAGGGAGAATTGGGGAGAACTGAAGCTAATCACAGAGCAGGGAAAGCAGGGAAGCAACAGAATCACTGCAGTAAAAAGGTTTGGAAGGGAAGAGGTGTTGTTTACGAACGGAGGAGGAAAGAGTTATGAAGGGATTGTTGTTGGGTCATTTCTGCTCTGTGGAAAGTGAAAAAGGATGAATGCTGAGTGTGAATAATGGACAGAAGGGTTAAACGGTTGAGATGGATTGTTTGTGTGTCATTTTGGAAGTGAAAATACATTGTTTTAAAATTTTTGGTCACTAGGGTGAAACTTTGAGGACAGCATATTGATCAAAAAGGCTACAACGAAGTGAAATTGAAATATAAAATTTAGGCCAAAGGCCTGGTACTGGGACCTATTGGGTCATTCAATGGTGAAAGTGAAACTGAGGGTAATGGAGGTTTGAAAGGTATAACAGGAGGAAAACCTGCAGTTTGCACTGGCCATGAAACAAATGTTGAGAGAGGGTGGAAAGTAAGATGGAAGAAAGAGAATGTGAATGAAGGTACAGTAAAATGAATGGAAGGAATTGCAGCTAGGGGCTGAAGAGACGCTGCAAAGAACCTCCAACGATGCCTACAGTGCATAGCATGAGGTGCACTGACAATACTACCCTCCTACGGGATGAAAAGGCTGGCTGTAGGACTTCCTCAATACATAGGCTCTCCCTGACACAGAGCACATTTTGTCTCTCTCCTTTTCCCTCCTTCCAAAGCTTCCAGATTATATATAAGTCCCACCAACGTATCATCCTCCATTCTACATTCTTCATCTTTGGTAACCATTGTCAACGCATCCTATCAACCCTTCTTACTTCATAGACTGTTTAAACAATCTGCATCAGCAGCTTCTCTTGAATAAATTAATTGCAGGCTTAACAGTACCTAAACAAACCCACACACGCACACACACTTCAACTTTAGCTTCCATAGACACTTCATGTTCTCTCCCAAAATTTTTGCAGAGATCCTGCTGCCTTCTTTGCTTCAGCTAACATTTACGACTTATTTATTCTCGTATCCTTTACACTTATCCCAAAAACCGGTACAAATCAACCACTGCTGTTTTTTCCACCCTTTTTATTGGCAGTTATTTTCAATAGATTTCTGTAAAATGAAACTATTGAGATGGCTTTTTGTCTGGCCGTCTGCCCTCTGATCTTAAAAACTACTGAGGCTAGAGGGCTGCAAATTGATATTTTGATCATCCACCCTCCAGTCATTAAACATACCAAATTGCAGTCCTCTAGCCTCAGTAGTTTTTATTTTATTTAAGGTTAAAGTCAGTCATGATCGTGCGTATGGCACCGCGATAACTGCCAACGACCCATGCCACCACTGGGACGTGGCTGAAAGTTTCATGGGCCGCGGCTGAGAGTTTCATGGGCTGTGGCTGAAAGTTTCATGGGTCGTGGGTGATTAGTTTCAAACAGCATTAGATGCTGTACAGAAAACTTGATTGCTCCGAAGAAACTTTGGCGCATTTTTTACTTGTTATGAAATGGCATCAGTTAACTTTTAATATTCACATTTTACACTTCACAACTCTCTTAACCTTTAGATACTTCTTTAGTATAACTTCAGAGATTCCAGTGATGCATTTACACTTAAGATCATTTTTCAGTGAATTCACTAAAATTTGTGTACAAATGTCATAGCAATAGTTTGAGTGTGACGTCATGAAATTATTGTTGCATACAGGAATGGTATTTTTCAACTGAAGGATAAGTTTATCATTTGACAAAGACGCCTCCCTCACTAGCCAAACAATGGCAGCCTTTTACTACCTCAAGTTGCTTTCCAGATGCGGAGGGTGGATCTTACTGCGTTTCGTGTTTATTCTCCATTATTCATTCACATTTTCTTCCATGTTTCCCTTCAGGGCATTAGTGATGTGGTGAAATTGCTTGTTTTTGTTTGAGCTTGTTGTTCAATGGCAAGGGAACTTTAAAAGTTCAAGTGAAGATGCAGTGCATTACTACCCTAATACTATTCTCCTTGCATTATTAAAATTTAGTTACATTTTTATCCATTATTAATTTGTTAGTATAGTTTTTTTAATAAGTGAGATACTTCCTTTCTGTATTTCCCTTTACCGCCTCTTGCTTTTTGTAATGAACACCATAATATTCTTTGGAAGCTTGAATTTCAAGTCAGTAGGCCCTGTGGCTTGTTCCATAAGAATAGGTTCATCTTCTGAATAATAATAATAATAATAATAATAATAATAATAATAATAATAATAATAATAATAATAATAACAATAACAATAATAGTAATAATAATTAGTAGCCAATACTTCAGACCGCCTTGTGCCAGTTGGATAGTATCCAGTTGTTTTTGTTTGTCCTCGGCTCGTTGACCTACAAAATCGTTGCGTACATCAAAAAGGGCGCTAGATTGTTCATCTAGCGATGTGGCAATGTAATGGTGATGAAATGGTGAAGGCTGATCATGGATGCATCAGTAAGACCTGTTCTAGTTTTCTGACTCACGCTGAAAAGAAGTTGACTCACGCGTTTGTGGAAAGAGTAGTAGTATCAGAAGGATTTGTTTGGTCATTGCTCGTTCTGTTTCTGCTTTGCTTATGCGTGTTCAAGAATATTGCCTGTTAAGTACCAGACATTTTTTATGAATTCCTTCTTATTTTTTAAAATCAGTTAGCCTCTCCTCATTCCTCTACCTCTGACCTGACTGCTTCTCTTACCTCCAACCCAATCTTGGGAGGAGTGAGGGATGGACCACAAGCACAGAACCCAGAAACTCCCAATATGCTTGAATTTGCACATTTCTTTTGGGCTCTATATGTCTGTTATTTACAAAGGATATTCCTCGTTACTTGAAGGAAAAGATAAACAACTGTGCAAAGTACTGCAAAAACATATATTGCAAAAGTACCCGGCATATCCCAGGTATGCAACATTATCAATGGAGGGAACAAATCCACAGATATATATGGCACTAATATAACAAAATAATGCTAAATAGAGAGTTTGAAGGAATCTGTTCGATTTTCCCTTTTCAGCTGAGATTGAAAAAAGGAAATCAGACAAATTCTAGAAAGCTCTCTGTTTAAATTATTATAAATATTTTTGTACCCTTACATAAGTGTGAATTTGTTTCTCCATTTCAAGACTCGTGCTACTATGAGTATTTCTTAACGTTGTCAATATTTCACATTACCTTGGCATAATCATTTAATCATTTATCGAGGAAAGTGTTTACAGCAATGTAAAAATATATAGGATATAATATACGGATAAATAAAGGCAATACCACGAAAAGAAAGTGAAATAACGGAGTGGTGTTAGCCTTTCGACTTACTGTCTTTACTTAGTCTGCTAAGTAAAGGACAGTAAGTCGAAAGGCCTGCACCTCCATTCTTCATATTCCATCGTGGCATGTTCCTTTATTTATACACATTCATCCTGTTCCATATCTTCGTGATACAGTTATACAGGATATAATAAATAAATATTACAATAATAGGGCCATCCCTATAAGGGGTTACGGGGCTGCTAGAATTACCCCAGTACTTGATGCACTGGATAGAGAACAAGTGTTATGTAGTGGGTTTTAAACAGACGCTGAAAACCATAGCCATTGCAAGTAAATCATTGAATACACAGACAGGCTGATTTTAGTGTGCGAGGTAATTAATGGATTCCATGCAGTAGCCGGAAGCTGCCATCCAGAGAGAGAGATAGTTGATGAAAGTGTGCAGTCCAAAAAGTTTAGTAAGTTTAGATTGTATATATATATTGTTACGTTCTGAGTCCTTTTGGAAGAGTTAAATTGAATTATGAATGTAATTTGCCTTAGGGGCCAACATCTAAATCTCAGAACATAAGCAATAAATTTAATTAATAGTATGATTTACCTTGAAATTACATCTACTCAAAGAAAATAGGAAGGTTGCCTTTCAAACCAGTAGGTTAGATTAAATTAATTTATTTTCTGATTTGCAACTCGAAATTAATATGGACAAGCTGGCAGTCCAGCAATCAACGCACTCGCAGTTTACAATAAAAAGTGTAAATACAGTTAGCAAATGAATAAAAGTTTGACATGAATCTTATAACTTCTTAAGACAGGCTGATAACATTATTTTACATTAGCATAACGATAACACTCAGGGGCCTAACAAGTGGCCCTTGTAGACTGTCAACTTCAGAAGATTCTTGCCGTGGCAAGGTGGAATTGGGTCTTCTAAGGTAATTGTTTCCCAAGGGCAGGGGAGAACACAAAGAGCCAGATAACAGGATTCTGGAAAAGAATTTCAGGTCAGCATTCATTGACACAAAGACTTTCTCTCACATGAAATTAATTACTCACGATAGAGGGAATTATTAATTAGATTTAATTAGCACATGGTAACACTATGGTGGGAATGCTCTAATTATTATCTCAGAACACACTTAACTTAGGCTTGGACCAAGTCATGAGGGAAAATGTGCATGTTAGGCTGTGGGAGACAAAGGGACTTTGTTTGGGAGGATGAAAAGTTGGAAAAACTGAAAATGGAGAGAAATTCAGGACAAGGAAAAGAACACTGGCGTTACTTGCAACTTCAAGACGTACCTTCTTGCATCTGTGCATGGAGCTCACATGCAAAAGATGGATTCGGGCCACTGAAGTCCCGACACGTGTAAAGT
>NC_089755.1:10285966-10293466 GCF_040412425.1 Macrobrachium rosenbergii
ATATTTACCTAATATCATTTGTACTCCTTTAAAGTGGTATAGGTATGTTGACGATATTTTAGTTGTTTTGCCTGCTGGTATTGATGTAAATGATTTACTCTCTAATTTGTATAACCGGGTACCGTCCATTAAGTTTACTTTAGAATTAGAAAAAGACAATTGCCTCCATTTCTTAGGTGTTTTAATACACAGAGAACCATTTCAATGCAAATTCATTATTTATAGGAAACCAACCAACAACTTAACTTATGTCCATTTTTATTCAGGCCATCACCTTAATATTAAAATATCAATTTTTTTCTACCATGTTTTTTTACAAGCTTTGCGTATTGTCAGTCCCCAGTGTTTGGATCAGAAATTGAATACATAAGAAAAATAAGGACAGATTTATGTTATCCTTCGCATATACTAGATATTTGTTATAATAAAGCCCACAAAAAGTTTTATAGTGAAAGTAACATGGAGAAAGAAACCCCTTATTTGAGTGGTTTTGAAAACATAAAATCATTGTTAAAACCTTTTAATGTCAACCTCGTTTTTTCCAATAATAACACACTAAAAGGAATTTTAATAAAAAATAGCCCTAAAGAAAACAACATAATATATAAAATTCCATGTTTGGACTGCCCATCTTTTTATATAGGCCAATCTAGCAAATATTTAGATGTAAATATTAAGTAACATAAGTATTCAGTCAAAACTGGGCAAAGATCCAATGCTATATTCATTCATTTAAGTGAAAGCTCTCACAGGATAGATTGGATTGAAAGTTCAGTGATTGTTAGATCGAAAGATTTCTCTTCAAGAAATCTTTTGAAAGTTGCTATCATACAGCTTACTTCCAGCTGTAATTTTAACCTTAGCCCTGGCATGTATTATTTGGACCCCCTGTATTAGAAAAATGTTCAAGAACAACCTAAAAGATAAAATCGCTGACTTAATTACAAATCATTTACCTTATATATATATTTTCTATATATTTGTATGTTTAATATAATTTTTTTTATTTGTAAAAATGTTCGTCTTGCAAAAATTTTTATTGTCTGCAAAAAAAAAGAGAATTATTGAGTTGTACTTTTATAACATTTTTTGGGGATCAGTCACCCCCTTGTATAATTATTTAATTGCCCTGTCCCTGCTTCTGTATGGTTGGTCCTGATCCTGTATAAAACCTCTCAAATATTTAACCTTGTTTTGGCAGTTCTACTAATTCTTCAATTGTGTTGGATTCCAGGTACATATTTTTTCCTTTGTAATCCTCATCTGTCATTTATATGAGCTTTCTTTGTAAACTTATTTTTATATTTCTTCAGTCTGCTAAGTAAAGGACGACAGGCGAAAGGCCTTGCAGCACTCCATTGCTTCTCTTCCCTTCGTGGATTTTGTCTTTATTCATATTATATAATATATACACACATGCATAGATATACAAATATGTGTGTGTGAGTGTATAAACACACACACACACACACATTTTCTTCTTCTTCCCAGCTTGTTCCCATTTTTATATGGGGTCGCCCTGATGCCTTCTTTTGAAGGACTTTGATTTGGCTTTTGGGGTAGACTTTGTAGTCCCGATCGGCTGCCCTGCCTGACATCGCTTAGACCCCGGTATTGTGTACATGTTCCGTACCAGTTTACCAGCGCTCTTCTCCCAGCAGCGAGGAGGTGTTATGCGGTGAGGTCGATAGTTTTTTGAGGTGTCTGTTATGTTGGAGTGGCTTTGTTTGTGTGTGTAATAGTCTGTAACACCCATTTGCTTTCAAGCAAACCTATCCGTTTGGTTCCATACATAGCCTAATCCAGGGGTGTCTACATGGATAGCAAAGTGCCCGCCTCTCTGACCGGTCGGCTGAGGATTTGAATGCCCCACAGACTTCTAAGAAGTCCGAGGCTGCTGTTTTAACCAATTCAGCCATCGAGGCTCCAAACACACACACACACACACACACACATATATATATATATATATATATATATATATATATATATATATATATATATATATATATATATATATATATATATATACCATATATACACATACACATCATATATGACTATATAATCTTATTCTTTATTTTTAAAAATGAGGTTTAAGTTTACACGGAATGTAAAACACAAACAAGTAACAGACTTTCAGGCATTTTTAAAAATTACTATTTTTTCTTGTGAATTATTATTATTATTATTATTATTATTATTATTATTATTATTATTATTATTATTATTATTATTATTATTAAAACAGGTTAATCCGGGTAAATCATATCTCATGAAAATGCTACCATAATCGCCCTCACCTCATAAGGATTACAGTGATGCCTAATTTCGTGTTTCTGACTTTTGATTTTTAACGGACATACATACATACATAAACATATAAAGATACTAACAGATAGTTATATATATATATATATATATATATATATATATATATATATATATATATATATATATATATATATATATATATATGTTGTAGGAAGGTATTTCATCAGAAATTCCCCCTTGTGTTTGGTTATAAGGACTGTGTTTGGAATTCAGTCAGAGTTTGTTATGATATCTTCAGTTTCTCCATGGCTGTAGAATAAGACTGTTTTTGGAAGATCAGACCAATGTTCTGCAGGATTTCAGACAAACTCCATAGTGGTTTTTCTTTGTATTTGTATAAAGACTTATTTACAAAAGAATACAATTGGTCTGCACAGGATGATCTCCCATGTCGATCTAATATCTAAGCTTTCAATTTTTACATAGCAAGACTAAGATGCACACACACGAACAAACATATGACCTCGTTCCCAAGGACTTCCCACGGCTACGTGACTTTGCCTCAAGCTCTGAGCAAAAGGAGAACGCTGAGTTTATGCAAACGCATGCTAATGTATGATGAACACTGTCTTAAAGCACTACACAGGTACTTATTGATGACAAATGCGTCTGGTTTGACCAAACGGAGATTTCACAATAGCAGATTTCCATGTGCGATAGAGATATATAAATTGGGAATTATCTTAGATTTAGTAAGAAACGTAGTTTATTTAAATGTGGCGTAAATGAAATATGACATTTAAGGCCACGTAAAACACAATAGGAACGAAATCATCAAAATAGGCATTCACTAGCTTTAACATAAATCCTCAGAAAGCAAAAGAAAATATACGCTTCCAAATATCATTATACTCAAAATGTGAATAGATATACAGTAATTACTGAAATATGTTGCATATTTGTGAACACAAGTCTTACTAAAATGTAGCAAAGTGAGAAAAAAGGTAAGTTATATAACTCAAATATTGATTATACTGACAATGCTAATGATTAAATATAAATCATATATAGATAATGTAATCCGGATAAATCAAATAAAATAATGCAATTCAGAAATGATCATGCAATCCTGAAATGATAATGCAATTCGTGAAACATAAAACGAAGTAAAAACATTTGTGCACAGATTATATGAATACACTTGCAATGATAGAGATTGAAATCAATGCTTAAAAATGTATCCAAAGGTAATAACCATATGGTATGTTTATATAAACAAACAGTTATCCTGATAGATTAATCAGTATGGACAACCAAATTACTAAATGCAAAATGTTGAATGAACAACATGCTACTACACGCAATTGATACATACATATGTAGTATAGGTTATTAAAAAATAAATGTAGATAAATGATAACAATGAAATGTTCAGCTCTTCCTCATATATTACCACCGATGAAAATAGAACCTTTTCAGTCTTTCTCTGTGTATTCGAGCTTTAATGAAAAAATGGCC
This sequence comes from Macrobrachium rosenbergii, assembly GCF_040412425.1. Lineage (NCBI taxonomy): Eukaryota > Metazoa > Arthropoda > Malacostraca > Decapoda > Palaemonidae > Macrobrachium > Macrobrachium rosenbergii. The sequence continues at coordinate 10,289,759 of NC_089755.1, forward strand.
AGTAATTCCATTATCGAACTCGGAACATATAATTGCGCCAGTCCAACGTTGACTTTTGAGAATCAGCAGAGCGCAATGGTCTCCTTCATTCTCGTGCTTTTTCCAAAACATTACGCTGACGATTTTTAAAATCTGCTCCCAGCAACATGCCAACGGCAATTAATGTAGAGGAGAATAAAAATCATGGTGATCAGAAGAATGGCTCGCAGGAGACAGCAAGTCTAATGATGCAATAGCGTTTTTTCGATGGGCCTGCTGTAGGGAATTGTTAGACCTTGCAGCCTAGTGTTTCCCTAACGATGTGTTTGATGAAGAAGTTAGCCCACGGATGATCGATTTAAAAAGCTCGGATGAAAGTGACGACGTTGTTGCAGTGAACAGCCATCATTAACGATGAACATGTGTCCTGTTGTCCTAGTACCATCTGGGCAAGTGACGATGTATGGTTCTGCAGAGAAGACGAATGACGTGCCATTCACGAGCCTGTGACGAAACTGATTGTCACGATACCGTACTAAACCAGCCAAACAATGTTCAAATGGGGAGAGGTTCTGTTAAGTAGAAAGTCCAATTCGCATGAATTCAATGACGTAATGTTTAAGAATTCAAACAAATCGATCCTGCACACTACATTATTCATAACATCATGGCAATCATTTAACAGTGCTTGGTCTCGACTACCGTAAAAGCTTCCTCATTGGCGGAAACCAATACTAGAGCTGACAGATTATTAATAATAGGTGTCGAGACGTTAGATACAATGGGAAAAGGCGAAATTTTATACGCTTTCCACGCATCTGATGGGTTGAAAGGAATGTCGCACGATCTTATCAAGGTCAACTTTAACTGTGATCAAGCTGTAATAAAATTCAACTTTATGAAAATCTACTACTGGAACATAAAGCGCATTTTATCGTGAGCATTATTGATAATCTGAGTAAGATCTTTAATCGGTAACAAATGAGGAGACAACACGCCTTTAGCAGCAAGTGTTATAGCTTCCACGTAATCTTTTGATTTTTTCGATAAAGCTTGAAACTCGAGTATACATGATTAATTTTAGCATGGTAATACACCAAAGTTGCTAACAAAACTTGAGTGTCATGAACCTGATTGAAACGTTGACTGTTCATTTACTTTACTGATTACGCTGTTCAAAGCTTGAATTTGTTTGTTTAGTTCTCCTGCTAATACCTCTTGTTGATGTTCCAGATTTTCGATTTTAACCCCGTGATCGCGAAGTTTCAAACGATTTGAAATCCCTAACCCAAGATAATTGCTACGGAACCAACCAAATTTAATGCCGCTAGAACAAGTGGGTTACGCCTTTCTGTAACGTCATGAGGTATTGATCCACATTAGCAAATCACGAGCCAAGATTTCAGCTTCACCTTGTTTTATTCCTTAATTCCCAGAAAAGCATGCCACCACCTGTTGTAGGAAGGTATTTCATCAGAAATTCCCCCTTGTGTTTGGTTATAAGGACTGTGTTTGGAACTCAGTCAGAGTTTGGTTATGACATCTTCAGTTTCTCCATGGCTGTAGAATAAGACTGTTTTTGGAAGATCAGACCAATGTTCTGCAGGATTTCAGACAAACTCCATAGTGGTTTTTCTTGTATTTCGTATAAAGACTTATTTACAAAAGAATACAATTGGTCTGCACAGGATGATCTCCCATGTCGATCTAATATCTAAGCTTTCACTTTTACATAGCAAGACTAAGATGCACACACACGAACAAACATATGACCTCGTTAAAGGACTTCCCACGGCTACGTGACTTTGCGAACCAGCTCTGAGCAAAAGGAGAACGCTGAGGTTATGCAAACGCATGCTAATGTATGATGACGCACTGTCTTAAAGCACTACACAGGTACTTATTGATGACGTCTGCGTCTGGTTTGACCAAACGGAGATTTCACAATACCCTTCCTTCCATGATAGATAGATATATAAATTGGGAATTATCTTAGATTTACTAAGAAACGTAGTTTATTTAAATGTGGCATAAATGAAATATGACATTTATATATATATATATATATATAGATATTATATATATATATATATATATATATATATATAATATATATATATATATATATATATATATACACACACACATACATGTATATATATACAAGTATGTATATATATATATACACACACACACATATATATCATTTATGTGTGTGTGTGTGTGCTGTTGTTTCCGTCGTGGCGTAAGTGTATGACATGCAAACATACAAACAGGTGCCATCTCTACCGGAATACACAATACAGATTACAGATATACAGACTCTGGTCAGAAGATATCACTCTATACTATGAGTCCATCAAATCACATCACTTCAACGTCAACATCAGCACCACATCCCATCACTTACCTTGCAATTGAGTGATCCCAGAGAGGGAGTTGATACTGCAGCAAATGACAGGCAGAGCTGTCACCCACCTGACGCTCAACATGGCATCTCAAAAACTGTCACTGTGAATCGCCCAACTGTCAACTATTTACACTGAGCCACTAATAAAACTGGCGAGTCAGTTGTTTTTTTTTTTATTTCAAACACTGCGAGAATGACGGTTATATAATCCCTCATCTGCTGTGATGGAATTATACAATTACATCATTTCAGATCTATTTCCAACACTGAATCATTTTCCATTGTACGCTTCGAGTAGTTGTAGGCTCCTCCAGTTCTAAATTCATTTCATTTTCACTTACTGAACAAATGCACAAAAGAATTTGCAGTTTAGCGATGACGAGGTAAACACTTTATAGTATTACATCTATGACACTTTTTGCAAGGAGCTGGGTAAACACTTCACATGAAATGAAAGGCTTAAAACCTTTCATTTTAAAAACCATTTGAAATCCTAAATGTTTTCTTAGACTTGTTTTCGTAGCTTCTTCGATATATGTGAATTTTCGTTATTTGAATTGGAATTTCCGTAAGCTAAAAAAATATTGGAAGACTGTAATTAATATACATATAAATGTCAAATGCTTTATTTAAAAAAAACAGTCTCGATAGGCCTGCACTAGTTGGCATGGACAGTTTTTTTTTTTTAATAGGTCTATAACTGAACCTTCTTTCATTAAACCAAAAAATAAGCATAACACTTTGGAGCTCACCCGGGTTTTGTATATTTGATCGTGTCTCTGTATGGTTACCCTGCCAGTTTTACCCGTGTGTGAAGTGTGATATATATATATATATATATATATATATATATATATATATATATATTATATATATATATATATATATATATATATATATATACATATACAGGTGTATATAAATACATATTAAATATATGGAATATATATATTCATATATGTATATAAATGATAATTGACCCAGTTACACGTATCATATATTTCAACAGAACTAAATAAAGGGGAAACAATTCAGGCGACAAACCCCTTCAGCAGCGAAGAGCATTTCCCAGCATCAATCACATATGCAAGCACAGCCTACATGTGTCCCTGCGTGTAAATGTTTGCACATGCATTGTATGCAAACGTCGATGCATTTGTTTGCATTCCCTTACGTTTTCAAACGGTAAATTTGAACCACTTTGTGCATACATATTCCAGTGGGTTATTTTCTGTTTGCAAGCATTTAAAATAACATTGGAAATGTGCATTACAATGTATATATATATATATAATATATATATATATATATATATATAT
>NC_089755.1:10295966-10303466 GCF_040412425.1 Macrobrachium rosenbergii
ATAAACCAGATGTGAAGTTAACTTTTTGTAAGTGAGTGATTATAAAACGTTGTATTTAATCAAAGTTCTTTCGCCAGAATGTCGAGGGGGATGTTAAAGAAAGTGAGAAGTTGCAAGACAAGACTGACATATTAGTCTTATAGGGATACGAAATCAAACACATTTCTAGATACAGAAGGTGGTCACATTTCTAGAAATTTGGGTACATGCAGATCTCTTTCAGTCCTTAGGGCAAGAAAACTGTGTAGTTTGCATGAATTGTAGCCATGAACACATGCGTAGATGCAGCTGGAACTTAAGGGTTTACCACAGAAGACGAGAACTCTACTGTATGGTTCCTGGTCCTGGGTTCCGGGTTGCATTTTCTCGAGATGTAACCGAGTACTGAGACCTTTCTCTGAAAAAAGCGGGATGCCATATGTTAAAAACTAACCATAGAATTTTCTTGAAAATAATCTCATTATGTTTCCCACTCCCGAATTACTCTAACGTTATTAATCTAACCTAACCTAACCCATTATTTCAAATGATACTGAATTCCCATGTTATTCCTGGTTCCTGGTTCTCAAGCACTCACGCCACAAACACAGTTGCCGGCACACTTCATTCATCATTCACATGAGGTGCAAAACTTCATTCCCTTGTTGTTTCCAGTTTTAATCGTCTTTAGTTTTACTTTACTTTATAGTACTTCAAAATGTTTATTTTACTTATTTTCAGCAAAAAAACTTTGAAATTGGAATGATGTTTCTAAACTGAATATTACAAAATATTTCCATTTTACTTTTGACCCTCCCTTTTCATTTCTTTTTTTCTTTTTAACTGAGGCGGAGCCTTGCTATTAACTTTGACATCCATCGCTATCCAGGTTAACAACATTCTTCATTTTCAGGGCTAACCGTATAGTATATTCTCCCAGTTTTCTGTTAGGGGGTTGCAGGGTCTGTAAGTAATGTCATGATCTGTTTTTCGTAGGGCTTTACACCTGAATAAATAAATGTTCGGTGCTGTCCTCCTCCTCCTCCTCCCCTGCAGATATCACAGACCCCGTCCTTATATTTATTTACCCGGAAGTCAGCTTTCAAGTGCAACATATTCAGCCTGGCTTTCATTATCATACAAGCATCTTTTGGTCCCAGTTGCCTCAAGTACTTATTTTCCCTGAAGTTTTCTATGAACTTCTGCCTCTTCATTTCTTTCCTCTTTTCTTCCTAGTTCTCTTCGATATCTTGCTTAATTCTTATCTTTATTTCCTTTTTCATGCTTTTTTGGCATATTCTCTCATTCCATTTATCTCTATGTTATATTTAGTGCATATGGTTTCTAAGCTTTTTGTCCAGCACAGACCTTAGGGGCTCTTAGCTGATCTTCTATTATTTCTTTAATTAATCTTTTATCCTCCCAGTTTATAATGTTGTGGAAAAGCATTATTTTTATATTCTATTCTGTAGGCTACTGGCCTTATGCGGACTCACAATAATTTACTGGTGTGTCCCCTTTGGTTTCGTACATTCCTCGGAGGATCCTGTATTGCATTTTCTCAAGGGCATTCAGCTCTTTTTCCGTGATGTTACTCCAAGTCTCTATGTTGGCAAATAATGTTGGTACCACTGATGCGCAATCGACTTTTCTGTACAGCCGCTACGGAATTTAATCAAGGCCACCGAAAATAAATCTATCAGTCGGTGGTCTCGGTATAATGCTGTATGAGCCGTGGCCCAAGAAACTAACTACGGCCCGGTGGTGGCTAACCTATGTCGTTGCCAGAAGCAAATTCTGCTGGTTCTTTAACCTTAAATAAATGAAATAAAACCACTGAGGAGACTAGAGCTGTTTTGGTATGTTTGATGACTGGAGGGTGGATTGATCAACATATCAATTTGTTCAGTGGTTTGAAGATCTGGGCGGACAGAAAAAAGTGCGGACGGACAGACAAATAACCATCTCAGCAGTTTTGTTTTGCGGAAAACTAAAAGTAGACCGTCCCTTCAACATGTCCTGTTATACAGGATGGCTGTGAGCTAATCTCCTAAATTCTTTGACGTAAGTTACCACTACAAATGAAGGATGAGTCTCCTGTGCAGAAAACATCCGCCTTTGTTGGATTTCCCCACAAATTAATCATCAAAACCAAGCAACTCTTTATTACAGTCAAGTGAAAAGGAGAATTTAACGAGAGACAAAAAAAAAAATGAGGAGGTCCATTTTTGCTTCCTGCGTCGTTAAAGTGACACGAGGTGTTAAATACAGGATACAGTCTCCTGAGAAAAGCGGGACTAAATGGATCAAGAAGTAAACATCAATAAGAATAAACCCCATGGGGCCAGGTGCCTCCAAAAGCTCTGTATTTAGGTTCCGTTGTCCTTCTTTGCTTGCTTCTGAGCTTGTCTCTTTGTCTAACTGCTTCCCTGTCTGTCTGTCTGTCTGTTCGTGACTGAGATTAAGCAAAATATTATGCATTTATTTTGACGAAATTTTTACCGAAGATAGATCTTGTATCTAGTAAGAAGTGATTAAATGTTGGAAGAGGTAGGAATGTAATCGTGGAAAGGGACCGGTTTGTGTTCAAATTTGATTAAAATACTCCAGGTTTCAGTAACTGAAATCCTACGTACCATTCCCGTAGATTTTTTCAGCCAGTCAATTCTATCTCAGCCTCTCCGGAGACATTATCCCGACTACTGGCGTTTCCCTTTAAGCTGAAACAACTCGTCCGAATCCCTAGAAGTAGTTTCCAATCGGTTAGAATGCATTTGCTCAAGTGGTACTTTCTCCTACTGGTTGATTTCTCTTCCTTTCTGTACAGTGAAAGTGGTTTCAAATGGTCGTTTCATTTGTCATGGAACTTTCGCTGTGGTAGTGGTGTCTTTCTCATGACCTTCGTTCTGCTCTAAGATAAAAAAAAAATGTGGGAAAGCTAAGAACTTGCTGCTTCCCCCAGCCAGTCTTTTCTTTCAGTGAATGCTTTGTCATCATTTTCATCATTACTGAAGTTTTTTTCTAAGCCGTTCATTGCGCTGTAATTATGACTGCTGTTTATAGAGACATTGATATCGTTAGTGAATGGAGTTTTATGAAGTCTCTTGGGAGGGACAGTATCATATTTATAAAATGATAAGGACATTAATGGTTGGTTTCGATTGCTTATAGATAGCTACAAGATGGGAATTCAAGCAACACTCCTTGTTATTCATGTTGATGGGGTTAGGTCTTTTTATTAATGAGAGCTGATGAAATGTTTGAATCAGTTTCTTCTTCTTCTGCATCTCGTATTGGAAAACTCCTAACAAAACGACTAATTATCTGGGCATTAATTATTATGCGGTATTAGTATCACTGTTAAAGAACGAGTTAATTTGGAAGGGCTTTAACATCATAGTTTAGATCAGTTTCCGTAAGGACCTCCAAGGATTTCAGGAGTACTGATGTCTTACAGAGACATCAGTCTTCCTCTGATATGAATTCAGACTTCCTTTTTCGTTTTCTAAAAGCAAGGAATCAGTCTGAGAACAGAGCAGAAAGGTATGAAGCGTAAAATCATTGTAAATTGGAAGCCTGCTTTTATTTTTCTGAACTCTTCAAGTTCGGCGACATTTTGTCAAGGCTGTAACAAACAAACAAACAAACAAACAAAAACAAAAAACTAAGTCTGAGGTCCGGTTCCTGGGCTGATCGAAGGAGCAGCTGATTCTTAATTAAAATTGTTAATTTACGAGCTCCAATAACTGATGAATATTCATTCGCAATGCGAAAAGACGAGGGTTAGATTTCAAGCATTAAATAACGACAAAAAATATCAGTAGTCTTCATTCATGATTCCTGTTTTGATTTTAATATTCCTAAAGCTTCTAGGGAAAACTGCAAGCTCTCCCTTTCTTTAATGGCTGACAAACTCTGAGAGAAAGTTAAAGGGAAAGTGAAGAGAAGGTACCTAAACCATCCAAAGAGATATTAAATTCCAGTTCGCGAGAAAGGAGATTTAATTCTGCAAACAAAAGAAAGAATTATCAGAAGACTTGCATTATTTCCTAAGTGAAGAATTCCCTGTTCCAACGAGGTTCTGTTTACCTGAGGATTGAGGATTGAGGTTACTGATGACCATGGAGGGGAAATGTACGATGTAAACATCTTATTCATATTTGATGAATTTCCTTCGTGTTTCCAAAATCCCAGCAACCGGAAACTTTAAGACTTCTGGAAAAAATATTAATGCTATGCAAATTTCTACGCTTAATGATGAACGAAAATAAATGTGAAGAAATTCTATAAAAATATGAATTGATAAAGTTTACTGCTCGTATACGAGTATTGAGTGATCTTTCCCTACTGAAAAAAAGAGGAATCGTTAGAAAGACAGAAAATATAATGTCAACTTTGTTGACACAACCATTGTTTTTCAGAAAACATGTATTACAAGAGGTTTCCTTCCTAAATATTATTATTATTATTATTATTATTATAAATAAAAATGAAAACACTCAAACTGGAACAAAACAAAAGAAAGAATTGATTTTTAATTTTTGATACATCTTTAATTATATCACTCTGAACGTCTGCTTTTTTGTCGGGTATGAAACCCCGTTTCCAGGTGGGGGGTGGTTAGGGGACGGTTACCTCGGCCGTCAGTGCACCTAACGCGGTGCACTATAAGCATTATTAAGGTTCTTTGCAGCGCCCTTTGACCCCTAGCTGCAGCCGCTTTCATTCCTTTTACTGTACCTCTGTTCATATTCTCTTTCTTCCATCTTACTTTCCACCCTCCGCTGACAATTGGTTCATAGTGGAACTGCAAAAGTTTTCCTCCTATTCCACATCTCAAACCCTTTAATCTCCATTTCCGTTTCAGCGCTGAATGACCTCGTAGGTCCCAGTGCTTGGCCTTTGGCCTAAATTTCATATTCCATTCCATTGCACAGCATAAACTTGAAGATTAGAATAAACTACAGAAGATAATTGAACCAGTTAAGACCCAGGTGTTTTCTGGTTAATTTCGATTCCATTTGCAGAAATTAAATTGCAAACATACAGAGATTACAGTCTATGGAGCCCTACCTGTATCTCCTGAATGCGCTAGTACAAAGCAGCCCAGTTTTAACAAAATCAGAGAACAAATATATCCATGAACAATTATGCAATGGTTTATTATATATATATATATATATATATATATATATATATATATATATATATATATATATATATATATATATAAAATATATATATATATATATATATATATATATATATATATATATATATATGTAGTTCTTATATACACATACATATATTCATACATGGGGAAAATCATTCCTTGTACAACAGTGTCTTCATTTTAAAACCAAGCCAAAAAGAACCAGACCTACATTTTTATAGAAATATTAACGTCATACATCTTAATACTTTTAACAACGGATGTATAATTGTTTCCATTAAGAAACAATCAGGCTGTTCAGTGCAAACGAAAATCAACTTATACACCAGAGATAAGTGTTAAATCCATTCCTGGCGAAAGAAGAGAAGAAGAAGAATCAGAAGCGGTAGTTCCTGGTCACAGTGAGTCTGTTGATCGTTCCCGCTCTCCTCCACTATAACTGTTTCGGAGTTGGAAAACTTTGTAAAAGCAGTTCTGGGCTGAAGAAGGGAAGAGGCTGGGACTCCTAAAGGCAATATATATAATTTCTTGTTAACTCCAAGTTTCGTTTTGTTTATGTTGTGTCTGATTTATGCTGCCTCCTGCTCTTGGTTCTGTAACTTTGAGTTTCGATGTTCACGTTTGTTGGAAATTGAATATAATATGATATGATTTAGGATTTTCATTATATAGTATCATATTTGTATTTCCGGAGGCTTCTTTAATACTTGTACAACTCTTTGGAAAGTCATGAATTATTATTTGTTATGGTGTCGCTTAGCTCTAATTATTATTATTATTATTATTATTATTATTATTATTATTATTATTATTATTATTATTATTATTATTATTATTATTAACTAGATGGAAAAGGAATTGATACAATCCCAACAAGAAAAGCAGCCAGTACAAAAAGGAAATTGAGAAAAAAATAATAAAAACAGCTACATCAATGTAACTTGATTCATGTTAGCTACAGAGTGATACAGAGAAAGAAATTGGATGATCAGAGTTCATTGGGAGAATTTTGAATAAAGAACTAAAAGTGAAACAAAACCTAAGTTTAGAATATTATGAGTCAACTGCTGCATCATCTGGTGAAGATATTCAGATGCACATTTCACGTTTAGAGGAATGTGTAGTTTCCTATACATTACAACGAGAGAAAAAACAGAAAAGGACTTTTCATATCAGACATGGCCTCACCTCTCACTCGAATTTGTCTGGAATAGGAAGTCAAGTCCATTACGGAGTTTGTTTTTGGAAAAATGATGCAACTTTTAACTTTGATCCCGGGAATGTATCCACCAGACTCCCACAATGGGGAAGCGTTGGACCTCACGGAATCATTATCAGCTCCACTGGATAATTTGTATTTTTTTTTCCTTTCTGCATCTATTTTTTACTTTTATTTTATCAGCCATGTTTGTGAATGTGCGTGATGTATCTATCTTATTACTTTCCTGAGAATCTACAAATTATTATAATTAAAATTAAAAATGTCCTCTGGAATATCTGAAATATCTTCATTTATAGAGATAAGTAAATTTTTATTTTTTTAATTCCAGAATTCTGCTCACAGGAATCCCCCAAAAAAAAAAAAAACTTTTCCCGTCGCCCGCGCCCTCGTTTATCGACTCAGAGACCGCCCCTATTAAGGTGTGGCGCTGTTACGTGAAATTCCATAAAAAAAGAAAAATAAAAGTGGAAAAAATCAGTGCTTGTCAATGCTTCTCGGAGTTCTTTGCACGACCTTCTTCGTAAGCTCAGGACCTCCTTTGCATGTTGCAGGATGCGTTGCAATACTTCCTTCTTTGTTTTTTGTGATGTGTTTTAACTTAATTGTCTGCATTCTTTTTTTTTTTTTCTAAATTGATTTTGGCTGAAATGTCTGACTTATTTTTTCCTTTTCATCCTTTTTGCGTTTTTGTAAACGAACTAAATCCAAGCAACTTTTGTTCTCTCTCTCTCTCTCTCTCTCTCTCTCTCTCTCTCTCTCTCTTCTCTCTCTCTCTCTCTCTCTCTCTCTCTGGTGAGTCTCAAACAAGACGAAGTGGAAAAGAAGGTATTATGATCTTGTTCCCCCAAATCCAGAAGAGCCTCTAGTATCAAAAGTTCTTTTCTTCCTGGTTGGAAGTCTTCTCGATGTGACAAGTCTTTTGTTCCCTCTGACTAAACTACAGGTCCTGTGTTACTGCAATAACCAGAATGGCCTCTTTAGTTCTCGATTTCTTCACACCTTTTGGATATCGTCACTACAGAAGCCTTTGATCCAAATGCAATAAATATGAAGTAATTCTGATGTCCGTAGCAGGATTCGAGCCCGCATCCAGAGTATCGGAACGAGGTCACGTTGCTGACCTGAC
>NC_089755.1:10308466-10353466 GCF_040412425.1 Macrobrachium rosenbergii
ATATTGAATTCCATTTCACTCTTCCAAACAAAGAACGAGGCATAATAATAAGCAGTAAAGAGAATAGTTATAATAACAGGTAGTGAGAATTAGAGGTAGGTAGGAAGGGTGCGACTCGAGAGCAGAGCGAATCACAATTTGTGTCGTTTAAGAAAGGGCATTTTACCGTGTTCGGACCGTGAGAGAAGTCGTTCAAGAAACGAATCCTAAGGCCGAGAAAAGCGGAGCCCATTTCATGTACACAAAGTAAATTAGAAATCGCGTCGGCAATTCCGATCGTTATTGTTTGCATATAGCGGGAATCATTCAAAACCGTGTCAGTGAAGTAGCAAACGAACTGAAATAGCAATTTTACAATAAAGGTACCGTTCAACAACGTAAATTTACGCAGGCAGGCTAGCATTTCTCTTTTCATTCTTTTGTTTAATGTCCGGGTGAGAATACGATAACAAAGACAAAGTTGTTTGGTAATTTAGTTTTCCATCTGTAACGTAAAACGCTATGCATGATTGGTATATTTAAAGTAAAATCTGGATACCTGCATTTGTTTTTATGCGTTGTTTTGAATTTGGTGCTAAAAGGAAATACCCGCCATCTTGGATTCCTCCGCCCGTGTTCGCGCGGTTGTTTTGAAATTGTTCAAACTGTTTGTGAGAGAACCGCCATTTGATGTTGTCGCCGCCTAAGGTTTTTGAAATTTAGGCCTAATGGGACTTTTCCGCCATCTTAAGACCTTGTTATTGTCATCCGCTGTTGTGACCAGACTCTGCCCGAGCCACTCTTGGGTCATTTTTTTCCTTTCGTGCGAACCCACCTCCTAATATCTTAGCTAGACGGACTTGGTAGACAAAAACCAAAAGATAATTTAGGCAGGAAAGATAGGCCTTAGTTAGGAGTAATACCACAAGTTCCTATACAAATACCTGCTATAAAAATCATATAAAGAGAATTTAAAATTTTACGATAAACTTTTGTGACGTCGGCTCCCAGGAAAATTAAGATAATAAAGCCATCCCTAAGGAAGCCAAGACGACGCATCTATCTGATATTATTAAGATCCATGCCATTGTGCATTTATAAGATCTTTGCTTTACATGTTCTCAAACAGCAAGAAATTAGCTGATTGAAAATTCTCTCTCTCTCTCTCTCTCTCTCTCTCTCTCTCTCTCTCTCTCTCTCTCTCTCTCTCGTCATTCAAGTAAGCATTCCTAACCTAAGTGTACGTGACCCTCTTCAAAGAAAGAACGGCCGACACTAGGCTAATTAATTCGAATACAATAAACCAAATAAAAGAAACACCTCTGTCCACAATAGATGAGGACAAGTTAAGAGTAATTACGATACAGTGATAAACTGTCGGTCACGAGTGAGGCCTGCTATCCAGACCGAAGCAAACAGTAGTTTTCACCCTCTGAAAAAGAAGGGGCCAGCACTGGGGCCGGTACTGGGACCAGCCACTCACGAGGATCTTTAAAAAAAAAAAAAAAAAACCCAAATTCACTTTATTCCACAGTGCCAATAATTTGCAGCACTGTCATCACTTGAATAGCTTCTCTCTCTCTCTCTCTCTCTTTTACCTTCCCTTTCTCTCTCATTCGATTGTTGCACTCTGCAGAGGTGTAGAGTGCCTTTCCTCCCATATAGCCTAGTTGGACTCCAGTAGAGGGTCCCTAGGAACACATTGGCACCATAAGTGCCACCAACCAAGCATCAGGAAAATAAATAAAACAAAAAAAAAAGGGAACACAGAAAGAAAGTTCTTCTGGAACCTAACCTGCACCAGTGCCTAGGGATACTGAGTGCCACCAGTGTGACCTGTACACGGCACACCCAAACTACAGTGCCACCTTTTGAAAGGTGCCACGTCATTGAAGAGACACTTCCTCGCTGCCCAAGTACGCCCAGTCGACCCGGTTAGACGCCCTTCCCCACCAGAACCATGGCAGCAGAGCATTATAAAACTTTCCTGGGGCTGGGGACGGCGGCAGGTCTCACCGGCCCGGAACTTACCACCTGGGTTAAGGAGCAAGTGGACGACTTGGCCAAGCGGGAGAAGGAAGAAAGACTCGTATGAAGCAGAGGAAGTATGAAGCCGAGCAAAGGCAATATGAAGAGGAAAGAGAAGAAAGAAGGAGACAGCATGAGTTAGCCTGCAAGGAAACTGAGTTAGCCCTAAAGGAGAAGGAGCTCTGAGCTTGAGAGAGCGAAAATGGAGAATGCCGAAGCTATGGCTAGCCATCAAGCCTTCAGTCCTACACCTGCTGCATCAAACGCTCCAATTTTGAGCATCAATTCCCTAGTCCCCAAGTGGACTGAGGACGAGCCAGAAGCATGGCTGGAGGAGATCGAGGCTCTTTTCGATAACTACAGCACCACGGAGACGGAGAGCCTTAATACTAGCCAAGCATATGGAGGGAAAAGCCAAGGCAGCGCTTCGCTCACTGGAGAAGAGCCAGAGAGGCAACATGGCGGAAGTTCGTAGAGTCATTACCAAGGCCTACGAGATAACCCCAGAAAAATGGAGACAACGGTTCCGAGGTCTTGCCAAGGAAGTCGGCTGGTCTTGGACGGAATGGGCATGTCACAAAACCCAGTCCGGTACGCGCTGGTTCGACTCCTTGGCCTGCACGACGTTTGAGGATCTTTTCAATCGGACCATGCTAGAAGACCTTTTCCAATGTGTGCCTGGGCCCCTTGCTGTATATCTTAATGATAAACAGCCCTCCACACTTATGGAAGTTTGTCGCATGGCTGATTCGTGGGAAACCTTCAATCAGTCGCATAGCACCTCTCAGAAGCGAATCATCCCTCCGGCCTACCTCTCGAACTCCACTCGCCCGAAGAATGGACTGCCTAGCAAGACCCTGTGCAACTATTGCAAGAAGGGGGGCCACGCTGAAGCTGAATGCCGATACAAACTCGGCACTAATAAGCAGCCTAACCCTACCAGCCAGAACTCCGCTCCCGATTCATCCGCTCAGCCCTTTCCTCCAACAGTTACTGCAGGCCACCGAGCCCATCCAAAGGCCCGTGCAAATCCTGTGGGGCTGCTAGCCACTACAATGCTGGATCTCCGGCCTGTCCACATCATGTCCCCACCACCAAATTTGTCAACCTAATCAGCACTTCATTTTCTGCTGCTGGTCCGCACCGGATCCTTTACCCCGAGAGACTGGAAACCCAGTACATCTTGGTGGCCTCTTCAGAGCACTAGCCTGCCCGTGACCCTTCCGGTCACAGTAGACACTGCGGCAGACATTAGCCTGATCACTAGGGCCCAAGTGCCAGCCGGTGCCATGGTTGACGAAGAAACCCGGTGGGAAATGAAGTGGATAGAGGGCCACACCATTACCGTTCCTACGGTCCAACTCCAGGTAATGACACCTTGGGGCACGATACCCCACCGCCTTGGCGTGGTAGGTGGAATTCGGCCCGGAGTGGTCTTCTTGTTGGGTCAGGGGATCTTCTTTGCGGAAGCCCGTTACCAACGCCACTCCAGCCACGTTACCTCCTCCACGGAGGCCCCAGTTGTAACTCCCAACAATGACAAACCTCCCCTTCCGCCCACCAAAGTGGTCCATGGAAGGGGCGCCACCTAACCTATTTCAGGCCTAGCCCTCTCCAATCGCGAAGGGCTGGCCCACCAAGAGGTCCTCCCCTCCGCGAAGAGAGATTCAGGAGGAGCAGTACCGCTGCAGGACGTGCAAGCGGGCAGACCACTCCACAAATTGGGAGGACTGCCCAAGCAAGCAACGCCCAGCGGACGCCCCGAACAAAACTCAGGAGAGGCTACGATCTCCTGCTGGGGCAGGAATCTCTGCCGCAGCCAAACCCAAGTCGTCTGAGAGGTATTGCACCTCTGGACCCCTTGTCAGGCATGCCTGACCCTCAACTGCTGCCAGTGCCACTTGCGAGCACTGAGCAGTGCCAGACTCCGTCCGCCACGGACGTTGAGCTACCAATGGAAAAGGCTCCTATGCCGGGTCTAAATCATGAGGCGAATCCTCCGGGAGATTTAGGATTCCCCATGCAGTTGATCATCGCGACTGAGAGCCTCCAGCACCCGAAGCTTCTTCTTTGCAATTCTTTGACTCCAGGGATGAACCCCTGGAGGATCGAAATGGTACCCCTTCCTTGGAAGACCAGGAACTGGCATCCTCGGACACAGAAGTCGAGATCGCTCGCTCCGGTTGTCGCAGCAGCTGGAGTAGGAGTCCTCCCGCAGCTTTTGCAGTTGCCCTGACTTCGCGCCCGCTAGCCCTTCTGGCCTGTCCCCGGGTCGGTGCTCTCATCACCTGCTAGGCCAGCTACTGATAGGCCTTGGAGGAACCCGAAGAAGAAGGAGAAGGGCGGAAGAGAGCCCAGTAGTTGCAAAGCTATCAAGCTCATCCTGGCACTAGTGCCCTCTCGGCACAGTGCCCCTAACATCTAAGAGTGATCCTGGCCCCTTGCCCAGAGAGGTAGCCAGTGTGATCTCTTCCTTTTACTTGTACCTAGCCTAGGCCGCCTTAAAGTACGGTACATCAATTTAGTAGCCTTGTTCTTTCCACTTACCATCGAGCCGCAGTAATCATGTAAGTAGCCTAACTAATTTCAGTAATCTTAACTATTGTGAAACGAGCCACGATGCTCGTGACACGCATGGCCTAAGACCTCAGTGAGGCACCCATTTATCATAAGAGGCAACCCTCATGAATTAACTAGTAAATTTTAATTGTATTAAACATAAACCATGTTGTAATTTAGTTAGAATATTAACTCTTATGTTGGTGCTACGGTCGGGTTAGGATAGGTTAGGCTAGGGAATCTCATAGAATGTACCACTAGGCTAGGTCTAAAACACATCATGATTGGAGGAGGTAGCCTATAATAACCGTGAGCACCTTCCAGTACTATTAGAATTAGGTAAAGTAGTGAATATAGCTCATATCCTATCTAGGGTTAGGTAGTTCTGTAGCTAGGTAGGCTAACCAGGACTAATCTGCTCAGGGGAAGGAGAGTAACCTACGAGAGGCGAACAGCTTGCTTAGTATAGACCTTCACGCCCGAAAAGGGAGTGAAGGCCCTCTTAAAGGGGGGAGCTTTTATAAATATTTACGCTGTTCGCCCTCGAACATTTAGGGATAGTAGTATCAGCCTGATCAAGACAGGAATTTGCTTTGTCCCACGCTAGGTGCATCTTCAGTTCAAACTTTAACGTCCATTGAAAGGATAGGTAGCATTTAGCCATTTTTCCCCTATAGGAAAATTCCCATATCAGCCTTAAAAATAGGTGGTCCTAAGGTCCTTTTTCCTTTCTACCTGTCTCATGGCGAATGTTTTGAAAACAAGAACGTGGACACCTGGTGTGACTGTTCTGACCTAGGCTGGTCAGGGAACTTCAGAGAGAAACTAGCCGCCGTCTCGGGCAGACGTCTGGAAGGTGGCCCTGTCCCCTTTCTTTTTCTATTATGCTATTAGTGAAGTGAAGAAGCAATTGCGAAGCCCCTCTCGGCGGTGTTGGTGCGCACAACGTTCGTCCTAAGGTAAAGTCGCTTTTTGTTCAAAACTTCGCCCATTCTTTTATCTTTTTTCTGTATTTCGCATTTCTTTTGTTTCCTCCTTCATCCCCCACTTACTGTATATGTGTTTACGAAGTCTAGATTAAGCCTAATTATTATATTGTTAGCTTCAACCCCGTTATTCCAGTAAAATACCTAGGATTTAGGGTAAGCAAAATCAGGTTAAATCTCGATGCTTTTTTATGCCTAAGCGTCCGAATGTTTGGAAGAACCGTTGTTTTAAAATCAAATTCATCTCAAATATTCTTTGTTAAGGTTAATAACCCTTAACTGGCGACCTTTGGCTAATTAACGACTGTTCTTGAGGTTAACTTTTTGGCTTCAAGTGGCAGGTTACGTGTAATCTTGGTTTGCAGGGCCGTAAAATTACGTAAATTGAATAATACATGATCAACCAAGACCCTCACACGTAATAATAATATATATATATATATATATATATATATATATATATATATATATATATATATATATATATATATATATATATATATATAATATCAATATATATAGCTCCAACATCTGTGTCCTGATTTCACCTCTGGGAAATGAACAGTTTCTTCCAGTTGCCTTCGTCATCAACCAATGACAACTTTTGAAAGGAGAAGGAATTATTAGTCTTGGGCCGCTTTTGTGAGAGGCGCCGCCGTTGTTATCAGTGGAATTATTCCTTTTTCTTTTTCTGTTGAGTTTTTTTTTCCCAGGATGAGAAATGAAGTGGTGGAAGGGAAAGGGAATACGAGAGAGACCAGATAAACGTCTACAAACATTATCATTATTATTATTATTATTATTATTATTATTATTGGAAGCATATCAGTTTTCCTGAATCACTTACTGGAACTTGACACGTCATGGAACTTTCTTTATCCTAAGCTTCCTCTTCCAACCTGACTGATTGACTGATTTCAAAACTGCCATCACAACAACAGCTGTAGTCATTGGTGACTGATGTACAGCATTATATATATATATATATATATATATATATATATAAATATATATATATATATATATATATATATATAATGTGTGTGTGTTTGTACGTGTGTGTGTGTGTGAGTGTGTACTGTCAAAAAATGGTAAAAATGAAAAGCAAGTATATTTTTATAAATATGGACTTGAGAGTAAGACAGGATTCGTTAACCTCCACCTCACCCTTAGTTTGAAAAATGTTCAGATACATGAAAATTTATTATTTCAGAGTGTATTCACAAGCGGAAAATAATTAAAAACATTGAATCAAGTGGTTGTACTATAGTTTATTAAATTTCTTTTAAATTTTTTTATTAATACAGTTTGGTTCATGTACCATTGGATCTTATGTGCTTTGGCTTTAAGCCTCTTTTTTTATATCTGGTGTGTTGTTTAGTTCCTTCTCCTGTACTTTGTAGCTCTCATTCAGTTCCTCTTTGTTTTCTTGCTTATTAGCCTCTTGTCTGCCATTTCTTTCAGTTTACTTAAGTTCAGATCCCATGGCCATGATTTGTTTTGCTAGATGCCTTTTCCAAGGCGGTTGCTGTTTTGGTTTCTGTTGGGTTGGTTGTGATGGTGGTGTTAGTGTCTGTATTCCCATGAGTTCTACTACTAGTCTTGCTCCTGCATATGCCAGGTTATTTGCTTCTGTGATACTGGTGGTGTGGATTAGTCTCATTATTTCATTAACTTCACTTGTTTTCTCCCTTATTTTCTTTGTGTTGTAGGCTTTCATGGATGGGATCTTTGTTCTTTCTGTGTCTGTCTTCATCCATTGTTTGATGTTTTCCAACCATTCCGACCTCTCTGTTACATCTTCGGTGTTTCCTCGTGTGTCGTTGTTTGGTAGCTCGTCATTACTGTCGTTTTCTGTGTCATCGTCTCTTAGTTCGTCTTCTTGTCCTTCGTTGCTGGGTGTTATTTCTCTTTCCAGTTCCTCTCTTTTGTTGTGGAGAGCCAGTTCTTTTTCTTTATGTTCCTTACTTGGTCTGCCAGCCTCTGTTCTGTTTGAGGGATGTTATTTCTCTCGCTCCAGATGTTGACCAGTCTTCTTCTGTATCCTCTTTCTGTCGGGTTGCTTCTGATGTAGCATCTCCATATTTCCTTATTTTCTGCTCTTGTCCATTTCTTCTTCTGGTTTGCCTCTGTAGCTCCATTCTCTGGTTGCTAGTTACTGTCGTTGTGGTGGTCAGTTGCTGGGTGACGACCTCCAAGTACCTGACCGTCCTCCCCGTCGATTGGGCTGTATACCTGGCTGCCGGACGAAGCTCCTCTATTGCCAGAGGTTCCATTTATGTCGTTGTCGTTTATTCTTTCATTTCTCTCCATCATTGCTGAGTTTTGCTATTTAACCCATAGCTGGACTTTACCCCATCGGGAATAGGTACTCATTTACAGCTGAGTAGACTGAGGAAATTGTGGTAAAGATCCTTTCCCAAGGAATCAACCAGCCCAAGTGGTGCTTAACCAATCCATCGATGAGCTAAACCACTCTGCCACGGCACCCATTTATTATTATTATTATTATTATTATTATTATTATTATTATTATTATTATTATTATTACCGAACCCAGGGACCTTTCCAGCGAAAGAGAAGGGATTAGCAGTAATCTCATTATCTGCTTAACCTTCCCCGTGAACTAAAAAATGGATATTAGGGAATACATTCACCTATAAGTGTTGTCATATATAATGAACAGCATAATGACAATCTTTTAAACAGGTTTAAAAACGTGAAACCAAGGACATGGAAAATATAATTAACTCTCATTAATGCATAAGAATTTAATTTTGATTTTTATTGTTACTTTATTTTTTAAAATGAAGAGAGACACAATTTATTGTATTAATGCTTAAGAAATTTAATTTTCATTTTCATCTTTATTTTTGAATAATGAAGAGAGACAATTTATTCTATCAATGCTTAGGAAATTTAATTCTTATTATTTTTTGAATAATGAAGATAAGAATAATTTACTTTGACTCGCTTAGAAAAATTTGTATGAAGTCTCCTGGTAAATTAGGTGTCACAATCTTTACGGTCAGAGCCGTCCAGCGCTCCTTGGAGCGTGAACGTTAAATATTTTGCTATTATAAAGATTATAAGCGCTTCCTCCAACTCTGCAATTTTGGTTGTTTGCAAAAGAGGCGATGAAGATTTTTGAGGGAGTGGGCGTTTCCTGTTACATCAAAACAAATTAGGAAATTAAAAATGGACTAAAATTTCTGTACCCAGAGAGAGAGAGAGAGAGAGAGAGAGAGAGAGAGAGAGAGAGAGAGAGAGATCCCTTCTTGGGTATTTATTGAAGAGACTACAAACACTCACACACACCATATATACAATATGAATATATATATATATATATATGTATATATATATATATATATATATATATATATATATATATATATATATATATATATATATATATAAACTTGGGATTTAGGATGAGGTTGGAAGCCCCGTATCAGGACAATTACCCCCCAGTGGACAATTACCCCCATTTCCTCTTACCCCGAGGACAACTACCCCCTAGGACAACTACCCCCTAGGACAATTACCCCCCGAAGACACTAAGTCAGCTTGAAACCATTTAGGAAAAAATTTATAACAAAAATTTTCAAAATTATTTAATTGCAATAGATCGTAAATATTCACCCAGATCTCTGTTTCCATAATTTTCAGTAACTGAAATAATACGGGCTGAAACATCTAAATATTTCTTTCGAGATGGCTGTCTAGCAAAACCTGCAAAAGATTGAACCATATGCATTTGTTGTAACCCTTGCTCTCTTTTAATGTATGTTATAAACTTCCAAATATTTGGATGGCAACAACCAACATTTGCTAAAAAAAACTCCTGTGCCACCCTTCCACTGCATTATTTGTTCTAGGAAGTTCATCTGCAGTTCTGTTATACATATTCCATAACTCTATTCCAAACAATGGTTCGCGCCGTCGTCCTCTTCGACATGGACGTCCTAAGTAGGTGTCTTCAAAGTAATCTTGCACTTCGTATGTTTCAGGGGAGAAATTCACAACAGGGTTTCAAATGATTTATCAACATCACAAGCCGGTACTAGAGCTAAAGCGGCTATCATTTTCATCGCGATGGAAAAACTCTCTATCGTCTTGGTATCGCTGCTGAAATCCATTAGACTGAATTTTCCTGTATATGCTTTTGTAAGAAGTGAAAAAACATCCCTTTATTTCGGTTTGCGGGAATGCCAGTTTTAAACTATTAATCATGGCTTTTTCAAACTCTACCATGATAGTCTTTTGAAAAATCATGTTTCAGTATTTCAACTGCTCCAGTAAGTTCGAATAAGTTGTTTGGCTTTTATCAGGCAAAAAGAGCGTATATTAAAGGCACTGAACGATCATTTATCAGTGCATGAATTGTGTACAATTATGAAAAGATTGTAGGCCCTGTTTTGAACATTCCATCTAGCGACCAATGTGACGTTTGACTTAGGTAATCCAAGTTTTTCTTTGTTCCGAAGATGAGAATTCGTTTCTCAACTGGCCCAGAGTCGAAAAGCAGAAAATCTTGACCATCCTGTGTTTTGGTCTGCTCATCTGTTAAAACAAGTTCTTGGCTATTTAAAGGCAACGGTCTTGAAAGAGATAAACGTTGTCGATATTTTCTAATGTTACGTTTTAAATGATGAATCAGTGGTAGAGTTGCTCCACTTTCTTAATCAATGGTGCTACAAGCTTTCAGAAAGAATTACTTGCGGTGTTTCCTCGGTCTCGATGGCTCGCTTCTTGACCTTTTGGATAGTTAAAGGCAGCTATAATTTTTTGCTTGAGATGGCGCATGGGTGTGGGTATGAAGCCTTCATGACAACTTCTTTGCTGCATATGTATTTTTTACTTTAGCTTTGCAACTGGCTTTGTTTCTTTCTTTCTTAGGCACTCAAAACGACACTAAACCATTAGCCAAATCTTTCTGCTTAACGATATAAATATCCATCAAGCACTAGTCTAATTTTTCCTCTAGAACTTTTGATAAATTCCATGTTGCTTAAGGGATCTCAGCGGTTTCACTAATGCAAAGAAAATAGAGAGAGTCAGCTTGAAACATTTAGGAAAAAATTATCCCAAACAATTTGGAAATTATTTAAATGCACTTAAGAACAATTAAAGAGAGTAAGTAATGACAGAAACTATTTAATTGCACTTAAAGCAAATGAGAGTAAGTAACGACAGAAACTATTTAATTGTACTTAAAAGCAAAACTATTTAATTGCATTTACTGAGATTAACGTCAATTTAATTAAAGGGGGTGGTTGTCCCAGGGGGGTAGTTGTCCTGGGGGTAGTTGTCCTCGGGGTAATTGTCCATGTTACAAATTGTCCATGGGGGATAATTGTCTAGACTATTTAGCCCCATAACGTTATGCGTCAGCTACGAAAGTAATAGGAACTCAGTATTACATTTAACCTGATTAATGATGCTATATTTCATATTAAATAAGCCTTGAAATACTTTGACTAATCTCTCTCTCTCTCTCATTCTCTCTCTCTCTCTCTCTCTCTCTCTCTCTCTGCTGTATAAGATAGTTTCATTGTGGCTGTAATTCGAAAAGTTGAAATACTGATGAGGACTTAAAATATTATATATATATATATATATATATATATATATATATATATATATATATATATATATATATATATATATATATATATATATATATATATATATATATATATATCCAACCAGAGGAGAAGGCATGCCCCAGAAGTCTTGTAAGAAAGGTTTATTAGAAAAAATAGCAAAAAGTTTCAGGAGGAGCATCTTATTTTCACGATAAAGGAAACAACATGCCGACAAGCGAATTGATTGAATAAAATAATAGACATAATATTTTATTGATAAAAGTTTTTACAGGGTTGGAATTAACTCAAGGAAACAAGTATCCAGGAAGGGAAAAAGGGACAGAATGCCAATGTAGGAGTCCCCGTAGGGGGGGGGGGCGGTATGCCGTTCATGCACCTCACGCAGATGCACTGCAGGCATTACTTAAGGTTCTTTGCAGCGTGCCTTCGGCTCCTAGCTGTAACCACTTTCATTCCTTTTACTGTACCTCCTTTCATATTCTTTTTCTTCCATCTTACTTTCCACCTTCTTCTAACAGTTGTTTAATAGTGCAACTGCGAGGTTTTCCTCCTGTTACACCTTTCAAGCCTCTTACTCTCAATTTTCCTTTCAGCGTTGAATGATCTCATAGGTTCCTGCGCTTAGCCTTCGGCCTAAATTGTATATTCTCTCTCTCCCAGTATAGGACCGCAACCAGAACAGCAGAACTCACGAGTGGTAAGTCGGGGAAAAGATTCCTTTGACCCTTCAGTTCACGAGACATTGTAAATGGCACCGCCGCTTTTGTTTATGTAGTTAAATAGTAGTACTATTAGCTGATTGGTGCAGACGTCTCCTTATCAATTATCATATATTTACTTACGTATTTAATAAGAACTAAAAGACGTTGATAGAAAAAATAAGTGTGAAAAATCTGCAACGTGAAAAATGGGGTTTTAAGTGTTTCTTTTCAGGATTATATAAAACGCTTTAGGAGTAAGGAAATTACGTAGAGTAATACCCTCATGCATTGCCGTCTGGCTCCTGAGACTGACGAAGGAGACGTGGAGGGGTTCGATCCCGACGTGAGTCAGAAATTTATTTCTGTTCCACACGTGATTGTGTGTTGATTATTTTATTATATATATATATATATATATATATATATATATATATATATATATATATTCAGAGAGAGAGAGATAAGAGAGAGAAAAACAGAGAGAGAGAGAGAGAGAGATATTAGAAGAAGCAATGGTGCCTTCTGTCCATACACCACGCCCTTCCCTATCCTGAAAGAGTGATATTCATGCAGGTATGTTAATACTTCTGATAGAATTTTGAACACAACTTATGCGGCATTCATTGTCTTGCATGTTCGTTGCTCATCATAATTAGATAATGGCAAGTTACTATAGAGTTTCATAGCATCTCATTCTAGAGTTTCAATTACATGATGCAAATTAAAGGCTTGCAAAACGGTAATAGAGCCAACCATGATTGCATATAATTACAAAACCATAATGACTTTGAGCTTAAGAAATTATGTATTCTGTATTTATACGGCGCAGTGGTTTTGAAAAGGGGTTGGTGGTGGTTAATATTAAATCTAATGAAAGTGGGCTTTTCCCTCATAATCTATGTCTAACCTTAACTTGGAAATATGCTTTCCTCCAGACATAATTATGAACGATACGTTTCGCGATACTGATTTCACTTCCTTTTGACAGGAAAACTGTTCAATTCATAATGCACACAACGTTAGGCGATGGTTTACAGAACAACCAGATATTGAACTCCTGGAATGGCCTAGCAAAGGGGGCGACATGAACCCTGTAGAGCATGTAAGAGGAAATATAGTTAGCTGTTGGGAGCAAGGACAGGAGCGATCTCACCAAGCAACGTCTGCTTGAGCACCCATTGCGGGAGTGGGAGTCATGCCGACGAAATCATACAATAAATGATTTACAACCGCGCCGCGTCCATGCCAGACAGGGTGCAGGAGTTGATCGCAAACGATGGAGGCTGGACAAGATATTGATTCATATGTGGTTTCAATGTTATTTAGTTATTAGGTTTCTACTCCGGTGATGGAAATAAACATGGTGGCAAGTTACATTTTGGTCTACGCTGTCGATTATCAAAGAACAAAATGCTTGCCAACTTGAAGTCTGCATAATACCAATTGGGATTGGATATATATTATTATTATTATTATTATATTATTAGTAGTAGTAGTAGTAGCAGTAGTAGTAGTAGTAGTAGTATGGCTCACACAATAATTCTATTTTTGAAATATCATTTTCATGGTTCTGAATATTCGAGAAATATGTCATACATTCTTTAAAGGAAGTATATAAATGAAATTACTGGAAACTTTAAGACGAAATGTGAACACGTCTACTACAAGGATATTTCAGTGTCTCATGACCTTTTGAACCTCAAGACTGAACAACTTCATGCAAAGGTCAATCCTCAGTTAAAAAAAAAGAGACACGATGATGCCATCTGTCCTTAATCTCGTTGTGCAGGGCAGAAACGTTGAACAATGACAAAGCATGGAAGGAAGGGAGGCGACGTTGACGATATTTTCTGTATTTGTAAAACCTTTTGAGTTTGCTGCAGAATTTCCTTCAGAAAACAAATGCAGTAACTACATTTGAATAAAACTTTTATGAACTTATTTCTTTAAAATCATATGCATAGTCCACAACCCATTTCAGAAGACGAGAGAGAGAGAGAGAGAGAGAGAGAGAGAGAGAGAGAGAGAGAGAGAGAATGGGTATCATGTAATAATCACACAAATACCTAAGTGTAATTGTTTCTTAATGACATCAGATAAATTTATTTTGCTAATCTATTTTCTTAAATGGTGGCCAGCATTCTTTTATGATATTAATGAGTGAACAGCCAAGACATGCCATTGCTCCAGCATTTACGTGGAAAACAAGTTCTTTCCTCATTCCTCTCTTGGAAGCTGAGGAGAACCACTGTCAGGCAGCCTCTTTAAAGAGATGAACATAAAAATATATAGCTTTTTAAATATTGTTTGTTAATTAATATATATATATATATATATATATATATATATATATATATATATATATATATATATATATATATATATATATATATATATATATTATATAATCCATTTGCATTTCACCCGGCAATGTTGACTAGATGAGCGTGTTTATTGGGAAGTGTACAAGATATTAGTACAGTATAAATGAAATGCTCTCTGCTATGCTATTCTTCTACTTCGACCACCTGCAGAGGGACCTTGGTTGGATGGCTTCCACTTAAAAGATTGGTTGCAGATGAATGACACTTTTCTAAGTTGACAGATTCCAGATCAAGCTCTTATGGTATGAACCTATGAAATCATGGGAGGTCACATTCCACTTTTTTGGTCTGATGGTTGGCTGCACCATCAATGACTCCAGCCTTGGCTCTGAGACATAAATATTAGCTTTATTAGCAATTATACTTCAAATACTTGGTGTTGGTTATTGATCCACATAGAAACGCCAACACATATAAATGATGATATATATATATATATATATATATATATATATATATATATATATATATATATATATATATATATATATATATATATATATATATATATAATATATATATATATATATATATATATATATATATATATATATATATATATATATATATATATGAATATCTTTCCTGTAATACTACAGTGTAATATGAAAATAAGAAGGCCCATAAAACACTATTTAAACTTGTTGAAACCATATGTTTCAGGCACTTGTTTCTGCTGTTCACTGGTAGAATATGGACAGGTGGAAAGTTACAATGGTATATATACAAAAACATGAAAGGTGTGGCCTTGGGCCTCCGATGTTAAGGAGGTGGCGTTTCTTAGAAGGAGGAGATTGACCAAATTCCCTAGTGGTTTTGGCCTCATTAGCTCCTGTTTGGCGATGGATCTGGCGGTCGCGTTTCTTGGGTCATCTTCCTTAAAGGGGTCCGAGGATTAGGTGTCAATGGCGTCCGATTTCCAATGTCCCTCCTGACAGGTTCATATTGTTGGTTTGATTGATGATAGCAGATTCCAGCATCTTTCTTTTGTCACGGACAGCTACTCTTGAAAACCAACTCCGCCCCACTCAGTTAATGACATGCCCTGTATTTCTAATATAGGAAAATTCCGAACTCTCCAGCGTAGCGTACTGATCTTTTGTGCTCTGTTATTCTTTGCGAGAGCGATCTACCTGTCTCGCCTACATAGATGTCGCGACAATTACTACACGGTCGCAAAGAATAACAGAGCACAAAAGATCAGTACGTTACGCTTCGGAGATTTCGGGAATTTTCCTACATATTAGAAATACAGGGCATGTCATTAACTGGAGTGGGGCGGAGTTGGTTTTCAAGAGTAGCTGTCCGTACAAAAGAAAGATGCTGGAATCTGCTATCATCAATCAAACCAACAATATGAACCTGTCAGGGAGGACATTGGAAATCGGACGCCATTGACACCTTAATCTCGGACCCTTTTGAAGAAGATGACCCAAGAAACGCCGACCGCCAGATCCATCGCCAAACGGGGAGCTAATGAGGCCAAAACCACTAGGGGAATTTGGTCAATCTCCTCCTTCTTAAGAAACGCCACCTCCTTAACATCGGAGGCCTAAGGCCACACCTTCATGTTTTTGTATATATACCATTGTAACTTTCCACCTGTCCATATTCTACCAGTGAACAGGGCACAGAAACAAGTGCCTGAAAATATGGTTTCAACGTTTAAATAGTGTTTTATGGGCCTTCTTATTTTCATATATATATATATATATATATATATATATATATATATATATATATATATATATATATATATATATATATATATACACACACACACACGTGTGTGTGAATACCGTATTGTTTTTTATGATTGTTTTATGTGTTTAAAAGGATATTTATTTTGTCTTAGGCAAGAACTAAAGACTTGAAATTTGCGTGCAACAATGAAAATAGACAATGCTTATTTTATTACAGGCTACTGTAGAATTTTTTGTACATGGTACACAAAAGATATATACACTTGATATCCGAGTAACCAAGCTATAAAGAATATTAACTAAGTATAATTTGAAAGTATAAGAGCATTTAGCAGCAGCCTGTGGCTGATAAATTATGATTCAAACTGTGGCACAATGAGATTACGTTATAGTAAGAATAACTCCCACATTAAAAAGTTGTCAGAGTGATCTCCGCAGCGGTCGGTGGAAAGGAAACTTTGCTCTTAGCTGACCTCTCTTGGCCCTTCTTCTTGGGTAGACGTCCTATATTCTTGGCCGCAACGAATGAGCTAAAAAAATGTTATCCGACAACTGCTACAAAGTGTCTAAAAATAGAATTCCTATCACGATCGCCAATCATTTCATGAAAATTTTCATCTTCTAAACTCATGTGTATCTGTTGGGGAATTCAAAATTTCAATAATTTTTATTCATCCATGTTCTTTTCACACAAAAAAGAGATTCATTTCTAATAACGGTATACACAACGATTGGCTGTTCAAGAAAGAACTACTTTTCCTCCGCTGTTGGATTGAATTACACAGATTTGACGGAATTTGCAGCTTAGAACAGAATATATTCAAAGGAAATTAGTTGGATTACACAAAACAAATGCAGAGCCTCATTGCATATGACAATGGTAAATCGCATCTGCACCTGTAGTTGTTGATATGAATATAAGCTGTAATATGGGGAGGTGATAGTGGACTACAAATGAGATACAAAGGTGGAATTTTGCCATTAGAGTGCGCGAGTCATAAATTGGGTGATCTTCATTGAATATGTCTAATATGTACGTCATATTATTATTATTATTATTATTATTATTATTATTATTATTATTATTATTATTATACTGGATAACCAGGGAAAGCGAAGATAAAAATTCAAACTTGGCCTGCAAAAAGTTAGGACATAACAGTTGACTTATCCTTTTGATGGTCAATGAGTCTCTTGAAACTTCAGATATCTGTCACTGGGAAAACAGGCGATGTAAAATTTAGAAAATGTGAAATAGAAAGAAGCCGCAATAATAATTTATTTACTCCTTTGATAAGGGCGTAATCTACATGTGTATTTCTTAGATTATTTTATCATAAATTGTGCTCACTGGATGTAGGAAACGGAAAAGTCCTCTACTGGGAAGGCAACACGTTCGAAATTTTCCCCTTAATTTTTTTTCTTTTTAGACGAAAGGGTTTTAGATAGTGTAAAGCAATTAAAAATCCATTTGAATATGAGTGTCGGACTGTAATGTTCATGAATTGCTCATAACGAATCAAACTTTATTTCTCAGTTTCGACCTATTTTTCCATATGTATTCTTTTTGCATCATAGACTTACTGATAAAAATTGGAATGAAAATTCTAAGCCTTCTTAATAGAAAATTAGAAAGTGACGTTTTTGCTTATTATGTCTTTTAATAATGAACACTGTTTAGAGTGGTGAGATGGGCCACAGACAGTCGATGACAAATGTATCCAGAGCTCTGTATTAGTCTGAAAAGAGATATTATGATATTCATAAGCTAGAGAGGTATCCACAAATTCGATTCACAGACTACTAGTAAACTTTGTGTGCAATAACAAGCATTTAACCTAACATGATACACAAATTACGACGTACTGGATGAAAGAGCTTAAAGCATTTCAAACGATGAATATCCATGACTGTACTCTGTAGCATTCCAGGAGAGAAAGAGAGAATATTATGTCCATCCCTTCCCAACAGGAAACATACCTTCTAATAGTAGAGAGAGAGAGAGCTCTTCTTACAGCCTATGATCCTCAAGTTTAATGAGCCAGCCTCAGGCTTTGTATCTCCGCCTTACATGACGGTTCCTAGTATTTGTGACAGTAATGTAAGATGGGTTCTTCTGACATTTATGTGATGGTGTATATCTATACATACATACATACATACACACACACACACACATATATACTCGTATATACATACAGTATATATATGACATTTGAATGCACACTTCGTTGTAATCAGTTTCCATTTGTCTTCAGTTGTATCTGGCCTTCACAATGACTTCATCATTTACGTAAGCATGAATATCTTTCGGAAGTATTTTGATCTCTTAAATGCTATTTGGCGTTGTCTGTCTTACGCAGTGTGTTATATAGTTTTCTTCCTGAATTTCATGTAATAGTGTGAACCTTAACCAGTTTTCTTGAAGCCATATTGTAACACCAGGAAAAACCAAGAAATTTAGGCACATGAAGACTACTTTGGTTTTGGTTTCCTTCTTTTCTGAAGGAAGAGTTTTATTTTGAGTGAGATTTTAGATGGCCGGGACTGGTTGATTAGGCGCAGTCCTAAACTGAGCAATCAGAAGCTCATGAACATACTGTTAAAGTCCCATATGATGAGGAGAAGGTTTCGCAGTTAAGCCCTGATAATTTTAATGAATGGAAAGTGAATCACTTCAGCAGGCTGATCCAAATGCTGAAGTTATAACTATTACAGGTTACGTGGACCCTCCTCCGTATAAAAAAAGAAAAGTTAAAAATAACAAATACCAATGGATCCAAAATACAAAAAAATTACCAAGTATTCAAATGCTTCCATTGACTGCTTAGATTATTTATATATTTTTCTCCTGCTGAATTACTTGAGCTTTTTTTTTATGAGCTGAATCTTTTTGCAGAGCAATATACACAAATTATTGTCTGTCAAAACACTTGACCGATAAAGATATTTTCGGCTATACCAATAATATCTAGGTATAACCCTACTGGTTAGGTTTTTGGTGTTCAACTACAAGGCTGTTAATGATGCTATGAGAAAAGATGGTCTGATTTATTCAAGAGGTGGCTACATTTCAAAACTAAAAAAGAGCTGGAAAGGGAGGATAGATATGCAAAGCTGTAACCAACGACAACTCATGTTCTGAATAGATATATGCTACACTTAATTCTAGCAGAATGCATTTCTCATGTTAAATTCATGATGGAATACTTTGGAAAACATCGTTGCAAACCAACTATAAGAAATAAAACAGTAGGAATTAGCTAGTAAATCTGGAACCAAAGTATCTTACGATAACTTTTTATCTTTGTTTTATACAAAGGTAAGATTTACAAGGGAAACCGTGACAATAAAAGAAAATCTGACAAGTGTGCTCCAACATCTTTTAACATATTTGGGAAATACAGGAACAACAGAGAATGTTTCCCAGTCCACACCTTTTTTTAAAGTAATTTGTTCAATATCACACCTCTTTTGTGTGAACTTAAAAGACAGCGAGTGAACGGCAATGGCACAACATAAGACTTCCCAAGCACTACTGAACAGATACTATTAAAGATAGTTGTGTAGTAAATGTTTCAACATCGTTTCATGGAACTCTGGCCTAATGTGTCAGTTGGTGCAGTAGAATCAAACCCTAAAAGCAGGAGAATTAATTGGAATTGGCGCAGTAGATGGAATGCTTGATTCAATTATTGCAGCATTAAAAGTCTGGAATCGAAGGTAAAACGAAATATTTTTAGATATTTCATGAAGTGAAGGCCAGTGATATATAGGCGCGGCAAGTCATGAAATTCGGGTTACGAATTTATGACCGCTGCACAAAACCAGGCTCCTGTGGGCACAAGAAAAGTTCATAGACTCAGACCTATTTCAGTAAAAACTCTTGGGGGTGGGGTGGGGGGGCTCAAGATGAATGGAGGTTGTGGAAGATGACTGAAAGGAAGGCCATGAAAGGCGAATTTTCATAGAGAATCTTTGCGTCACACGGAGTTGAAAGAACGTTTAATCAACATGAAAATAAAGAAGTACCAAAAATGAACCTTTAAGATTCTATAAAAATGAACCTTCAAGAATCTATATCATACTGCTCTCGTTTGGTCTCCGACAAAATACACGTTATGTTAATATGATCATCTGAAATACAATACATCGTAATTTCCTTAAGAGGGTTAATAGAAACTTCTGAAAATACTGACATCAAGAATGCCGTTAATGATATGTGAAATGAAGATACCAATAAACCCTTCAGTTCTTAGGAGGGGAGACACGAAGCGTCTGAATGATGCAATCATAATAGGATAATAAACACAAGAATGTGAATTATAATGATCATGACTGAAGCGTGGAGGAAATATACTGGAAAGCTAACGCACGGAAATGAATGGGTAAATGATTAAATTATGGAAGTGGTTAGAAAGAAGAAATATATAGATGATGAAAACGGTTATATGCAGCTTTATTTTATAATATATATATATGTATATAATATATATATATATATATATATCTATATATATATATATATATATATATATATATATATATATATATATATATATATATATATATTCTAAATATATGAACAGAAAAAATGTATATATACTTTATATATATATATATATATATATATATATATATTATATATATATATATATATATATATATATATATATATATATATATATATATATATATGTGTGTATATATATACATACATATATACGATTGTCTTATACGTTTTTCGTTTAATTTAACTTTGGATAAATTGTTGCACCTAATTTAGAAACAATATGGATATTTTGGTCTCCTGCTTAATGACAGTTACCCTACCTCTACACAAGATGTACATTCAATTACTTGAACTAATAATCAAACACAATTCATTGCGCTCTGAATAATATCATTATTTTCCTTCCATAATTTATTAATAGCCTTATGCTTTTCTACCGCTTGATGCTGTCTCTACTTCTATGTTCATGGAATATGTTTCCTATCTCCATAAATAAATCTCCAGTCATTCATATTTGAGAATATATGTTAATCATACAAAAATCTTTTATAATGACAAGAGTAAAAGGGAACACTAACACATCATGGGACAAGTTATGTGATATTCTGACACGCTCGAAGCATCATAATGAAGTTACAAGGATGTTTTCTCCTTGAAATGGTCCATTGACTCGGTCGACCAAGCTGTAGCGAAACATTCCCGCCCGAAATCAAGACTTTTTATCTCTGTCCATCTGTCAGTCTGTCTGTTGCTGTTGTCTCTCAGGACTAACGTCCAATGGTAGCTCTGAGAATCTGAGGACATATTCTGTCATTAAAGAAGAAACTATTTTACATCTTAGAAAGACAGCAAATAAATTTCTTATCAACAACTGAGTCAATGGGATGGAATCAAGTTTCTCCTGAAAATGATGCCTAAACAGGAAGCATTGTGAAGGAAATTAAATATTTTTAACAGTCTTTCGACGTTCATTTCGGTAACAGAGATCGTCTCTTGGCCTTGGAGAATCCACGATTACCAGTATTGAAAGACATTCTAACCCCTCATTATAAAGTAATAATTAAATATTCTTAAGGTGAATCCAAAGTGGAAAAACTCATTTTTGCTGTAAAATTTTCGGTTCGATAAATAGTACATAAGGTGATTTATTGACAGCGGCTGTTCTGCCTTATGATTATTAAAAACTAGCAATCCAGACTGTTCTTCAGTGGAATATCAGGTAAAATCCAAGGTGAGTAATGAATTGTTTTCCAAAAAATAGCAAATGGTTACACGACAAAATATGGGAAACCGACTGATTATGACACTTTTTTCTCCCGGACTTATTCTGCGAGTGTGTTTTGCGCATCCATCATCTTTTATGGCAAAACGAGTTCACGTAGCCAAATGAAAATGCTTCCGTTCATGCAACTTTTTATCAACATTTCGGTGGTATAATTAATCTATGACGTTGTCATCTTAAACGGCAAAACTTCAGTCTAATTATTTTCCACATCGTTATACACATATACAAATGTATTATATATATATAATGTATGTATATATATATATATAATGTATATATATATATATATATTATATATATATATATATATATATATATTTTTTTTTACCACCTATAAATCAAATTTTCAAGTAAAAAAAAACGAAAGTTTCACGAAAATATAATTAGAAATAAAAATTAAGTTTCTTTCCACCCAGCTAAGCCAAATTCTCAAAATCTTCAGTCGCTCATCTCTGTAGGAAGTCATTTCGAAATACATCATAGTCATATTGCCAGCTCTAATATGCAGGATGTGAAATCACCAGAAAATCTGATAGCGCCGGGATACAGCCATTACTTAACGAGGCATTCCTCGGAAACTACCAGATTTCTCGTAATATGTTATATTATAATATTCTGATATTCGTTGCATGATATTTCGTGAGACACATATAGCATCCAGAGAGAGAGAGAGAGAGAGAGAGTGTATCCGAAGATTTACAGGAGTGAAAATAAGTGGGGTTATGATATACATGTACAGGGTGATAAAGCTGAGGCGTAGAATAACAAAGGTAATAAAGGACCTAGAGAGTTAAGAATAAGTGATAAGGAAAAGCTACTTAAAAAAAGAGGTTAAAGGAACAAAGGCGTGAAAGATAAACTAGCTAAATCTGAATAAATAAAAAAATGTGTGGATTGAAAAGTATTGCAAAGAAAATGTCATTGAGGGAAATAGAAAAGGGTGTAAAAACCAACAAACCTGTAGATAATGAAGGACAAAAGAGGAGAAAATATAGCTGAACACCTGCATGGTCAGAACAGAGGCAGATGAAGGAAGAGAGGAAGAAGAGTTCTTAAACGATCCGACCAAGAAGGCAGTGAAGAAGAAAAACAGTAAAAATATGAAAGATTTGTTCTGTAAAATAAGAATTATTACAATAACTAATCTGCTGCAAAGACAATGTGTTAAATCTGCCGAAGACGAAGAAGCAAGGAGAAAAAATTACGTTCGCCCATTTTACAAAGCAAGAAAGGTTATCTTCTTAAGGTTACCGCCGTTGAACACAACCTTCGTTGATAGAATTTGCCTTGTATTTTTCAATACGAATTCCTATCTTTTTCAAAGTATTTTGGGAGTTTGAACTCAATTATGTTTTCAGTTAACATTAAAAAAGTAAAATATATACAGAGAAAGCCAGAATAAAACCTGATTTAGTAAGTGTAATTAGGGAGGGTGGGCAAGGGGCAAGCATCGATCTCCTCTCTGCAGCCTGCTAAATGGGGTAGGATCAAGGGGCGGTCAGAGAGTGAGTTGTGAACAGATTTTTTCCCAACAACAAACTAAGCAATATTTGTCAACATTAGTGCAGATGAGTGATCCAAACACCAAATGTAGTGACTGCACATTCATCTTGAGCGAGGAGGATGACCTAGAAGATGGAAGTAGTGCTTTTAGAAATTGCTCTGACGGTCTGTGGGATGGGAATCAGTAACTGTAATTGTATTCGATGGTACTCA
Organism: Macrobrachium rosenbergii; assembly: GCF_040412425.1. Lineage (NCBI taxonomy): Eukaryota > Metazoa > Arthropoda > Malacostraca > Decapoda > Palaemonidae > Macrobrachium > Macrobrachium rosenbergii. Next base: position 10,331,933 of record NC_089755.1, read on the forward strand.
GTTATTCCTCGCGTGATTCGCCAATTTTTCTGATGAGATTCAGCGAGAGAGATGAGAGCTAATCTTAAATATATGTTTATCTTCAACTTCAGATAACCATTCTAAGAAGTCAAATATGTTTACCAGGGGTTAACTCAAAGAATTTATTGAAGGTCTTCCCTCGATAAGTTCTAAAATTTGTTGAACAAAGGTTCGAGTTAAACTTCGAAAACTTGTTAACGTTAGAACTCTGATCGAGAAGGTGGCCGTGAAGGTAAAAGGTATGGGAACGAGAGACAGAGATGTGACGCGAATTCATGAGCGGAAATACCGTGAAAAATAGGGGAATTAAGAAATGAATGAGAAGTTGGTCTTTCGCAACCATAATAATACTGAAAATAAGTGATAAAAGAAGTGATAAAAGGGCTCATTCCTTCTTTTTCGTTTTTAACCTTACTGCCTTTCAAAACAAAAGGTGGATTTACAGTCTGCTCGCAAGAGCAAGAGGCTGCACTGTTCCCTCAGTTAAGATTACGTGATGAAATTACCTGCCTCTTTTTTCCATAAAAAATTCTTTTCCCTTTCTTTTAGTACAAACCCAGAAAGAAAAACGAACAGGGAGCGAAAGAGAAAAGCAGAATCTTTTCTGTCTCTGAACTGCGACATAATCCCGTTTTTCGGTTTCAGCAACGGTTATTATCACATTATTTCCCTTTAAAGAATTTGCACTTTTGTTTCCGCCTTGAATACTGCAGGACCAGAAAAAAGGCACTGTCTTTTTTCCCCGATCGCTTTTGACTTATAATTTAACCCTTTTCCTTAAATCGAATTTCATTTCCATTTTCTTCATTTTGGGGGGGGAGGGGATTGGGATATATCTTCCATTTTTCCAAAGATTCGGAGTTTTCCGATTACTATGAAGTACATAAATGAAAAAAGTATATTTCATTCTTCCATAATTTTTTGTAAAGGCTGAAATCGTCTTCCTAAAAGCGGATGAATTAAATACCGATTTTTGCTGCGCTTGTGAAGGAAAGCATTCCAATCATCTTAACTACTGAATATTTTTCGAATGTCTGATATCAGTATTTTACAAACTTTTTATCATTTTATTAAAATGGATAACAAAAACGTTTTTCGATTACTAAACAAAAATCACGTTTCCTTCGATACTTTTCAGCTTTTCAGTTCTTTCTATTGGATGTATGGTACACTTCTTTTCCATTTCCTGATACACCTGGTACCGTTCACACTCCCCTCCCTCCTCCTCTCTCTCTATCTCTCTCTCTCTCTCTTAGCAGTGTTATCCACACAGAATATTTGTATCGTTTAAGTAGTGAGATTTCGTGAAAAGCATAGCAACTAGTAAAGAATGACCTCCACCAATGTGAAGGCTAAGCAGAATCCGAGGAAGCATAGAGTAAAAACAAAATAAACCCAAAAACGTTTCAAAGGGGTTTTAACGTTTCCTGAGAAAAGGAAATCGAAACTATTTATGCGAAATACAGAGTGAACGTTTCCTTGCTAACTTGCAGTCCTGATTTCATACAGCTTCCCTCTTGATATTTATTGAAAACAAGATGGGAGAAGGGCCAATTAATAATTTGAGACGACTTTTATATAGATTTGATTATCTATATATTTGGTTCGCTTACAATGCTTTTTTGATATGCCAGTCTCTCTAGAAATGCTTAACGTAATCTACTGACGAAATTGAATGACGCCATGTGCCCATGGTCAAACGAAAACACAAGTACATATAATAAAAAAATAGTCTATAAAAATAGATAAAATGCCGTACATGATAGTAGAAATCACACTTGAAAGACTTTACTTTCGATTTGAATTACTAGTTTTTTAATTCCTGATCTTCTGACCTCTTACTGATTTATCCCAATCGCTCAAACTTGCATCACTGGCACCAGCAAAAATGACAATTGTGACAAAAGCAAAACAAGAAGAAAACATCAGAATGCAGTTAATAAGAATAAAACCATAAAAATAGAAATTTATTGATTTATTTGTTTGGCAAGCTTTTCCTTTCCTCTTAAAACCATTAGCGATAGACGAAATGACACGACCTCAGTGAATACAAAGGTTAGTACTCTGATTTTTTCGATACGGAAAAGGCTAATTCTTGTAAACGTCTTAAATATGTGTGGATAAAAATATGTTAGAGACTCCTATATAAGCAAAAAATCTAGTACCATAGTCGTTAGCAGCGATAACAACAAGTAAAAAATGCGCCGAAGTTTCTTCGGCGCAATCAAGTTTTCTGTACAGCGTACAATACTGTATGAGCCGCGGCCCAAGAAACATTCATCCATGGCCTGTCCTACAGTGTTGCCAGACCCACGATCACGGCTAACTTGAACCTTAAAAAAAATAAAAAAAATACTGAGGCTAGAGGGCTGCAATTTGGTATGTTTGATGACTGGAGGGTGGATGATCAACATACCAATTTGCAGCCCCCTATCCTCAGTAGCTTTTAAGATCTGAGGGCGGAAGAAAAAGTGCGGACGGACAGGGAAAGCCATCTCAATAGTGTTTTACAGAACACAGGCAAAGCCATCTCAATAGTGTTTTACAGAAAACTGATAACAGGAACAAAAACGAAAGAAAAAATATAAGAGGAATATTATCAATTTACTGATTTCTGTTTACGGCAAAAACGTCTTTTTGCATCTTTTTAAGACAAAATAATCTTGGGAAAGACCTAGCATGCGACATAAAGGTACAAACTTCAATTTTCTTTCGAAAATCTCATTTCCACTAAAATAACTTTCTCACGGAAAATAATGAGATGAGAACACCCAGTGTGGAGACATACCTTTGAAACACGCAACGCCCCCTCTTTGATAAAATTTCTCACACTGTCATCTGGAAAAAGGGTCAATACAAGAAGAATTTAAATGCGTTAGGAGAGACAAATTTGATACAAAATTAAGTAGCAAATACCGTCGGTAAAATAAGGAATTAACTATTACGTTCGAGATCAAGAAAAAATAAAGATCAACAGACAAGATTGTTCAAATGGGCCAATTAAAAGCTTATGCAATGAAGTAATTCGTGTTCTGTTATGCTTAAGACAGTCGTCTAACCTGCGATGAATATGTATCATAGGCGATGTTAATATTTAAAGTATTAAACAAGAAAATGGTAACTTTCTGCAATTCGTGAGCAAGATAAAATTGAAAAAGCAAAAATATTTCATATGATTTATTATTCACATAGGCTACACTAGGTTCAGTGACTTCGAACTTATTTCGGATGTATCTCCACCAGGCAAGAAAACTCACAAGATATAATCACTATTAACGAAATATGCCTTAAATCAAAGTACTAACTATAGGCCCATTACAACAATCACTTACATTTGATTCTCAAAAACAAAAATCACAAATAAAATTATTTGTATGTTATGTGCATACGTACAAGTACAGTTCCACTGCATTGTCAAAGGTTTGCTTTGGAAGAATCATGCATCCGTAATATTTTTTGGAATTATTTTTGAAAAAGAAAGGCAAAAAACAAACTTGTACGATATGTACGTACTTACAAGTACTGTTGTATTGTCAGAGATTTGACTTTGCAAGAATCATTCATCGGTAACATTTAATGAAAATATTCTTGAAAAAGAAAGAGGAAAAAACTAACATATGAACTTTGAGCATAATATCGATACAAGTGTTCCTATACACGTTTACTGCAGATTTAACATTCATGAAGGTATTATAGTTTCTTATGCCTTACCCACTGATTTAATTAATAGCACAAATACATTTCCTTAACACTTACTGACCAATTCTATTTGAAAATAAATACAAATCACTCATGAAAATAATCTGTCCACATTTACATGTAAGTGTATAATCTCATATTTTAACCATGGTAAAAAATTTATGAAACAAAATGTCTTACTGAATGCCTACATTTCAAGTTTGTTTGTCTCACTTGAATATAAAACAGGAAGAATAAAAAGTATAATTATTCATAACAGTATATATATATATACCAAATAAATGTCTGCATTTCAAGATTGTTTGTCTCACTTCCACTTAGAAATGGGAATAATAAACAGTATTTATTCATAACAGTATATACCAACTTAATGGTACTTTCCAATATATTACGGATTAACATATAGGAAAATGAGAAATCCGTAACATTTAATAAAGATCCCCTTTAGAAAGTGCAAACAAATGTATAATACAAATAAATATGCGCACAATATCATTAAAGGTATACAACCGGTATGTCTATATACATTTACCACAGAAAATAGTCATATACATTTACCTCAGATTAACATATAACAAACAAATTTCATTAACAATTGTTACTATCCACTGCTTTGTAAAAATAAAATAAATAAGTAAATACAAATTACGCATTAAAACCTATAATGTTCATGATGTATTTATACTTATATTATCATGGCATAAATGATAAAAATCTGCAAAAATACACTGCCTTGACAAATATCTGTATTTAATATGTGCCTTCATCACTTGCACTTTCATCATCTGTCCATTGGTCATCACTTTCATCATGATCAGTGCAGGTACCAGTTTCTGCCACATTAGTAGTGTTCTGGATGAGGACCATTGGCGCTGAGCTTCCCTCAAACCATTCCGGAATAAAAGCTTGATCATCTTTATTCCAACCAAAGTGAGTTGGGTCTAATCCGTCACTGAGATTTTGCTTATCAGCTCGCTGCCAAAGAATGCTAAGATACTGAGCACGTTGAATTTTCTTTTGGAGAGTTGCGGTACAAAGTGGCAGGAGTGCACAGTTGACACGCTTCACATTCGCTAGAGGATTTCTCGTGTTAACAGATCAAGTCATTTTACTGAACATGACATACCTGGCTTCATTAAGGTCACTAAGGTGTGGATGGCCATATAGAGCACATACAAAGGAAGACAAAGACTCTATGTCTGGATCCTGAGTGGATGAGAGGTCCTGGAAAACTTTTACAAATTTTCCTGTGTCATCGTTTGCCATGATGTTAAATGGTCTTATTTTTCCTTTCCTGTAAAATGCTGCTGTGACATCTGAGCCTGTGAAGGCGTGGAATGCTGGTAATGCGGCTAATATTCCAGTTCTTTTTAATTCCAAAACATGAAACAGCTCATTGATGTTGACATATCTGCGATTGTTTCCATATCCACAGTCCATTATGATACTTCACTCATCTTTCCCAGTAAACCTAACAGAATTACTGCAATGTCAGTATCTGAAGCTCTAACAGTTATATTCCCATGCACTTTGGATACATGAAGAGCAACGAAAGTATCTGCCTACTCATGATGACCTTGGAGATTTTCTGGTTGATCAGTGATCATATACTCTTGTTCACTGTTAAAGGAATACTTCAAGCAGTAACCGCCATGTGACACTACTAAAATCTTACCTGCAATGATGGAACCATAGTGATTCTTACACCATTCCACGAGAAGGAATTTTGCTAGTTCATCTTTGGAATTTCCATTTGTCAATAACTGGGAGCCTCTTTGTCGTGAAATTTGTTCTGGTCCGGTGATTGTAAATCTAGTATTATTATCTGCACCTCTTAATCTTCTTTCATTATCTTTAAGTGAAGGGTTGACGTACTTATCAAAGAGAACATGAATTTGGCTTCCTGGAAAAGAGCAGATTTTTATCAAAAGTTCCTTTGCTATTGCTCCATAAGATCCATTTGTCTGCTGCAAGATTGTGTGGATTAATAAGCCTCCATCGATAATGGTTGCTGCCACATTACGGGTGACTCACAGTTGATAAAGAGCTGTCTAGATTCATTTCCAGTAACCGTAGTAGGGCTGACTTTTCGGTTTTTAGGGGAGATCCATTGCTGTGCGCCAGTGAAAGGGGAACTTCTGTCACTGGGAATGACAGAATGTGTCTCAGGACCAAGGTAGTATTCTGATGAGAAGCAACCTGGATTATACGTGCAAATACATCTCTTATAGACTCCTTCTGCAGCTGACTTGAGAGTAGCAACCATCGATTTCCTTTTATTGTTATTCTCCATGGGGAAGTTTTTAACCTTTGTTCTTGGCATGGTCTTTAGAAATCTAGACTTGTCAGCACTGCACTCTTGTAGGAATGTCAATCGACATTCATGACCTCTTGAAAGTGACCCAAGCAGATAAAGCTTTGTTTCTTGATCAGTAGCTTTTCCATATGAAATATTCAAGAGGTCAGGTGAACTACAGGCAGGGTCCCCGGAGGGATTGCAAGTTTCCTTCAGTAATGCACTTAGGACTCCTGTACTCTCATTATCTTTCTTGATTCGCCACTGACGAAGCTGAACAGATGGCTGCACAACTTCTTCTATGCCCAGTATAGTTCTTAATTCTAAAACAGCCAATCCTCTCTGAGTTGTTGTAATGCTCCATCTGCGAAATGTGCTTTCAGAGTTCCTAAAGGCAACAATACCTTTCAGTGGAGATGCTGCATTTTTGTTCACTGTTTGTTCCAGACACATATCGACTGTAGTCCTAGCATAATTTTTGGTTGTTCTACGAATGGAGAAGGCTCCAAGATCAAGACGTTCACGGCATTCAGGTTGGAGGGACTGAAGCTTCTGCAGAAACAAACATCCCCAACGAGCATAACTGGGTCGATTTGATCCAAAGAAAATGTCCAATACGGTTGGTAAAACTGATACATAGAGATCTACATCATTTGTGTGTATGGCTTGTTGTAGTTGTCTGTAGACTCTGTTTACCTTGTACACTTAAGTACTCCAGTATGCCGCAGTTGGTCCTAGCTTCCCTTCCATAACTTGTTTAAAAAAAATGTTGTAGGATTTCAGATGGCCATGGAAACTCATTCACTGCAAGATACTCCTCAGTTGGTTTTGCCTCAAATGGCGCTTCCTGAAGAACACATGACATGTCAGTCCGTGCTTCTTCACTAAGAGTGCACAGAAATCTCTGGAACAAGTTAAGTAACCTTAGTTTTACCAGACCCCTGAGCTGATTAACAGCTCTCCTAGTGCTGGCCCGAAGGATTAGACTTATTTTACGTGACTAAGAACCAATTGGTTACTTAGCAACAGGACCTACAGCTTATTGTGGAATCCGAAGCACATTATAGCGAGAAATGAATTTCCATCACCAGAAATAAATTCCTCTAACTCTTCATCAGCCGGCCGGGAATTGAACTCCGGCCCATCGAGTGACAGTCCGCAGCTCTACCGACTCATCCAACGAAGAGTCTGTAAGAGAAATCTCTGAAACAATAATCTTTCCATGACACAGGCAAGGATTTGATGTATATGAACACATCTGTTGTAGAATTTACCTTTGATAAATCCTGTCAAGGATCCTTCAGCAAGGATGCCAGATTCAGTAAGCATGTATTCTACTCCTGAATCATGAATATAAGTTCCAAGTGCACCAAAAAATGCCATTTCCAAGTGAAAATTGCCAAGTAAAATCAGCAGTCTGTCAACCTCTGGTGATTCAATTGCTTGAATTGAGTAAGCCTTGATGGCCACAGCAAGGTCGTAAGTAACAATAGCATAGCTTTGGTTCACCTCCTTTGTTACATTCAAAGATCTTATCATTGTATCTCTGACTACATCATTTCGTGTTGGAGGTAAGGAAATAAGATCCATATAACATACAGATTGTTGTGGGAAGTCATCTGTAACAAATTGGGAATAAAACCCTTGGAAAAGAGGTAGCTGTCTGTGTAGTGACTGCCAGTTCCAGTAAAACCCCAACAAGGTCTCTTCAAAAACATACTGGGCATCATTTGGAGATGCAGAAATGTCAAAATGGGCACTTTTCAAGGTTGCCCTAAAAGGAGGAATGTCTCGATCAGAACCGTCATATCGTCTTCGCTTTCGTCTACAAATCATTTCTATTTCTTTTGTGTCATCTTTTGAGGATTTGTTTTGATAACAGATGCCGACAGTTGAATGAAGAGTGCTCTTACCATCTAACGTTTCAATATTTACATCATAGTTATCCCAGGCAATAGCTGTTGCGAGGTTGGGTTTACACAAAATTCCATCTGGAGTTTCCTGATTATCATCTGACACTGTGAAGGCAAATTCAGTCTCTAAAGCTTTAACTTCATCATAAGATATTGAGTGCCCCAATCTGTTAAGTATCTGTACTACTGTCTTTGACCCAGTCAATGTTCCCATACCAAGGCCTAGACATGTGCTCTTCCAGGGGCGAACTCGACCTCTTGATGTAATAAACACAGCGTCAGATGCACTTGACATCACTCGTCGTTCAATATTTTCCTTAGGAACCAGATTAGTGTCTGAAAGAAGACCACAATAAAGTGTTCGAAAAAAGAACTCTAGTGGTTCTGGAAGCATTGGGGAAGTCTGTTTCAGAGTATGAACTGATGTTGGACTAGGAGATTTGGATTTAGGCATTGATAAGGATAATGCTACGTAAATACATAGCAACAGCACGTACTTGTTCATACTGCTTGAATCACTGGTTTTCATAAACAAATGCTGCTCTAGCATCTGGCTCAGACATGGATGAGCTGTGAATGAGATTTCCTACCCGCCTATTAAGTAATAATGTACGTGTCTCATTCGAACAAGCCTCTTTAATTTTACACAGCAGTGAATAAACAGTGTGCCGATCAATGTCTTCTTGAGAACCACCCCTGGACATGAACTCTGTAGTATATAAATCAAACAGGGATGTTGATAGAATTACTTCCTTTTTATCAATCACATGGTGCTGCACATAGTCGCAGATGATCCGAAAAGTTTCTGCATGGGTATGTTTGACTGATTTTTGCTCTATTTTAGGTAATATTTCTGAAGCCTTAAGATATTTACGACGACAAGGCCTATGATATTTGACTCTCCTTGCAGCAAGGTCACCTCCACTCATGAATATCGATATTACACGATGGTCATTTTTTTTTTTTTTTTTTTTTTTTGAGCAGCTTCTAATATTGATCTGCAGCCTTCCTTAGTATTACACTCTGACAGTACCTCCAGTAAACAGAGTAGGCTAACTTCCTGAGCTTGTTTATGTTCTCATTTTTCATTTCTCTTGTTTTCTTTACATTTATGTTAGGTGATTAATTTTTTGGTCTAGTTTGCTCTTATATTTATTCATATTCTTCTTGAGAGAATGGAAATGTTCGGAATAACTTGTGTGTGGGGAAATTGATTTTTTTAGGAAATAGAGATCATCTGCGTCCTTCCTCAGCCAGGTATCATGTTTGACGAGTTCTACGCCAGGCGAAAAAAAAATCGATTATGGTAACAACGATATTCATTCCTAAAACTGATAATACACAACTTGAATGTATCCACGAGTTCATTAGTACGCAAGTCAGTTGAAACCAAAAGAAGGTATTCCTACTTCGATAAAACAAACTGAGTAGGCAATAGCGCAATTGTTATGCTTTGTACTCTGACTATAGCATATATCTTACATATGTATTACTGTCTATTCAATAGTTGCGTATTACTCTATTTAACAAGCGTTATGTACAATCACTCAAAAAAGTTTTGCAACATACTTCAAAAGTTTTCGGACAACTGCTTATAATAGCGACATCTGGCGCTATTTGGCAACTCAGTAGTAAGCGCGTGAAACAACTGAACACTGTAGTGATGGGTCCGAGAAATTACCTGCAGTTTCCCTTAAACAGGGCTTTTTCTGATACTGCTTACTGTTGTCATACTTTACTTAATAAAAGGATGTAACTATAATACTTCAGAGGTCATCGCTGTTCTTATATTTTAATATTTTCATCTCCAACTGCCATCACTATCGTTGTTTTATCTCCTTCATATGCGTGAACTTTGTGGACATAGGCCTACGACTGTTATAAGTTGAACTATTAGTCTTATTAACATCAACAAATACGACTTTTGTAAAGATTTGCTTGCACATTATTATTAATAAAAATTTTTAATGACTAATCCTATGTATATTGTGAACTAGTGAAACTTAATATAAAATATACTGAACTAGACTAACAGATTTCACGTCTGTTTCTGTAATACATAGAATATAATCGCGCAGGCGCACGCGTGCACACACATAAACACACACACACACACACACACACACACACACACACACACACACACATATATATATATATATATATATATATATATATATATATATATATATATATATATATATATATATATATATATATAATATTATCATGTGTAATTTCTCATTTCTTTCATTGCTACTTAGGCCTATCATTTTGATGCCTCTTATGAAGCTAACCGAATATATAACGCATATTTTTGTATTTCTTATTATCTAAGTTTCTAAAGAATTAAAATTAGCAAGAAGTTCAACATTAATTTAGTTAATGCTAAACGCCAGCAGTGAAGAAGACTACCATGCTCATCAGTGGAGAATGTCTCCTCCTGTTCGCAAAAGATGATTCTTACAGAAATCATCGGCCACTGGATTATGTTATAACGCAAACCCTAGCCTCTATTCTTTGTGTTTCGCTGATATGAAGTGTTTCTTGGCAGGAGTATGATGAAATAATATTTTGGTCTCATGTAGCCTGTTACGGATGGTTTGAGCAGCAACTTGAAGGGAAAGTGTAATGTTCTCTCTTTATGGCAACACCGGCTTGTCAGGGGAGTTAGGCGGAGCTCCTTCAGTGATCATCCGATGATGATCTTTAACAGTGGTGCATTAATGTGGTCGTCCTCCACTTTTTACAATGAATTTATCATATTTCCTCGTTCTCTCTGTTGTTTTATTCCTCTATACATGGTTGTTTTATTTACGCTAAGCTGCCGAGCAATATCTACAATAGAGACATTAGTCTTATGCAAGGTAATGATTGTGGTGCGGCAGTCTGTTGCCCATCTTATCAGTGCAAGTGACGAGACAGTTTAGTTTAATTTTCCTGCCCGAATGTGGAGTCACACGATAACATACGACGTTACGAGATTTTTTTCTTATTTGTTTTTGACAACAATAATGGTTGAATTCTTTCTTTATTTATATATAATTTCATTGATGATTATTCAATATTACTTTATTAGTCAATAAGCTTTTATCTGGATTCCAAATATAGTTTCTTTTTTGACTCTTTTGCCCAATCATCTGAAGTGAAATTTTTCAAAATGTTTCTTCATTTTTCGTAATGTGAATTTTTCACTCACCATTCTTTTTTATATTGTTAACCGTATGATTAATAACCAAAGTCGAATAAGAAAATTACATTTCCTTGTAAATATCAAAAGAACAAATTAATGTTAGGTGAACGAAAACTTCTGGAACATGTTGCAAAACATTTTTGAGTGACTGTACATAGACATTTTATAGCAATAAATCGAATAATGATAAGAACTGACATGCTGCTTTACAGTGCCAGTCTTCCAGCCTTCGCTAATATCAACGTTCATCTCGTAAACAAAGATAATATAAAGCGAGTAATGCAATTGAAGTCAGTTGCTTGCTTGACAAAATAATATTACTGAATTATTATAGGCCTACAGATGACTGCTATTTATATGAAACAAACAAATAATATTCGTATAAAATAAATACAAAGTATATAGAAAGGAGAAAAAAGATGTATTAATACATCACGATAATGTATATTACTGGTGAACAGCAGCCTACTATACGTAGTCTATACAGATATTAATTATCAGGGCTTGCCCTTCCCTCTCCCCACCAGTTAGGGTGTGTCTTTCAGGGGGTAACCGCCCACTGAAATGTCTATCATTACCAACACAGAACTCTTGGATATGCAGTGCTATTGTAGTGCAAAAAAAGTTAAATATACCTTAGTTTTACCAGACCACTGAGCTGATTAACAGCTCTCCTAGCAAATTTTACTTGGTATCTCCAATGTTGGATGTAGATCCTGTCTCCCCCTCCCCACTCATTGTGGGTGTCTGTCCGGGGATAACCAACCACTAAAATGTCTGTCATGACCACCATAGTACTCTAGGATGTGCAGTGCTATTGAAGTGTAAATTTTACTTGGTATCTCCTAAGTTGGATCTAGATCCAGCTAACCCCCCGTTTTCAGTGTGTCTGTCAGGGGGAACCCACCCTCTAGTACGTCTGTCACTGGTCATTCTATAATCAGGAGAGTCCAGGGATATATTATATATTAGTTTCATCTGGTATCTCATATACTGGATCTAGACCCAAAATCTAACAAGCAATTAGTGGTGCTTGTTAAGTAAGCCACCCATATATTTTCGGCAGACGGTCAGTTTCACCCTTTACAAGTCTACTCCTAAATATCGGTAGGGGTTACAGTCGGTATCTTAAGATATTATTCGTTGCATCTGAATGGTATTTTGATTAGCAAAGAAATGCAGTTTGATATTATAGATAAAAATCTTCCTCTAACAAGTATTTTGATATATATATATATTTTTCTATATTATATATATATATATATATATAAATTCATATATAAATATATATATATATATATATATATATATATATATATATATATATATATATATATATATATATGAAAAACATTTTGAATGGTTGTTATATAATTTTTTTTTTTTTAGCTAAGTATTTTTCTTGGAGATATTCTGGGCAAGGGTAAAATGAAACAGTGCTTGCATATTCAGCGAGTCAGTGCTGACGAAGGCCCATCGTCAGTCTGGCTTCCCATGGAGACAAAGGGCATTGTGCCTTGGGTGATGCTCTGGACATGTCATCAGAAGTCTTCAAGTTTTGGTAGAGCGTTCGTTTGTTTGCGAGTTCGGCTCTCGTGGGCGTGTCATAAGAAGTGTGAATTATCCAATTTGAGTATGGGTTAGACATTTCGGAAAGAGATTCCCGTGCGACCAGATCCGCTTTCCTGGAAGACTTTGTGTACTGCCTGTGAGGTGAACTGAAACTTTATTTTCAAAAACCCTGGATGGGCTTTAATAACTTTGTTTAACATGTACTGATTCTTTGCACTGATTACCAAGCTTTGAATATCTTTTTGTCCATTTATTTTTATCTGCCATGTCGCTTTGATTTTTATTTATTTTTCTGAATTTTGATTTTACCATGTTTAATTATGTGTATTTCTTTTGGTGTTGGGAGCATGGGAAATATCCCACATTTATTTTTCTCTCTGCCTAAATTTAAAAGTTGTGTTTTCCCTTTGTTTCCTCAGATGTATTAATTTAGAGGTCAAATAGATGGAGGGGAATGTGACTTATCATGACTACGGTCATGTTTGACTTATTTTGACTCTTTTGTTGTAGAGACTCAACTGGTGGACGTTGATAGCACTATGTTATATTGTTACTTGGTTATTTTGGGGTAACAATTCTGGGATGCTGATATCCCATTTCATTCCTATTTTGATTCCAAACTATTTGCCATGTTAAACTACTGAATAAATTGTAATTTTGTAGACATGTTTTGCTGTTCTTCCTTAGTGCAGTTAGTGACTGGCATAACAGAGAGAGAGAGAGAGAGAGAGAGAGAGAGAGAGAGAGAGAGAGAGAGAGAACACACTTGCAGTAAGCAGGCCAGCTAACACGACCGTGGTTTCTTTGAGATATAAGTTAATTACGTCATTGATCTTATAACAGATGTGGAAGGAGGTTATGACATTATCTGACCTTGTACAATATATATATATATATATATATATATATATATATATATATATATATATATATATATATATATATATACACACATGCATACATACATATTTTTTAATCAGCCTTTGAGACATCATGTATAGATGCTCACTTAAGATGTGTCCCCAAGACATCCATTTCCAAATTAGTCTCTTAACGAAGCCCAGAGCCCGAAACTTGCAAATTCCGTCTCTAGAAGGTCTTGACTGCAGCACCGGCCCGCGTCGTCCCAACTTCAGCAGAAGAGTCCAAAGATCTATGACGCAACTTCCTGGGATTTATGGCCTGATATTAAAAAAAGTAAAGATCCAGCCATTTTGCGTTAGGTTACCTGTGTTTAAGTTAATAATTCCATTTCTTGTTGACAGTTCATATTGCTTTGAATAGCATTTATTTTCATAGTATATGATACTTTGGGATTTCTCTACTGGAATATTTTAATAACACATTTATAAATAATAAAATGTCAACGAGGTAAAATCAGATTACAAACTTAATGTATCATATCTCCTACGAACTACACGCTACTGTCTCTCTCTCTCTCTCTCGCTGGTCGACAACGAGAAACAAGTGTAAAGCCACCATTGCATATTCTGAAGTTTTATGCAAATTCTGCGAAGTTTCTTGTAAAATAACATTGTGTCATTCCTGAGGGTGTAAGAGGAGGCTCATCTGAAGCATAAATGGACATATCCTTATCCTCTTCTTCTTCTCCTTCTTCTTCTCAATTATTCAGATGCTTCCTTCCTTCTTTCTCTCTCCGAAGACGTCTTCGCTGTTTGACGGTGCAGGAGGGACTCGTAAAAAGACTCTTGTCGGACGGACATAATGCACACATACACAAAGACACAAACACACACACACACAAACATATGCGCTTACATTACATGCTCACTCACATTTGTCAACAGAGCCAAACTATTCTCTCTCTCTCTCTCTCTCTCTCTCTCTCTCTCTCTCTCTCTCTCTCTCTCTCTCTCTCTCTTTGCTTTGCTCTGGAATATGGAAATGAGTCGTCTTCTCGCGTTCTGGGGTATGTTTCTCTGAGAGAGAGAGAGAGAGAGAGAGAGAGAGAGAGAGAGAGAGATACAGTGTAGACTCAATGACATACGATTATAACAGTTGTCAAAATTTATAATATTATTTATTATTAATATTTATTATTTGTAATATGATTAATAATCTTTGGTTTTTTTTGTATATTCAGAAATTCCACATTGTCGCCGGTTTTGGTGAGTGTTAATAATAAATTTGCTTTTTGTAGTTCATTGTTGATAACTTTTTTATTTGTGTATTGTCATTTATTCTATTGCTTCTGCTGCTTTCAGAATCTTGGGAATTCGTAATGTTGTCGTTTTCTTTGTTATTGTTGAATGTGTGTGTGCATCTTTATTATAAATTTAGTAATTTTTTATTAACATTGTTATTGCTATTATTGTTATAAATATTATTTGGCGATGCTGTATTAGATTTTACTTGCTTCTATATTGATTCTCTTTGATTCTGAATCAAAAAACATTTCCTTCTCATAAATTTTTATTCTATCACATCATCATGCGTCCTAACCAAAAAAAAAATGTTTAAAATTTATTCAGGGTTGAAAAATTTATATCTCATTTATTTACGAAAACTCCCCTCCATTTATAATATAAGCAAAAGTTTTACCGTTTCTTAATGTTGAGATCTAGAAAAGTAACTTACCTCCTCTGAAAATAACTGGGCAATTTTTAATGTAAACTACCCTTGTCGCTCAGTTTATCATATATATATATATATATTTATATATATATATATATATATATATATATATATATATATATATATATATATATATATATATATATATATATATATATATATATATATACATATATGTATATAATATATATATATATATATATATATATATATATATATATATATATATATATATATATATATATATATATATATATATATATATATATATATATATATATATATATATATATATATACATATATATATATACACATTGATACGCTTCTGCCTTAGACACTTACTGGATTCTGGGCTGCATCGGATAATCAGAGGAGTTCTTTTTACATTACCAAGAAACTACCATATTTTAACTAAAATCTGACTAATAAGACTGGTTAAGGCAGATCCATAGAAGAAATCAATCAAGGAAAATTACTGGTTTTGTGTGCTTCTTAATGTGAGGGAAAGATTACATAAACTCAAAGGGTTCTCTTAATTAATTATATTTACATAACAAACACTGATCAGAAGAATGACAAATTACAGGGGAGATAATGATAAGGTCCTGCTAAATTAATGAATCCTACTCGAGAAATCTTCTATGCTGATGATGTCTTCATAACAGAAGCATCACAGATGGGTAGACTAAATGGGTGGCATAAGGCACTGCACATGGGATAGAGCCAAGATTTGGTTCCACAGCCAAGGCTGATCTGCAATGAGATGCAATATGGTTACTTGCAAAAATGATAACAGCTCAAGGGGAACTGAAGGAATGCACAGATGGTGCCAAATAACTCAGTTTCAAACACTAAATGAGCAATTATGTTAACATTTTATCACTGAAGGTACTCGCCAATGAACTGAAAATAAATCAGGCAGAGGAATAACGGAATCGTGACTGATTAAAGAAACCTTATTCTGGTGCATTACCTTTGTCAAGATGACAGTATCCTGGTCCAATAGGGTGTAGGCAGTGGAGGGAGGAAAATGAGGGGATGCCACTTACAAAAGTGTACTGGGTTGAGCCTCGAGGTTGAACATGGGGAGGGAGTACAAGGGACAGGCAAGGGGGATGGACAGCAAGTGTCCTCAGTGAAGTTCTGAGCGCTTCTCTCCTCGAACTGCTGTTTCATGGCCCATATATAACATCAGGGGATTAAGCCTGAGCATCATTGTAGATGATGCTGAAGTCAATGCCCACTCTGTCTCTATAGGGTCACGCACGTGGGGTCACATTTCCAGGTGTCTTGGCAGCTGGCACGTGTTCAGGAACTAATGTGCAGGGTGCTTTCTCTTCTGGCTCCTCCTTTGCCAGCTGTCAGCCGCTGGGGAAGATCAGCATCTGTGAAGGCTGCTCTTAGGGATAAGGATCTCAGCCAGTCACTTTGAACAGGGAGGTATTAAGGGCTTACCCATACAGGAAAAATTTAACTGGTGAAGAGGCAACTGAAACCCACAGTTCTTTTGTTTAAAAACGAGTAAAATGAGTTTTATTCTTTTATCTCTTACGTTATTATTATAAAAAGCTGGTGAGGTTGCTTGGAAAGAAGTTTCCTTCATTGAAATATGTATATATATATATATATATATATATATATATATATATATATATATATATATATATATATATATATATATATATATATACATACATACATACATACATACATACACATACATACACACACACACACACACACACACACACACACACATTTATATATATATATATATATATATATATATATATATATATATATATATATATATATATATATATATATATATATATATATATATATATATATACACACATACATGCACACACATATATATATATGTGTGTGTGTTTTATAATTATATACATCAGTACAGGTTCTTTTGAAGTAGAATTTAGAGAAGCCTTAAAAGAAAAAATAAAACAATAGTCAGGCTGAATAGGTTCTTGAAATTTCATAAGTTGAACTTGTACTTGAAAGTTAGAGTTTTCATATGTCTAGAACAGTCTCTCTTGCTTTATGGGCATTTATCTTGTGGGAAAATGAAACTATATCTTAAATATCTTACCGATTTGAGAATAATTCTTTAAAAAAGATTATTATTAGGAGTCAGAAGGCAGGGTAGAGTGAGAAATTATAATTTAAAGGAAATGCAGATGAAATAATGACGAAAGGTAGACGGAGATGGCTTGGACACGTCCTTCGCATGGGAGACCAGAACTTGATGGAATGAAAGAGAGATTCCTGTTATGTGCTGTTATGGATAAATTACTCTCAACATCATCTCCATATAATGAAAATTAGACTGGTTGGTTTATTACAATATTCTCTTCATTCTTAAAGAAACCACAAAGTTTATAAAAGTCTGAATAACTTTGAAAGACTAACCGTAGAAGCTAAATCCTTTTTTTAAAATTAATTTCATGACTAATAGACAAGAGGAAATGTGCATTAGACATACAGCTCTTCCAAACTCTTGGCGCCGTAAAAATGCTTGAAACTTCTCACCTGGAGTTTTTCTTTGAGCGAAGAAGAGGAAGAATAAGGAGGAGGAGGAGGAGGGGGAGGAGGAGGAGGAGGGATGAGTTCGACCTCCTTTCTGGAAGAGGGAGGAGAAGATTAATGGCGGTTCTCAGATCCTCTAAAGTCTTTATTTAGTCAACGACATCAGACACACTCTTCCTTTTATCCCCTTTATTTTTTTTTCTAATTTTATTATTGTGGGAGAAAATTGGACCATGTTATGGGCTCCCCTCTTCTTTGGTCGACGTGTTACATATAACGCCTTGTTTACGCCAAAGAACACCGAGGAATGAATGAACAAACAAGGAAGTATTATTGTAGTATTGCCATTATGAGTCACTTAGACCAATGTACTTTGAGTCTGAATCTCTCTCTCTCTCTCTCTCTCTCTCTCTCTCTCTCTCTCTCTCTCTCTCTCTCTCTCTCTGACATTCCCCTCACTTATGCCAATGTGCTTAGAACTTGAATCTCTCTCTCTCTCTCTCTCTCTCTCTCTCTCTCTCTCTCTCTCTCTCTCTCTCTGACATTCCCTCACTTATGCCAATGTGCTTAGAACTTGAATCTCTCTCTCTCTCTCTCTCTCTCTCTCTCTCTCTCTCTCTCTCTCTCTCTCTCTCTCTCTCTCTGAACATTCCC
Source organism: Macrobrachium rosenbergii (assembly GCF_040412425.1). Lineage (NCBI taxonomy): Eukaryota > Metazoa > Arthropoda > Malacostraca > Decapoda > Palaemonidae > Macrobrachium > Macrobrachium rosenbergii. Next base: position 10,350,425 of record NC_089755.1, read on the forward strand.
TCACTTAGGCCAATGTGATTTGAACTTGAATCTCTCTCTCTCTCTCTCTCTCTCTCTCTCTCTCTCTCTCTCTCTCTCTTTTGGAACATTCCTACAAGTGTCACTGCATCTGATGTTCGACTAAATTCCTGCAACAACACATAAACAGGAATTCCAATCCCATTATCCTCATCTGTTCAACCTGCAGTAAGCAAGCGGAAGCGGATTCAGGCGACTTCAGTCGCCCTTTGAGGATGACTGAAGAAGCCTTTAACTCATTATGCCCTAAACAGGAGGCCCTCCACCCCTCACCCTAGTCCCAAAGAGGTTCCAAGGTCTTAATTCATAGCAGAAGAAGAAGAAGAAAATACTGAATAATCAGACCTCGATACCTGTGAAGTGTTGAAATAACGGAAGCAAAATGAATGACTCACTCACTCATCGCATCCACTAAAGAAATATGCAACTACAAATCAGCTCGATGTTTTATCCAATTTAGAGGAGAGGGAAGTAGATTAAACAACTACGAAGTATCGATTTCTTTAAGGCAATGTTATAGAGATGAAGTCGACTCTCTCTCTCTCTCTCTCTCTCTCTCTCTCTCTCTCTCTCTCTCTCTCTCTCTTCTTGTACCAGTTTCACAACTAAAAGCATAAAATAATATTTAAATCCACCGTTACTTGTCTAGCACTAGAATCCATTACGAAACCTCCCACTAAGATCTCACTTTGTCAAGATCATTCATAGATATCAACTGATCACTCAGTGCAGTATATTGATGCTTTAGTTTCAGCAGGCCTCATGCCAACACGGGCTCTGCTCTTGGGCAGCCCTCAATATCAATGAAATAACGATAACCACTTCGGAGATGTTAGAACTGGTGCTACAGAAGGATTCGTTTTACTTTCATTATATTTCTTCCAAAGTCTCTTGTTTAGTTGTTCTTGTTTTCTGTTCTTCAGCCGAAAACTCCTTTTCTCTCTTGTCAGACGATTTTATTTACCTTTTCTCTTGTGTTATTCAAAGGTAAATGAAAAAAGGATTTAGTTTTGCCTGGTTCAGTAGATAGTTGTCAACACCCGATATATGCAGTTAGTTCTTCAAAAATAATCTCAGAAATTCGACTTCATATTATATAATTTTACATACAAATATATCCCGTGAGAATAATAATAAAAATACATTGAACGGGAAAAATTATCTCTATGTTTATTTTTTCAGCATTTCAAGGGGCAAGATTAGGCCTAGTGACTTCTATATCATTCATTTTACCTGAAGAAAAATGATTCAGCTGAGAGGGATAATATTTCTGCTTTTCCTTTTATGTTTTTGAAGACATATTTAAGGGTAAAAGGAAAACTAACTTTACATTTCAACGCCTTATTTTTCTTAGTCTGCTTGATCGATAAAAAAGTCTGCATAATCGATTATTTTTTTAAGAGCTGACCGTAAAGTCTTCCTGATCGATTATTTTTTTTATTATTAGCTGACCGTAAAGTCTGATTGATCGATTATTTTAATTAATAGATGACCTTAAAGTCTGCTTGATTGATTATTTGTTTTAATAGCTGACCTTAAAGTCTGCTTGATCGATAATTTTTTTAATGGATGATCTTAAAGTCTGCTCGAGCAATTACTTTTTTACTAATAGCTAACCTTAAGTCTGCTTGATCGATTGTTTTTTTAATACCTGACCTTAAATTCTGCTTGATCGATTATTTTTTATTAATAGCTGACCTTAAAGTCTATTTGATCAATTATTTTTTTATTAATAGCTGACCTTAAGTCTGCTTGATCGATTGTTTTTTTAATACCTGGCCTTAAATTCTGCTTGATCGATTATTTTTTTTTTATTAATAACTGACCTTAAAGTCTGTTTGATCAATTATTTTTTATTAATAGCTGACCTTAAAGTCTGCTTGATCGATTATTTTATTTATTAATAGCTGACCTTAAAGTCTGCTTGATCGATTATGTTTGTTAATAGCTGAAAGTCTGCTTGATCAGTTATTTTTTTTAATAGCTGACCTTAAAGCCTGCTTGATTGATAGTGTGTTTGAATAACTGACCTTAAAATCTGCTTGATCGATTATGTTTTTTTATAGCTGACCTTAAAGTCTGATTGGTCGATTATTTTTTGTAATAGTTGACCTTAAAAACCTGCTTGATCGATCATGTTTTTAATAGCCGACCTTAAAGTCTGCATGATCGATTACGTTTTGTAATAGCTGACCTTAAAGTCTGCTTGATCGACTATTTTATAATAGTTGACCTTAAAGTCTGTTTGATCGGTTGAGTTTTTAATTGCTGACCTTAAAGTCTTCTAGATCGATTATTTTTTAATAGCTGACCTTAAGGTCTGAGTGATCAATTTTTTAATAGCTGACATTAAAGTCTGCTTGATCGATTATGTTTTTAACAGCTGACCTAAAAGGTCGCTTGATCGATTATTTTTTTTAATAGCTGACCTTAAAATCTGCTTGATCGATAATTTTTTTTAATAATTGACCTTAAAACTTGCTTGATTGATTTTTTATATTAATAGCTGACCTTAATTCTGCTTAATCGATTATTTTTTTTATTAATAGCTGACCTGAAGTCTGCTTGATTTATTATTTTTTTAACAGCTGACCTTAAAGTCTGCCTAGTCAGACTTTTAATTTTTTTTGCATGTAGCCAATGTTCAGGTTTCCCGGTTAGTTTTACTGGAATAATTATCCAGCTTTAAAGTTTGCTCTGTAAGTTTCCTTGAATGAGCTGCCGGCAAAGTTTGCCCAATCGGCGTTTCTGTCGTATTAGCCGGCCTTAAACTTAGTTTTTGCGTTCATTAGCGAATATCAAAGTTTGCCTAGTTAATTTGTTTATATTAGCCGACCCCAAAAGTTTGCTTAGTAACTTTTTTCTTAATTAGACAACGTTAGAGTTTGCCTACTTTTTTTTTTATCAGCCTACAGCAAAGTGTACCCTATTAGTATTTTTCCAATAGGCTGATCTCAAAGTTTGCCTGGTGATTCTTTTTTTCTAGCCAACGTGACAGTTTGCCTGATCAGTTATTTCAATTAT